>NC_137463.1:189869443-190310983 GCF_964235325.1 Thermobia domestica | reverse complement strand
TCCCTGGTTCCGGTGGACAACATCGTGCTCGTGTGTTTCTCGGCATACTCCCGTTTCCTCTCATTTTCTCATTCCACCAATTCTTTCATTATCATTCACTTGCTTTAATTGTCGTCTCGCTTAATCTAACAGGCATAATCGTGGCTAAGATTTCATAACTTCTCTTACAGGAATTGGACACTCAACAAACTAGGGAAAATTTGATAAGAAAAGGAAAAAAAATTGTGTCAATCGAGGGAAATTTTCTTAAGGAAACCTACGAACACTGGTCGATATAGTTTGTTAGGAATGGCTGTATTGTGAGAGTTGCTTTTACATTATGATCTGTCCATCCTCCAACTGCATCGGATTCAAGTCTCGATAATGGTTTGGAGTCCATGTTAGTAGTAAGTCCCGTCCTTCATTATCTTGGTGTTCCATTACGATGCTAAAACAAAAACTCGAACTTTTTACCTGTGGTTTCTTAAGTAATAATAGTAACAAAAACAAATAATCTTCAAACAAGAAAAAATAACCTTTATTCACTTTAAACAACTGAAATCTAGGATATATTTACAACCTGATGACCCTTGCTGCATGTTCTTGATAGCTGTTTCAAATTCTTGGTATGGTAGAACGTGATGCAATGGTGGCTTTAATTTCCCTTCTATTATCATTTGAATAATTTCTGTCAACATTTCCTGTCGCCTAGCCATGTTCCTTTCGTTTTTCGTCCACTCTGTTACCCAGAATCCAACGGCATGGATATCTCTGAAGACAAGAACGGAAGTAGGAATGATTACAGGTTCTCGTGACATACCACCAAATGTCACAAATATTGCGTGTCTGGCCAAGTGTCGTAGCATATTTAAAGCATTCTTTCCGCCAACACAATTCAAACCTAATTTAGGTTTCGGAATTCCTTCGTTCTTAAAAATTTCTGTGGATCTGAAATGAAAACAAGGACGTTATACACATAAATCTTTAAAATAATTTCGATAATAAGTATTACAGTTCATTTTTTAGTTGCTGTAAGCTGAGTTGTATCAGTCTGTCTTCCAAAATTTGCAGTTTTTGAATTGATTTAATTAAACTTAACAACACTAATAAGAATATCAAGTATCTAATGAAGTATTTGTAAAAAGCGTTGGACATATAACTAAAATGCTAATATAAAACAAAAACTTCCTAAATTTGACGCGCTGAAGTAAATGTCAATGTTACAATACTATAAAGTGAATCATAGATGTAATATTTCCAACATGCGGGTTCAGAAACATCAATTCCTTCTAAACATTAAACAAAAGGAAATCGTACTAAATTTACATAGACTCAGTACTCTTAGATAAGAAACTAATAGAGCTTCCTCGTGGCTAAGCGGTTACCATAGACCCCTTTGGCATAAGACACCCAAATTCGATTCCCGCAGGAGCTCATGTGGTTCGAATTCCACGTTATGCTGTAGGTCCACATCTCATATAGCCTCGTTATTGAAAAGCACTAATCTCAAAATCAAATCAAATCAACAAGAAACTAAATAAATGGATGAAAATACACACAAAATTAACAGCTGTAGTAAAACTGAAATAAGTTTCTTTGTTTAATATTCTATGTTAACTCCTACTATAGCCTAAGAAAAGCTACGTAATAAACATAAATGAATGATTTATGAAAGATTTGTTGCGAGTGAAGGTATTGTGAGAAACGGAAAGACACAGGGAAATTTTAGCAGCATAGCTTAGGGCCGAACCAGGAAATCTTTTAGAAGAGGTGAGAGACTTTTCTAGCTATCGAGACATTTTAACAATTGTGGCAAAAAAAAAAAAAAAAAAGTGTCTGATATAAACATATCATAAATGAAATGATAAAATATATATACTTAGAAAATAAGAAGTAGTAAGCGTCAACAATAAGGAAAAAGGCAAATAAAGATCAGTCGTACGATGGTCAGACAAGATATTCAACTGCCTAGAATATTGTGATACAGAAAGGGCAAAGACATAACGGAGTAAACTTTGACATATCAAATAACTGATTGATATTTTCATACAGAAATATCAAAATTGAAAAATCACCAAGATCGACATTTTGATATTTATATAAAGTTTACAGTTACATTTACACATGGAAACCTATATAGCATGATCAGTAAACATATTCTTCTATTTACTGGGTCTAATATTTAATGTACTATTCACTGTACTGTTTCGGTGTTTCCTGACATCTTCCTTAGTAGATCTTGGCAATTTTCAAGGATAATGGAACAGTAAAATTAATAATACACTAAATATTCGATGAAGTAAATGAAAGAGTACATTTATAAATGATTGTAAACATACCAATTCATATCCTTAAATGGCCCTTATCATAACTTCTAACCAATTCAAGAGCCCGCTTTCCAGCTAGTTGCAACTACAAGTCTGTTTATGTTTTATGAGACAGAAAACATATAGTGAAGTTTTCGTTGATTTTTTCCAGATCAGTTTTATGCTTTTACAAAATATTTTCTCTGTTTTGATAAAAAGCATAAGCACTAAGGATGGCAGTTGAGGAAACTTTTATAGCCTTGGGTCCGTGGCTCAGAGGCTATGGTCCAGAGGTATCTAGAACATCCTCTAAATTTCGGCAAAGGGTACGTTGGTTTACCCCTTAATTTTCGAAGGGACTGCAACTACTACTTAAGCTGTACATGTGCTGACAATAATAATAATTGTATAACAAATTATGTAAATTGGATATTTAATATAGGGCCGCTATTTCAGCAGCTATTAGGAAATATATTCTTACAAATGCTAAAAAAAATATTCTACTGAAATAAAAATTAAGATTTACTAATCTTTCGCAACTGCAAACGTGACTTATTATAAATGTATACAATCATAATTCAGTAGATAGTTTCCTCGTTCGTCTTCGTATACATGGGTACCCTATTGCTGCTGCTAGTTTTAAAAACATTTCTCATATTAAGAATACACTGAAGAATTCTTATAAAATAGCTCCTAAATTGTAAAGAAATTATTTACCTAAATATTGAAATAAAATAGGGTAGTAATTAAGTTAATCTTTATTCACAGCAAATTATATATGGACATTTTAAAAGAAAAACAAAGTCTGCAATGAGCTTCTACTGACAACTGATATGGATTAATTTACATTTTTTTAAATATTTGGCGCTATAATCGGTATGTAATCCTCAAATTATAAATAAAATAAATTTCACATTTTCATACAAGCTTGTGCTTACATCCGTAATTTATGAAATATTAAATTGTTATTTTCTGTAAATGTAATGTGAATTTACATATCAAATCAAAATGCGGTTTCAAGAGCCTGCGATAGTTTCTACACATGTTTTAGCATACATCACTACTTTACTCTAATATTGGCTAATACATAAACAGAAAATTCGTGCATTATTTATATTTTATAATTCACATTTCACTACTTATAATTAAACACAGGATTATTGGACCACAATCTAACCATCTTTTCTGGACCATTAAGCATGCATCTGCACCAGAATCAAAATAGAAAGGTAATCAAATGTAAATATTTGTGGGAATTATTTTTGTACACACCACAAAATAATTCTAAATCAAATAAAAAGTATTCATTAAGCTGTGTGTGTTCCAGTGATATTTGTCTACTGTAAATATATATACAATAATAAGTATTATTTTTACTGAATAAAACTGGTTCGACGAATTTTGTCATTACTATAAATTTGAAATCATTGAATTAAAAAAAATCCATTTCTGTTCACCAAAACTCTCTGATTCTGCCAAGATATTAATAATTTAGATATGTAGTAAAATATTATGCAATGGTCGAAAATACAGCCATTTCACTCTGTGAAAGGAGGGACTAAAATAAAATAGCCATAAATCATGTTCGTTGCCTTTTCCTTGCTCTCAAAACTTAACTTCTGATCAGTAAAAGTAATTTGCACGGCACTACCTTAATTTTGAAGATTCGACCAAAATAATGTTTAAACTTATGGTACTGCTTAAGACTCACTAATCAGCAAGCAGATGAAACAAGTTATGTCACTCATGAAATAATAACCTATCTGCTCACAAGAATTTAGTGATACTTTTGTACAAATTGAGATATTTCTTCAATTATTTTATTTAGTGAATTCATTTCAGTGTAATACTTCCTTTTGGATTTTAGTTAGTACACTTCAGGTGTATAAGGTACCTTACTTCTGCTAACAGCAGCAAACTTGCGAAATGTATATACGGGAGCAGAAATTCCGTATGTCTGACTTCATTTAAAATCACCATCGAATAGCTAGTCTCAAACCCAGATGTTCACCAAATCAGGGGTTCACATGCCTGTTTCCATGGCAACATTACATTAAGACATATGAAAATGCAAACATATAATTGGCCTATTTTTATTAGTAATCGAATGAGTGAATAATTTTAAAAATATTTATCACAACCTTCTCCAACTTTGTAATTCTCTTTTCCAGATTAATCTTAGTTATTTCTAATTCAATTTGTCGCTCATGATTGCAGAAGTTTCAAAATGGTTCTGTAAAATGTCATTTATTCTATCAGAAGATTCTTTCTAATTTTGATCTAGGTTCTTTAAATTATTACTGACTTCTACGCTACATATCTTAACTTTATCTAACTCTACAGCTATTTGATCAACTCAAATATTAGTTTGTTTTACATTCTCTTTTACATTTGTTATTTCGGTTTTTATTGATATTATTTCAACATACGCTGGATAACTGAGTGACCAAATCGGTCAATTTTTCTGATGAATCTTTTTTATGTCAGTTATCTGTTTAGACAGTGCAGTTTTGTTAGTGGCAACTTCCACCGTTACATCCCTAATGTCTATTTCCACTTTTGACTTTAAATGAGCTATATGTGATTTAGTAGCTTGTGTACTTTTTATTTCCTTAAACATAACTCTAATTTGCTCAAAGAATATATTGTTCTACAGGTAAATTTCATTGGTTTGTTGGCACACTGACGTCACTACTTAGAATAACATTACCAATTACAACTAAACCATTTTGTATACCATTACTTTTGAATTTCTAGCACAAGAGAATCTACCTCATTAACGGAATCACTGATTACAGATATCGCTTCTGTTATGTCAACAATATTAACCTCTTTAGCTTTGAATTTTCACAGTTGGTTCCATCCCTGTTCTTGCTATGCTTTTTTCACGGATAACTATACATATTTACTATACAGGGTGTGCACGAAGTCTATTGTCAGCCCTATAATTCCGAAATAGTTCAGATTTGTGGACAACACCGAAATCATTATTCTACATTTTTAAGAGGTTGATATTTTGAGGTAAGCAGATTCTACCAGTGGGGTTGCCAGAGAATAGGATGATGTGTGACTCAAATATTTTAAATATCAAATATGGTCAAGGAATATGCATTGGCTTATCCATGTAACTAGTGATGAAAATTTTCCGATTCATAAAAATATACTTCACTTATTCCTACATCGTTGTTTAGCCGTGATGTGAGGTAGAAAATTTTCTTCTATATTTTTCTGGAAAATTTTCCGTTCTAAACAAATTGTTAAAAAGTGAAAGATCGTTTAAAGAATCTGAAAATTTTCATGACTCAGACAATTTTCAGTACTATGTAGGAACAAGTAAAATAATTTTTCATGAATCGAAATATTTTCTGTCCTCTATGGAAAAATGGAAAAACTTTTTATGAGTCGAAAAACTTTCATCATTTTGAAGCAAAAAGTGAAACAACTTTTTTGTGAATCGGAAAGTTTTATTGCTCTGTAGAAACAAGTGAAAGGAATTTTCATGGATCGGAAAATTTTCATTTCCTCATTTCCTGTAGAAACAAGTGGAAAGACTTTCATAAGCCAGACAGTTTTGGATATTATGCATAGTGATGTTACGTGGAAAATTTTCCACTATATTTAACTGCACATTGAGATATAAAATTCAATTTCTGTAGAGGCAAATTAGACAGCAACAAATTATAATTTTCCAATTGGCTTTCGGGAACCAGAAAATTTTCTAATATTTCAAGTTGGAAAATTTTCCACCTCACATCACTACATGTAACCCTTCCCATTAAGTCTTTTATATACTATTGAAATGAAAAGGATTTCAGTTTCCTTAAATCATGGATCTATAACGATCTTAGTGTCTGGAGGAGGGTTGTTTTATACGTACGACA
Source organism: Thermobia domestica (assembly GCF_964235325.1). Taxonomy (NCBI): domain Eukaryota; kingdom Metazoa; phylum Arthropoda; class Insecta; order Zygentoma; family Lepismatidae; genus Thermobia; species Thermobia domestica. The sequence continues at coordinate 190,304,817 of NC_137463.1, read as the reverse complement.
TTACATCACTTTCAAATGTTCGAAAGATGTAATTGAATATATTGTATTCTTGTCCAAGGAAGCTCAGGAGATGAAGGTTTTTTTTTTTAATATATTATTATTATTGAAATCAAACCTAGTCGTATGTCATTTCTAGTAACTTCAGTGTTCATCTAATCTTGCAAACGTAACCACAGTTCGAAAAAAGTGTATAAACGATTCCTTCGGACTATAATGGAGTTAAGTATATAGAAGATTCGGGTGAGATTCCCGATTGTAGTACATAAATATCCAGGATTTCCTAGGAAATACAATACGAAGGAAATATTATTATTATTATTATTATTATTATTATTATTATTATTATTATTATTATTATTATTATTATTATTATTATTATTATTATTATTATTATTATTATAGTTGTGCTATATCCCTTCCTATCGAATATTTTTGGCAGTGCCTATGTGAATGAGGCATTACATGATCTCTGTTGCCATTCGCAATTTTTGATTCGCTCTTCTGTCTTCCGCAAGGGATGTCATGGACACAGTTTGATTTTACTGAAAATGTCCTTCGTCAGAACTGAATGAGGACGTGATTCATAGTTTTCAAGCAGTTTCAGCCGTTTCGGAATTATAGGGCTGTCAACAGCTTTTGTGCATGTTGACTTTGATTTGCCACTGTCGATGGGTCTAACTGGATGTCATCGAACTGCTTGAAACTTGTACCACGTTATTTATTCCTTAAACCCTTTCAAATGACATAATCCTCGACCTCTTTGCTCGAATTATTTCAGTTGCTCCCCACCAATCCTGCTAACGACGTCACTGGTAGAATCTGCTTAGTTCAAACTATCAACTTCTTATAGTGATGGAATACAGATCTTGTCGTTTCTCACAAATTTCAACTATTTCAAATGCTCTGTATATTTTATTTCCTAGTACATTGTAGTTGTTGTTCTTATTGGAATTTAACGTCTCTTTTCCGCAACAATGTTATGAGAGATGAACCTATATTAGCATGGAATACAGACGACATTCTCCACCTAACGACCAAACCCGAGTCTCATGCAGGAAAAGACACGAACGTTTGTTGTTTAGCTACAAAGGGACCTCAATCTTTTATTTTATTTACTTTTCGTGGGGTAACTACTAAACATTAGCACTTGTATAAAATCAAATAATCTTTAGAACCAACAGCTTACAACGATTAACAACACAATCGGCCATTTTCGTGTATTTTCTATAAACGAATGTTTTTACTGCAAGGGAGAAATAAATGGAATTTAAACATTACTTTACCTTAATTCATCCTCGTAAATAACATAATTAGCTCCTAATTCCTTAAGGTACTTCTCAACAGTGTCATCTGGCTTTTTCCTTATAATATTCACAGTATTAATACTCCAATGCTTGCACATTTGTATAATATTCTGCCCTACAGCACTATTGGCACCATTTTGGATCACAGTGTCACCATGCTTCAGATCGACAAAGTTCTTTAGCATTAAATAAGCAGTACACGGATTAATAGCAAGAGTTGCTGCAGAAACAATACCGATATCCTTAGGAACCTACAGTTAAAAATAATAAAAATGCCATATTGTAGATGCTATTAACAGCAATACCTCTGTTCATACCACGAGATTTACGAGAGCTGCATTGAAAGTTTCGGGAACTGACAGAAAAAAGATAGTGAGAATAAATTATTTTATTCCTTTTTCAAAACGTTCGCTCTTATCGGCAATACATTTATCCATTCGAATAAACCAATTGTTGAAGTAGTTATTCCAATAGGTACCTCAGCAGCAGGTTTTTTCAGCAATAGGTACTTCAGAAATATGCAATTTTTATGTTTGCACTACCTCTTCTAGTCTTATAAATCGCTTCCAATCCATTTTATTTTTGATGATGTGAAAGGAGAAAAATCATTAGGGCTAGGTTTGCTGAATAAGCAGGGCGATACATGAGTTCAACATTTTTACTATTTAGAAACTCCCAATATTTGAGCTGCTGTGTGAGAGCTTGTATTGTCATTATGCAAAATTATACGATGTTTAGGGTTTGTGAGATCTAAATGCATTGACTACTTCTGGCAAACAATTGGTAATAGAACACTGAGCATTAACTGTTCTATGACTTTCCAAGGCAATAACATATATGTGCTCAGATTTCCCGAAAAATGAAGCAACCATCTGTTTTGCAACACTGTGTGAACGAACAACTCTTGTTGGTTTTGACTCTTCTTCGAACATCAATACAACAGATCTTCGTTTAGTTTCGGGTTCATAAGAGAACTTATGAATAGATCCACATTTCATCACCTGTGATGATGTTGCACCTTTGAATCTTCTGCTTTGAACCGTTACTGGCGTCTTTTGCTCTTGAGTTAAATCGTGGGGGATCTAACGATAACATAACTTTTTCGCACATAAATAATCATAAAGAATTGTTTGTATTTGATTCATGCCCATACCTAAATACGCTTCATTTCACAATATGTCACATGTCGATCATACTCAATTAGCTCACGCACAAGTGTTGCTGTTCTCTTGCACTATGGCAGTCGCTAGGTGACCTTCACGAACTTCGTCCTGAGACTGTCGTGGCCAAACTTAAATTTCTGAAACCAACGATAAATTGTTGCTTTAGATAGGAATTCATCACCAAATATAGCACTCATTCGACTGACACAGTGTTCTCGCGTTAAACTCTTTCGAAAATAATGATAAATCATTGCGCATAAATGCTCTCTCATCAAATCCAATTTGTGCACCGACTTCCTCACTTCAAATTGCTCCTGTAAAACAAAAACGAATCATTATTAGTTGGGGAGCTACTTGTATACTGAATACATACCGTACTTCACAAATATAACAATTTACAACATTTTGCAAGTTCCCCAATATTAAATTCCCGAAACTTTCAGTGTAACTCTCGTACTAATAAATATGACACATATTAAAGATTATTAAAATGATCAGGAGTAAGATGTGAAATCTGCATTAGTATTATGGAGTTCCCAGTTTGAGAGAGACACCAAATCAATTGAGATGATTCAAAACCAATTTTTGAAGTATATTTCTATATCATAAAACATTTAAATAAGGTTAACAACTTATTTATTATTCTCGTTTTAGCGCTTGCTATTCAACCTGAGTAATCTAAAGGGAAAAAAACTGTACATTCTGTTATTAAGGAACATATTGACAAAATTGAATTGATTATTCAACCTTGTTGCAATACATCGCTTTCTATTGTACACTAATATATATATATCGGGTGTTTCAAAACAACACCGACAACGGTTTGGGAGATGATTCCTGACACCAACATAAAAGTATAGATCAACCTGGGTGCAGAAATCCGTCATTTCGGAGTTATAGGCTGCCGAAAACATGAAAAAAATGAACTTTAAAGGTCCATAGATCAGGATTTGCACTTAATAACAGTCAGGTAAATTGATTAATATCTGTCTACAAATTTTGAGAAATGGTTTTTGAATGTTCATCTCATGAATCCTTGTTTATGATTGAAGAAATGTAAACACACTTATATCTCAATAATTTCTTCCTGTATAACTCTTATTTGATGAAACAATACTTATACTTGACAATACTTGACAATACTTATTTGCGAGATGAACACTCAAAACCGTTACTCAAGTATTGCCTTTAATTCTTTTCAATTTGTTAGTGAACAAATATTAATGAATTTATGAATAAACAGAATTTGAACCAACCAAACTAGATATAACGCGATTTCAATTCTAGAAAGAACTAAAAAACATACATTTTATTACAACGAAAATATTTTACGACTATAAACAAAAATCACCAAAGATGGAAAAATATCCAATTTTGAATTTGATAACTATGATATGCACAGAGACAAAAAATAATAATAACAATATTATGGAGTGTAAATAAAGCGGACGATTTCGTTCTTAATATTAAAAAAACAAATTAACAATGATACTAAAATATGGTTTAATCAAAGGATTTTGTAAATAATAATGGTTTTAAAGTGTAAAACTGGATGTGTTATTTAAATACATCTAAAATAATAATAATAATAATATTTTTGGAAATATTCAACAGGTGTTAATAAAACAAAACTGACCGAAGTACTAAATATATATTAATAAAACTTGTGTAACATTTTCAGCAATGCAAAGACACCTTTATCAGACACGTTATCTAGGTGTCTAATAAAAAAGATATTTCACTGCCGAAACTGTTACACAAGTTTTATTAATACATGTGTATTTAATGCTTTGGTCAGTTTTGTTCTATTAATGTGTAATAATAATAATAATAATAATAATAAAGAGGAAAATATATTTAAATGTAAATAGTCATACGACTGAAAACTATAAGATATTTTATAGACTCAATTTGGTCGGTTATCTTCTAAGTTATACATTTTTTGTGTATATTTGATAAAAGATATACAGATTTAAAGAAGCTCTAGAATCTAATATGTAAGAAATAGGAACATGTGATGAAAGTCGTATTCTTTAATGCCAGAAGAAAATATGAGTAGTTTTTGACATATTGCAAATATTTATGCACTATATCTGTGTTCAGGGAGTATAGATTGATTTGTTGTTTTCTTTTTAGTTTAGCGCCCCTTTCAGCAGCGGGACTATATGAGACGCGGACCTACAACTTAACGTGGAATTCGAACCACATGAGCTCTCGCCGAGAATCGAACCCTGGTCTTCCACACCAGAGGCGTGTACGCTAACAAGGCGCATGGAGGTGCGTGTGAAAAAATTAATGTAAATTGCTTTATACTAGATTAAGTTTTCCATTTTTCACTATGTAACGTAAAATTGACTGAGAAACTGTTGTCAGCTCTGGAGCTTAAACAGTTATTTTGATTTTGTGGGTTCCACTAAAGTTTTAAAAAGACTACTTGTAACTCAATACTATTCACGTCACAGAATTTAGAATTCCTGAATAATTTGCTTTTTGTTCCTTTCTTGTTTTCCTTTAAGAAAAAGAAATTGACCATAACTTGCAAAGAAAGCCCAAACAATCTTCTTCTTAGTCTTACAGAAGCTGGTGATATTGTACGTTGTAATTTTACATTTGTAAACGATTTTGCTTATGCGTCGTTTCAGTTCAAAAATGTTCATCCTTAAAAATAATCAAAAAGTAATGATGTGTGTTGTTAACAGAGAACTGATATTTCCAATAACTACTTTTATGAATGTTGTACTATGTTAAGTTGGTGTGAAATTCTAGTTAGATATTTTGGTAATATTTATTTGGATTACCTTGGTTCAAAAAATGTTCCTTTATTAAAATGTGACGTACTTCAAAAATACATATTTTCGTTTGTGCCTTGAAATCATCGTACCTTTTAATTGTTTAACAAATGTGAGAATAAGGTCGAAATAGCTGTGTGATTTTTTTAATCCCTGATGTACTCCTTTATTCTGTTCGTATATCCCTTTTTGAGATTCTAATATAAATTTGCTCTATATTGAAATGTGGCTTCAGAGACGATTAAACTTTTTCTTTATTTTTTAAAAATAATATTCTTTCTTAAATTTCTGTATAAAATAGTAACTATGCTAGCTGGTTCGATGAGCATCTTTTTTTTTTTTTTTTTTTTTTTTTTTTTTTTTTTTTTTTTTTTTTTTTTTAGGTTTCTGGAGGAACTAAAGCAGGTTTAATCTTTTTTTTCACAGCCTTTTCAAAATAGTTAAGTCTGGAAAACTTGGAATTCCTATCCTATTATAATTTTAATATCTTTCTTTTGTTATTCTTTTGTAAGAAACTAAATTCACAGGCAGATTTGAGTATATATATTACAAGGATAGAGTGAAGAATATATTTTTGTGACTATACATACAATAAGTTATAACTTAGGCCTGGACTATACGGATATTAAAAACGAGGCGCGCTCCTGTGTTTCTGAAAATTTCGCTTCTAAAGACAAGAAAGAGGCAATTTCATTAATATTTTTAATTTTTTAAATTTTGTATTTATAAAATAGCAGAAGTTAGGATTAAACAGTTTAAATTAATTTTTGTACACAGATAACACTTGGATTTATCTAGATTTGTAAAATTACTTTTTAACTGAAATGCGAAGAACGGTATTTCAGCTAGTATACCGTAGATTTAGTATTCTACATTCTTAATAAATGAAATATTTGTAGTAAAAATACAGTCCAGCTCTTTTCACCTACTTAAGTTTAGTTAAAACCAATAAATAAATAGTTATATAATTTTGTTATTTTAATTCGTAGTTGCTTCATACAAAAAAAAAAAAAAAAAAAAAAAAAAAGACAAAACTATACAAATGAAAACGTGCTTTTAAATTTAATCTTGCTCTTCCTTAAGCTAAAATCATACCGCTGAATTTCCACTCGCGCTTTAGGTGTTACACAATACTTACATCTCATACATATTTCCTACTTTTTACCTTTATTAAGTCTTTCATATCACAAAGGATATATGTCCTCCAAGAGCCCATTAGTTCACTAGAAGAAATAACCCAATCTCCTCTTTCGAGCGTATTGACTTTACTACCAACTTCCTCAACCACGCCAACGCCTTCCAGACCAGGAACAGCAGGAACTTTTGGTCTTATTCCGTAGACGCCTTGGATCGTGTTGATATCCGCTGGATTTACTGGAGCAGCAATCATTCGTACAAGAACCTTAGAGATAAAAACAAACTAAATTGTATACACCTAAATTTTTTTGAGGACTGGTAACAGATAAAAATGTGTTGTTTGTTTCAAAATACGTGAACACTCGTTGTCAATGCGTGACAGAGATGGCAACACCGTACGGCACACAGAATTCTAGTAGCAGAGGTGAGAGTGATGATTGTTTTTCATACTTACGATATCAGTCGTTTTCTCCATCTGTGTGGTGTGACACTGCTCGAAATTCATCGCTAGTTGAGTGAAACCATGGTGGTGGTAGGATGGATGTGTCTAATATGCGTTCGTGGATGCAACAGCTCAAAAACGGCAGAATGTCGTGTGACAAGAAACTAAGACAATCTCATCTTGAACAAGCCGGTCTTACGACATGATCGAACGAGTGGAGAAAGTTGTTTTGATGGATCGCCGAATAAGTGTGGAACACTTTGCCTCCAAATTTTGTATTTTCGTGGGATATGTGCACACTGTCGTCAGACCAGCTTGTACGAAGCTAAGATTGTCTTGGTATGTTGTTACACGACGTTCTGCCTTCTTTGAAATGTCGCACCCACCAACGCACATTAGACACATCTATGACACCATCATCACATGTCTCACTCAACTGGCAATGAATTTCAAGCGGTGTCACACCACGCAAATCGGGAAAACGAATGATTACACGCTGTTCTTGTAATGAAAATGTCACCATTTTACGAATATCGTATTAAAAATAGTCATCACTCTCACCACTGCGGCTACAGTTCTGTGTGCCGTACAGTGTTGGAATCTCTGTCACGCATTGACAACGAGTGCTCGCGTATTTTAAAACAAACAGCATGTTTCTATCTATTACCAGAGGTGTTATTACTTGGAGGTGTTATAAATTGGAGGTGTTATTACTTGAATGTATCTCCTACTAGTGTTACAATTTTGGTAATGTATCATTGCCTTCATCAGACACATTATATATTTATATATACACAATATATAATGTATCTGTTGAAGGCGATGATACATTGCCGAAACTAACACTATTATTTTAAAAATAATTTGATTTGCTCAGATTTTATTTTTAATTAAGGCAAACCAATTCCAAATAGAACGAAAGGCATTCATATACCCTCCTAATTTATAAAACATTAATAAAATATATATTTCATAAAAGAAAATAGTTCTAAATCCCGATCGTTTGGCGTAAGATAACCACAGAACTTAACGTCAGCATAGTAGTTGATGATATCGTGAGACATCTTGTTGCTTCCATTTTACTTCGTTGTTCCCACCATATCCACGTTCAGCAGCTCCATCTCCCACTTCAGGCAGTATTATATAAATGTTTATTTTAATTTAGTTATGAAATACTTCTCAAGATTTCTCGTACAGAAATGAAATCTTTGAGTTTTACGTCCCACGGATTTGCCGGCTAGGCTAAAAGAGATGGTGATTATGAGAAATGAATGAAACGGTGGAAGGAGAAAGTGGGAAGAAACAAGACAATTTCGAGGAAACCCACACACACGGTGTTTGTCCACCACAAAGTTCACATGGCGAGAGCTGGGATCGAACCAGGGGCCCTATGCACCAGAGGTGAACGCTCTACCACTGAGCCACCGCGGCCCTTAGCAGAATACTGAGTTTATAAATTATTCCTTTACACAATTCTCATGGCCTTACGCTCATTTAGGGGGGGGGGGGAAGGGAGGAGCAATTGTCCTCCCCTGAGTTGAGATTTATATAGACTTTATCAATAGAATAGTAGTAAATTAGTGGAAAACGCGAAATTTTACTTATATCAATTTGTCTTACCCCCCCCCCTCCACAGAAAAATCTGAAATGACGCTCCTGCTTGCGCTATTAAGTCTTTTTTTAACCCCCCTCCCTCCAAAGAAAAATCTGAAATGACGCTCCTGCTTGCGCTATTAAGTCTTTTTTTAAAACTAAGTTCACCAGCTGCACTATTGCTTCAAATTATTATACCATATCTAATGTACCTCGAACAAACTTGAATATAATATTCGTGCAGGAGTTTCATTTGTTACTATTTTAATTTCGTTTATAACAAATGAAACAGTTCTAAGTATATTTGTTAGTAATTGGGGTACAAGTGACTCGTTTTAGATTCTTATTTATCAATAAACGTAAGAACTTTGCATGATGCTGATAACTGCTACTTCCAAGTTTAATTTCCGATACCTTTTCTGGTTTCCTTTTTACATAGTAAAAGTTTACTGCTATTGTTTTATTCGTAATTACTAGAGTTTGTTGTTGAACTACGCTGTTAATTTTATATCGAATTCTTAATTTTACATTTCTATTCCTTTGCATTATTGGCTCTAATAGCCAAGCATAGCGAGAAACAGTTGTTCCTGTTGCAGTTAGCGCTAGAGATGTTGATCCTAATACTGATCCTTGTCAAAATAATAATAATAAAAAAATAGTTTAACGTTCTAAGATTATACTCTTTAGGCTAAACGAGACGGATGATTAGTAGAAGTGAAAGATTGTGAAATTAACTTTACGGTGCTCTCCCATCCGGAATCTCTCTCACTCTTATCTCTCTTGCGTCGTCCCTGTATCACATAGGATTGAGCATTAATGGAAGCTAAGGCTAAAAATAATAGACATTCCCTTTCCCCCGACTTCGATCGGACATTTTGTTCTCGAGTTATAACTGTTTCTTGAATTTTTCCGACAGATTTTTGGCTGGTCATAGGGCCGAAGAGAAGCATTTGTGCACCCAAGTTGACCTACACTTTTTGTCCTATCTTGGTGTCAAAAATCAGCTCCCAAACGTTGTCGGTGTTGTTTTGAAATACTTTGTATGTTTCTATCCTGTTTTTGATTAGCTTCTGTCTGCTAATCACCTTCCAGCATTCCCAAAGCAAACCAAATTGACAAACGTGATAAAATTTAATCAATTCGGGTCTCATGCAGAGTCGTTCTGACACGTGATTGGTACCATACTAAAAAGTTCGACTAACATGTTTCCTGCAGTAGTCAGGCCTTTAATATGACGCTAATCATACGTCAAAACCAAACCTACGTAAGGCCAAATCTACCTTGTGTATTTAATTCTTGTCCAGGCCTTAATGAGAGTACTGTTTTGGGAAGAGGAAGTCCAATTATTTTATAATTAATTATGTAGATACTTATAGAGTATCTTTACTTGAGTTAATGATGTCCTATGGTTTGTTACTATGTAATACAAAGTGCCCTACTAGATCTGGTAACACAAATGAGTCACTTTTAGATCATATGTATTCTAACAATTGTGAATTACAGCATGTTGTATGTATCATTGAAAATTATATTAGTGATCATAGGGTATTAGTAACAACTATTAAAGGATGGAAAACTCAGCATAGAGGAAAACATGAAAATTCAGAAGAGCGGTTTTCTCATCAGATTGACCATAATAAAACTAAAAAATATTTTGAAAAGCAAAACTTTAATAATGATGATAATGATGTAAATAAGCATTACAACAATTTTATTTCATTCTTAAATAATGGAATTAAAACTTCCACTTCGGTTAAAAAGAAAACAATCTCAAACACTAAACACTATACACCAGTAGCACCTTGGGTCAGAAAAGAATTACTTGAATTAATTAATAGACGAGATATCCTCTTTTCAAAAACCAGGAGATATTCTAGTAACAAAATATTAAAAGAAGAATATATCTTTTATAGAAATAAAGTAACAGAAGAAAAGAGAAAACTCAAAAACATGTATTACCAAAATAAATTTAATAATTCGTTAGATAATCCTAAAGAGTTTTGGAAAACCGTGAATGAAGTAATAAGAAATACAAACGATTCCCCTAACAAACAAACATTTCACAATAAAAATGGAAGGTAAAATAGTTTCTCCGGAACATGTACCAGGTATTTTTAATGATTTCTTTGTTACTGTAGGTTCAAATCTTGCTAAAAGTATTAACGATTCAAGTTATATTAAATATATGAAAGAGCCAATAAATAACAATTCGTTTTTCCTAAGCCCAGTCACAGCCTACGAAATTCGGAAGATAATAGGAATGTTGAAACAGAAATATAGTGCAACTAAAGACAAAATAAACAGTAAATTTATGATTAATTACAAGGATCAATTAAGCACATTCATTGCTTATCTTGTAAATCATTCATTCACTTCGGGAACAATGCCCACTAATTGCAAAATAGCTAAAGTAATTCCAGTTCATAAAAACGGAAACGTTAAAGAACTAAATAACTATAGACCTATATCAATTTTGCCTGTGCTCTCAAAAATAATTGAAAAAAGCGTAAAAGGAGGTGGGCTGATAAGGGCCATTTTTCGCCCATCAGGCCCGAGATGTGAAATGCATGGTTTCCAATAGTATACCTCATAAAAATAAGAAATCAAATATATTTTGACGGAAAGCGCTGTAAGTGAGAGGTAAAAAAAAATAAATAAATAAATAAACAAAGACGTAAGCCGTGTGTTAATGAAGGAACGTAAACACTAATGTCATGAGTTGGAATCCGAGAAAGCAATAGTAAATAGAACACTAACGGCAAGAATAAGAAGAATGAAGTCTACTACGACTATGAGATCAATATATTACATCGGAAATAATCAGGCATAGATAATAATCAGATAGCTAGAGACACTTGTAGCTAGTTTGCAGATTAGGCATCGTCCTTGCTGTCGTCATCCGAATCGCCACTGGACCATCGTGCAGCTGCGGCATCTTGTAGTGTATGAGTATATTCTAGACTTGGTTTCTTAACTGCGGTGGAATTGTGGCGCCAGTAAGCCAGAAACCATAGTACGGAAGCAACATGCCCACAACATCCGACGACCCGTGCGCCTACTTTACATTGACAGTACCACTGAACTCGGAGAACAGAAGCATCGTCATGATGTATGTACAGAGAGTACATACCTTTGTCACTTAAGTGCTTGTGAGTGTAAGGATCGGATACATCAGGATAAGGATCGGAGGATCGGCTATTGTTGGTCGTTGTTTTTAATCTTTCCCTCAGTATTGCAATATAACGTATCAATGACTTCCCATCGGTACTTCATTGACGCGTGGTATGTATGATTCTTCGATATGTATATCTATTACAGAATGTTATGCCATTCTGCGACTGGTTTTCCTGCTCGCACTTTTACTCATATCATACTTTCAGAAATGAAACGCCTTCTCAATACTCCATAACGTGCTGTCTCTATTTTTGCTGCCCTACACACATATCCGCGCAAACAATACATTTTTTATATATTTTATTGACATGCTGAGCATGTATTTTCAGTCACAATCGGTAACTAACATCAGAGCTGGAGTCTCCAGTTGAACTCGTACATTACAGCGTATAAACGGTATTCATCGCTCTATACTCTCGCGCAATACATTTTGATCTCTAATAGGTAGAAGGACACACTGAACCAAAATCAGTTAGTACTCATATCAAAGGTTACACAGCGTTATATTATGACGAGTCAGATTTATTTTGGTTCATCGACTCCTTCTTCCTATAAGCCTCCATCAAAGACAGCAAACATTACCAAAATGTCGCAAAACGCTGAAACGAACTCTTTTTGGGCTCTCATTTCTATGACTTACTATTTTCTTTATCACGTATCTATTATTTTTACATATGCAACAGATCTTCTAGTATACAAATACATTGCAAACTTGTCGGAATCGGACACTTCATTTTTCCGTTGTCTGATGGGCGAAAAATGGCCCTTATCCGCCCACCTCCTTTAGTTTAGAAAATTACTTAAAATCTGTCAATTTCTTTTACGAACACCAGTATGGGTTTAGGGAAGCTTCCTCAACACAATCAGCAGTTTTAGACATTATTGTTAAGATAGAAGAGGCTTTAGATAAAGGACAGGCATCAGCAGGATTGTTTATTGACCTTCGCAAAGCCTCTGATACAGTTAACCTGACATTCTGCTTAACAAACTTAGTAATTTAGGAATTAGAGGACTTGCATTGCAATTGTTTAAAATTTATTTAAATGGACGAAAGCAATATGTTGAGGTAAACAGTTTCACAAGTGCAGAACAGACAATTACATGTGAGGTACCACAAGGTTCCTGTTTGGGGCCTCTCCTATTTTTAATATATATATATAAATGATGTAACAAATATCAAACTAAATGGTACGTTAGAATTATTCGCTGACGATATGTATGTATCATACACAGCGGAAAATAAAAAAAACATTAGAAAATATAATACAGCAGGATCTAAAACTACTGCAGGATTGGTTGAATTGCAATAAACTTTCACTAAATGTAGAAAAAACTGTATATATGTTTCCACAAGAAAACAGATATACATGTAGACCATAATATAAATATTTATTTCCAAGGTCAACAAATAAGAAGAGTTACTGAAACTAAATAACTAGGAATAATAATTAATCAGCATCTTGAATGGGGACCACACATAGCATTTTTGTGTAAAAAAAAAAAAAGTCTTACCAATAATAGGGGTGCTTAATAGATTTAGAAATATATTATCGCCGAACCTTAAAAAAACATCTACTATGCTTATGTACACTCTCACCTAACTTACATGAACATATTATGGGGACGTTCGAACAAAAGTGCACTGCATCCACTACAAATTTTGCAGAATAGGGCATTACGTACCCTCTACAATCTGCCACGCTTAAATTCAAATGTAAATACCTATAGTACGTCTAAAGTATTACCAATAGATTATTTAGCTAAAGAATCAGCTATGTATTAATGTTATGAATAATAATATACATCATAATATAATAGTAAATAAAAATAGTCACTCTCATAATTATGGGACAAGACATAAAGAACAAATACATGCGGAATCTTATTCTTCAAAAACATACGGAACAGGAGGGGTTAAGAACTATCACATAAAACCCTTCAATGAAATTCCAACGGAATACAAACAGTTGAAATCAAAATCTTTATTCAAAAAACGGATAAGAGAGCTATTATGGCAGAAACTAAGAATATGAAGTGTAATTATGTAAGGAACAGCATTAAAAAAGTAACAAGTAAATGGAAGGATAAACTCAACAGATATTGCCTTACTTTTATTCTTGTTTATGTATATTATGTATCAGCAATTTAATTTTGTATTTCAATATGTATAAGCAATGTAACTGTACTGCCCCTTAAAGTGAGTCCAAGACTCGTTGGGGCCTAGAGTCTGATATAAATAAATAAAAAATAAATAAAAGGTAGAAGTACTGTTGAGACAAAAGTATAGAATTTTTTATGTTAAATAGTATTTTATAGTAGTTTCTTGGGGAGAGAAATTAAAAAAAAATAGCATTAAACGAAAAAAATACTTTTTTATTGAAAGTAATTGTAATGAAATATTTTATAAATTTTATATTTGATGCATGTATCAACATTATGTGCAGGCTAATCTTTGTTTAATTTGTTGTCAAGTGACATCATTGTAATTATTCTTACATTATAATTTAGAAGTTATTGTACGCAGTAACGAATTAAACATATGTATCCCTTTTCTTCTATTTTTTTTAAATGCTTACAATTACAACTAATGTTACTCAATGTTAATATGTTATAATAAAGTACACTATATATAGTGAAAGAATGATAAGCATTGACCTGACTTTTACTTCAATAACATTAATTCAAATGAGACTGAAATTCTTTTTTCAATTCATAAAATTTAGTGAAGCACTAAATCAGGGCTTTCCAATTTAGAATTTAGGCCTATTATTAATTTGCGAAATGTTTTGCAGTTTTGTTAACAGCGTTCTTTTTTTTTTTTTACCATTTTTTATAATGTACCGGAATTTCAGAAAGGGCAGTGGAACGCTGCGGAATTTTGACGGCACAGTAGCGACTTTGCGAGCTGGAGACCTGGCAACACTGTGCAATAGTAGCAAAGGGCACCGAAAGCGAGGAAGGGATGCTTTCCTTTAAGCGACGCTTAGCAGTGGTGGCAGAGATCTTCTCAACAATCTTTAGCTCTTGGATACGTTTCGCACGTTGAAAAGCTTACAACGATAACGTATATAGCATTAGCAATCTGTACCATCTTATAAAAAGGATCAGAGAGGAATTATTTGAGCAGTAATATATATATAAAGAAAAGGAAGATACACAGAGATATCTGTAGATTATTTTGTAATCGTCAACTAAAACAAAAGGTAGTTGCTATGGAAACATAATAAATGTAAGTGTATGTGTGCTGACATCTTGTTAAATATGTAAAAAGTGGATTATTTACGCTTCTCATGATTGAGTATTAAAATCAGTTAAGAAAGTGGTAAAACGTGTGAATTATTTGAAGATTAGTTGGTTAAGAACCAGGATACAATCTAGATACTACATAAAAATAAACGTAGTAAAATAAGTGGTGCCTCAACACCGGGAGATATGAAAGTGTCGTTCCGAAGGATAGTAAAAACGGCTAACATTCAACGTGACATTAGTGTTACCATTTTGAGAAGCGGTAAAGTGTTACACCGAAATATTACAATGAGTGCAACAGATAGAGACAACTGGTGATCAGAATACGTATCCAGAAATGAATTCTAACGAAAATTTAACTGACATCTTAAGAGACTTAGCTCAGCAAATTAGGAACCAATCTGAGCAAATTAAGGACCAAGTTCGAAAAAGTGATGAAATAGCTCAGCAAATTAGGAACCAATCTGAACAAATTAGGGAACAAGCCCAACATTTTGATGAAAAATTAGACCAGAAGATAAACCAGCAAACTAAGGATTTCGATGAAAAGCTAGGGAGATTAGAACAATGCAATGAAAACAAATGGGACCTTATTCAGTGTGAACTGAGGCAGATGAACCAACATATAGAAGTCAAATTTGAACAGTACGACGAAAAAATGGAAAGGGTAGCACAAAGATTCACGAAAGTTCAAAATTCTGTAGATGTCATTGTAACAGACCGATTACCGGTTTGTTTACATTGGATCCGTATTGTTATGTGTACCGGTTGAAGTCGAAGTTGGTTCCCGCATAATATTACTGTGCCCAGTTTTGTTACGTGTAAGTTTACACTAATTTAATATTAATTCGTTCTGTATTGTTAGTACAAGGCACTTACACTCATCCGGAAAGTTAAATTAAAACTTTGAGTATTTTTTTTTTTAAATCTAGTTCTTACCGATTCACTTCAAACCATGTAACCATTTCTTTACAGTTTATACAGTATTTTGGAACAATTAATATAAGTAATACTAAATTTTAGCTTAACAGTTTACCGCTATCAGATCTTTTTATTTGTTAATTATCTCAACGTTCATTTGTTACACTATATTACTGCTGATATGGCGATCCCTGTAGCTATTGCCACAAGAGGGCGTTCGAATCGCTCTACGTGAAGCTAACAATTCAAACATGGCGACTTGACAGTGATAATAATTCTTCCGTCGCCATGACGAAAGTTAAACAATTGCTTGGAGGAAGTAACCTCCTCTTTATAATTTATCGCATAGGATTTTCGGTAAGTTAGATATTAAAAATAGATATAGAAATTCATGATTTTTACGGTTAGGTTCTTGTATTGATAGGTATTTATGGTAAAATTGCGTTAATTATAGTAAAAGATATAACTGTAGAAACCGCGTTTATCGAGGCCTGGCTACGAGTGTATGATGACGCAGTGAATTGATAGATTTCAGTGTGGAAGAACGATGGCTTGTTAGCTCCTCCAAAAATTTAGAAATTCTGTAACTAAAAGTGTAATTCGGCCTGTAACCTAGTCAAAATCGTGATTTAGACTAACCTGAGATGTTATTTGGAAGAAATAGATACGGAGGAGTCTAACAAAAGTCAAAATTTAGTGAAACCTTTTTCGGCTACAAGCCATCGAATGTCATCTCCGCCATTACTAGACATATGCAGTAATGGAGTGGGAGATGTAATGTATCGAAGTTGATTACGGCGGCGTACCGGAAAGACATTCTACGTTCGTGGAGTGTGTAGCCAGTATACCGAAGGAGTCATCTCTCGATTTTTTTTAAATAAGCAAGTAGATGAAACCTACTTTGCGAAGTTGGAGTTTGATCACCCAGCTCAACCTGAGGACTATTCTGTGAAACCTGCGGATAACTAGGTAACATCTTTTCTTGTTTTTCTATAAACAGTATAGCAGTTCAACAAATGGCATCTTTAAGAATCAGGATGGGTAACTAAGTTAAAGGGCGTTACGCGTCTCTGAACTTGTCAATCGTCATCATCCACTCATACTACAAGCATGTATAATTGAATTACTAAATCTTATGTGTGTCTCTACGTAAATTTAAAAATGTGTATGTTGATATTAGGGTAATACTTTACTTTGTACGCGCCTTTCGATGGCAATGTACCTTGAAAATTTTGAATATTTAGGTTAGATAGGTTATGTTAAACACATTACTGAATTATGTCTCGTGATGATGCCTTATTTTGTGAAATATTTGCTGTAGGTTAGGTTAGGTGTAATTTGTAAATGTGTGATCCATAGTATCTATGTAGGTTAGGTTAGGAGATTTTCTTTCATCCGTGTTTCTAAATTTAATACGTGCCTTTTTTTTTGTATTGCAATGTGATATATGCTATTTTGGTTGGGAAACCTTTACTATGAACGCACATACGAATATTCCGTATCTGAGAATTTAAGTGCTTCGTAATTTATTTCATTTGATTTAATATTGCTTCGTGATGTATGTAAATTGTAAACATTATTATGAAATTTCTTTGAGAGTGCTCTAATATATAAAGGTGTCGTATTTGTAATACGTGCGTGTAGGTTAGTTAAAATTTTCGTTTCTTATGTGTAGAACCGGTAGCAATTGTGATTCGAGCGTGATTTCCTATATTTTGTCGTGTGTCCCTGTGATATTAATTTGTAATGTATTTTGTATACGTGCTTGCCATATTTTTGTAGTGTGCATATTCAATACGTGTAATGTCGGTAAAATTGTATTTTGAACGTGTCTATTATTCTTATTTTGTCGTATGCCCTTTTATAGTATCTCTTAATACGTTAATAATTTAAAAATCCTCTTTCGTATGTATAATCGCACTGCGTTGCACCAGATTTTTAGTTTTGTATGTTAGGGAAAAATTGAACATAACATGTCCTCCGATGTTGATATCATATCGTGATGAGTGCAAGTAATAGATTTGTGCCAATGTGGGAGAACTTTACTTTGGACATACCTCCGGAGTTCGACATTACTATTGATAAAATACTATTTCGTGCTGTTTGTTTATTTTCCGTTAGGTAGATATTTACTTTGAACGTGCCATAGTTATAGTGCAGAATTAAATGTTCGTGCCTATATATATATATTTGCCTCATTGAAAACCAATAACGTTGGAATGTTTTTCAACTTGCTACTCTCACAAGTAGAATATGATTTCTCAATTAGAATTTTTTTTGTTTATTAGTGTATCCATCCCTCTATAAGTTTAATAAGTTGTGGACAAAGATGATAAGTTAAAAATGATAATAATTCTTTAAGAGGCGTTGCAGTAATTGGACCCTGTCGAGTATATGTAGATTTTTTTTCGTTCTCGCTAGACATTTGTAAATATATCACTTTCATTAATAGTAGTGCTTTCATATTAAATGTATTATGCGAAGAATGCATAGGTTAACGTAAAGTAATGCATGATGCTACTCATTATTTTTTTTATTATTAAAAAAAATGGAGTTGTAGTAGCGATGATATTGCCTATGGCTGCATAATTTACATGTTGTTTGATGAACGACAGGAATATGAAAGTGATGAACGCCTAATTAGAAGGGATGGATCGTTAATTCTTTGAGTAATAATAAGTTCTATATGTACTAACGAAATATGTTCGAGAATCATGTTGAAGAATCTGGATATGTTAAAGCAATATAACAATATTATTTCATGAAGATGTTAATGAAGTATCATAGAGATACCACGATGGAGGCAAATGTTTAATGACAATTTTTTTTTAATCTGTTATGATGTAAATTGTTAACGAATTGGCACGAATAAATAGTCATAAAAATTTAGCTCTATGATTTCAAATATAATCTATAAACTTGAACTTATGCAAATCTCATTGCTCGTTTTTTTTATACTAATTAAGCTGAACAATGTTGACTCTTAATTCTTGGTTGGCCACAAAACAAGAATTTGGAAATCTTCTGATAATAGATAGTAATTTCATTTTTTTTCCTTCTTCTTCTCTAAAGCTAACGCAACCTGAACATTAAGTCTAATATAACCTTGAATTTTTTTTTCTCAATACCCTGGGATGGTATTGTTATAATTGGCGACCTCAGCTTTAGGATATTTGTTTATTTGATAATTTGTGTTAAGATATGTCTTAATATATTTTTATAATTATTGTTTTGTGTGCCAAACTGAGATAAGCATGTAAAGTAATGAGTGGATAAAATAATGAGTGGATATGACGATGATAAGTTGTGAGACGCGTGACCCAATTAATGCAAAAATGAGTGACGAAAGTCTTAGTGTAGATGGTTCTACCGAACATTTTAAATGTTGTGACAACAAGTACAATTCTAGTGACAGTGTATCCATACGCTGTGAAACTTGTGATCAATGGTTCCACATCCGTTGTTTGGACATTCCTGATGAGGAACAGGAAGTGTTACGTACCACTAATAATAAATGGGTTTGTTTTGACTGCAAATTGGATGGTGCGTTGAATACGGAAACTGAACCACCTGTGCTGCGAAATCCGAAAAAGAAAGGTGTACCTGAAATCGAAATTGGTGGGGGACCATTGCTTAAAACGTTGATCGGAATAATCAAGGATTTGCGAACAGAAATGTCTGTTATGAGCGGTAAAATGGATGCCGGTAATAACGATTTAAAATCTGACATAAACAAGTTAAATAATAAAATAGATGCTAACACGAATGACTTAAAGGCAGATATTGTTACGATTAAAGAATCTCTTTCCTCGGTACAGGAGGATTTATCCGCTGTTAAACGTGATTTGAAACGTGAGGTGTCACAGTTAAGAACTGAATTGGACGAGAATAACCAAAACTTAGGTCAAACTATAGAAAATGTCAGAGAGTTTTGTAGTAAAGAAGTAGATAATTTAAATGTGGAAATTACAAAGGTTAGTTCAGATTTAGAAAATACAAATAAAACTTGTCAAGAAACTGCGGAAATTGTAAATTGTAAGGTTGAAACTTTGGCTAAAGATATGGAAATTTTGAAATGTGACATTAGTAAAGTAAATGTAAGATTAAATAGTGAATTCCAAAATGTAAAAGAGAGGCAAGTTGAGGAACATAGACAACTTCGGGAAGCGAACGAAAAGACAGTCAACATGATACAATCGATAGAAAAAGATGTAATTGATGCGTACCGTCACAGTCGTGATCGATGTGAACGAAATGCTGAAACTTTAAGACATCTGATCGAGAGTCGTGGTAACCCAAATTTAGTTGAAACTCCTTTCGAAGGTCGTAGATCGGTTCAGGATGACAACACACTTCCGAGAACTCCGGTATTTAAACTTGATGACATTTTAACAAATAATACCGAGAATGACATGAATTATTCTTCATCATCTTCGTCGGATTCTGACAAACGTTGTAAAGAATCTCGCAGAGCTAATCGTTTGAAGAAGGTGAAAAAGACAAAGAAATCGGTCCGTACGGGGATTAGTGAAAATCAGCGTGGTCATAGAGACCTGGTCATTAACGATCGGGACAACCCAATGAGTTTGGAGCTAAATCAAAAGATTAAGACTTGGGAAACTAGTCCTTCTTATAAAAGGGGGCTGGCACATATCTCAAAGAAATTCATCACTTCCCGAAATTTGACGGTCAATTGACGCAAGGGGTAGCACAAATTTTCCTAGATGATCTTTTACAAACGATGAGTATGTACGTTCTCACGGATAGAGATCGTGTATATATAGTGGGACGAGTTCTAGAAAAGTCAGCTAAAATTTGGTATCGTAGTGTCGCCTCTCAAATCAAGTCTTTCTCTGACTTCGTGCGGCTTTTTAAGCTTCAATACATATCGGAACGACTAGAGAGGGCACAAAAGCGCCACCTCTACTCGTTACGATATGATAAGTCAAAACATGCTTCCTTGTTAGGTTTTGTGAGGCACATTGTAGAAAAATATAATTCAATTGTAACTTCCCCTTCAGATCAAGAGCTGAAGGATCTGATCCTGGACTGCCTTCCTGAGGAAGAAGCAAAGATTTTGAAACTAGGCTCAGTTAGTACAGTGCAAGATTTAATGTTAAGAATAGCTGAGTTAGAGTGTAGTCCAACTCCCTCGTTAGGAAATCAGGGCAATCAAAAATTTCAACCTAGGAAACCACAGGTTAGGAAAACATTCTTTTTACCTAATAGCTCTAATCGAACCGACAATGCAGTACAGACCGAGCCGATTCGCAATGAAGGTGGGGGAAGAGAAAATAACTCTAATTTTCAATTTGGAAATAAACCTCAAAATTTTAATGGGAGATCATATCGCAATAACTGGAAAAGAAATAGAAACCAAAAACAAGGATGGGATAAAAATAGAAATAATAACTTTAGACCCATGAACGGTATTCAGCCGGTTCCGATGTATGGGAGTGTACCAGTACCAGTACCTTACACGGTACCGGGAATGTACAATTTTAACAATATGAAACCGGTTATGATGCCAGGTCCTTCCGTTACTATGGTAACTTCTTCGTTTCCCCAAAACTTACCTGTTGTGACTACTGTCACTTCCGCTTTACGTCCACCGTACCCTTCGGTGACAGCGGAACCAACAAGTCCGGTAGTTGTTTCGGAAAACATGTTGAGCAGTCGTCACTAAGGGGAGACGACGGCTGCTCCAACCAACTTCTCTCCCCAAAACAAAATGTTAGTAAACCTTATTCTTTTGAAAAAGAAAACGTGTTGATTGAAAATGAGTCTTCTTTAAAATTACTGACTTATTTTGTGTTAAAGGAAGAAGAAGGGAATATGTCCAAACAAGATTTCGAGATATTTCCTTCCCCTTCTATAGATTGTAAGGTGGGAAAGATGCAAATTAACTGTATCCTGGACACTGGGGCAGAGTTGAACCTTCTCAATTATAATATTTGGCAAAACCTTCAAAATTCCTTTCGTTCAGCAAAGCTCAAACCAGTGCCCAGTGTACATTTGACTGCTTTTGCAGGTAAAGATAATTTTCCTGTGAAGGGATTGCTTGAATTGACTTTAAATATACAAGATAATCTTTTTAATGTTCCAGTCTTCGTCGTGAAAGACATGAAAGCTGGACTCTTACTAGGCTCGCCATTTTTCGCTAAGTTTCAAGTTACGTTGGATAGCCATAACAGAAAGTTAATCTTGAAAAATAATAACGACGAAGAAGTGACTTTGGATATCTCCTATCCAAAGATACTCCTTGTTCATTTAGATACTAATTCTGAATCGTGTGAACCTAACCAGATTCTTTCTTTTTCTAGCGAACAATGTAAGGATTATGGTGAGATTTCGGAATTAGAAATTAAAGAATATATTAAAGGTTGTGATGATTTAGATGATGATACAAAATTGAAATTAGAAAATTTGCTCCTTAAATTCAAGCACTTATTTTGCGAATACCCTAAACCAATCCGATGCGAACTTTATAAAATAGAACTGACAGACCAAGAACCTGTGGTCGGAAAGATCTATCCGATCCCTCAAGCTATGCAAAAAGAGTTTGAGGAAGAATTGAAGAAATGGATGAGGTTGGGGATAGCTAAAGAACATCCCAGCAGTTATCGCAACCCAATTCATTGCGTGCGAAAATCTTCAGGAGGTGTTAGGCCTGTAATCGACCTCAGATCACTGAACTTAAAGGTCGTAAGTCCTAAAATACAGGTCGAACCCATTAACGAAATTCTTACTCGCATCTCTGGAGCTAAAATTTTTAGCTCCATGGATGCTACAATGGGATATTATGGTATTCGACTGCATCCAGATTCCTTCGCATCCACAAGCTTCATATATTTAGGTCGACAGTATGTATTATGTGTCATTCCAATGGGTTTAAAGTCAAGTCCTAGTATCTTCCAAAATGTGATGAACTCATATTTTGGATTAGATACTAGACATTTTGTTGTAGTATATCTTGACGATTTAATGTGCTTTAGTTCTACTTTCGATGAGCATTTCATTCTTTTAGAACAACTTTTTGAAATTCTAACCTTTGGAAATTTTGCGCTAAATTTCAAGAAATGTCAGTTCGTCAAGTCTGAAATTTTATTTTTGGGACACATTGTGAATGGGAAGGAATTAAAGCCAAATCCCAAACACAACGAAGCGATAAAGTACTTTCCGATACCGAAAACCAAGAAGAAACTTAGATCTTTCTTAGGCATTCTTTCTTGGCGAAGAAAATTCATTCCTCAGTTCGCCGCTCTAACGGCGCCATTTTTCGATTTGTTAAAGAAAGACAAGAAATATTGTCTAACTGAGGAATTGCTGAATAGATTCCAACAATTGAGAGAGTTGTTGAGTGAGCCTCCAGCGCTCAGTCAACCCAATTTCGATCAACCCTTTCACTTATTTTCAGATGCGTCACTAGAGAATTTGGCTGGCTATCTGGCTCAGTATGATGATGCTGGAGAACTTCTCGTTATCGGCTATGCAAGTAGAAAATTAAAGTTATATGAAGTTTCCTATTCGATTTTTCAACTGGAGTTGCTGGCAGTCTTGTTTCTGTGCGAGCATTTCTCGTATTATATTTTAGGTAGAAAAGTTACGGTACATTGTGACAATAGCGCAGTGACATACGCTTTTACGTTACAGAACTTAGATCCCCGAACCACAAAAATTTTGTTAAAGTTGCAGAGGTTTGATCTTCGGTTCGAGCACATTAAGGGAGTGGACAATAAAATAGCCGACATATTGAGTCGCAATACTCCGGAACTCCCTGCCGAACCTGAAGAATATCATGTTAATTCTGTTAATTTTGTTAATTTTGTTTGTTATGATGAGAGTACGTGGTTCACTGTAAATGAGTTAATGCAAATGCAAGCGGGTGATAAGTACTGTACCGAATTAAAAGCGAAAATGTCAGACAGTGCCGATTCTCGAATTCGTCTAGTAAATAATTTGGTCTATATTCAAAATTCAAAAACGAAACGTTGGCTGTTAGTAATCCCAGAGTTATTGATTGAGAGAACGATTAGGAAGGTTCATGAAACGGGGCATTTTGGTGTTAGTAAATGTTTGAAATTAGTTCAGGAATTGTTTTTCTGGAAAGGACAAAAACGTACGTTCCAAAATTTCATCAATAATTGTGAATCGTGTGCCCGAACGAAGTTCTCCAATAGAATTATTGCTCGTGAGGATCTACATATTGAGGCAGATAAGCCACATATCAAATTGTGTATAGATCTCGTGGGAAAATTGCCATGTAGTTACGGATTCTACTACATCCTCTCAATTGTTGATGTCTATTCACGGTTTCTATGTTATTTGCCGTTGAGGACTGCTACAGCTGCTGAGATTGTTCGGAGTCTAGAAAAGGAATATTTCTATCTCTTCCCTTATCGAAATTTTATCATATCCGACCAGGGCCCACAGTTCCTCTCGAACACGTGGAAGAATTACTGTAATGATCACCAAATTCAGCATATTTTGGTCTCGCCATACAACCCTTCT
The DNA here is from genome assembly GCF_964235325.1 of Thermobia domestica. Classification (NCBI taxonomy): domain Eukaryota; kingdom Metazoa; phylum Arthropoda; class Insecta; order Zygentoma; family Lepismatidae; genus Thermobia; species Thermobia domestica. The sequence continues at coordinate 190,280,537 of NC_137463.1, read as the reverse complement.
GGGAATGGCATCATTGAACGTTCGCATCGAGAACTCAACCGAATTATTCGATTATTGTGCAGCCATAACCACACTAAGTGGAAAACAGTGCTAAAGACAGCACAAGATCTGCTAAACTATTCTTATAATAGCACCATTGGATGTACGCCTGCTGAGGTGTTCATTTCTTTTTCAGCTGCAGATAGATTTCGAGAAAAATTTCCATGGCCGTCTGAACTGAAAACAGTAGAAAATTCTAAACGGCATATTCAGGTGGAACCCCGTTTGTTATCAAAACGAAAACGAAAGTCGCAAAATAATGTGATTGAAATTAAGGAAATGGATTTGGTTATGGTTAAAACCCATTTTCAATCGGATGCGTTTAAGAAGATCACACATAAGTATATGCCTGTATTCACAGGGCCTTTTGTTGCGACTCGAGTGCATCACAACTCTGTTTCTTTAAAAGATTTGGAGGGGAGAGAAGTGCCGACTCAAAATTTATCGAATGTAAAATTGTTCAATTGCTCTCCGGAAAAGAGAGAAGAATTATTAAAAGACTTTAAATAGTCATAAAAAAATAAATAAAAAAATAGAAAAATGTTAATGTTCTAAGTAGTTAAAAAATTTTTTTGCAAAGCCGCCGGGAAAAATGTAACAGACCGATTACCGGTTTGTTTACATTGGATCCGTATTGTTATGTGTACCGGTTGAAGTCGAAGTTGGTTCCCGCATAATATTACTGTGCCCAGTTTTGTTACGTGTAAGTTTACACTAATTTAATATTAATTCGTTCTGTATTGTTAGTACAAGGCACTTACACTCATCCGGAAAGTTAAATTAAAACTTTGAGTATTTTTTTTAAATCTAGTTCTTACCGATTCACTTCAAACCATGTAACCGTTTCTTTACAGTTTATACAGTATTTTGGAACAATTAATATAAGTAATACTAAATTTTAGCTTAAAAGTTTACCAAATGTTTAATATCGTTGTGCTATCAGATCCCTTTATTTGTTAATTATCTCGACGTTCATTTGTTACACTATATTACTGCTGATATGGCGATCCTTGTAGCTATTGCCACAAGAGGGCGTTCGAATCGCTCTACGTGAAGCTAACAATTCAAACATGGCGACTTGACAGTGATAATAATTCTTCCGTCGCCATGACGAAAGTTAAACAATTGCTTGGAGGAAGTAACCTCCTCTTTATAATTTATCGCATAGGATTTTCGGTAAGTTAGATATTAAAAATAGATATAGAAATTCATGATTTTTACGGTTAGGTTCTTGTATTGATAGGTATTTATGGTAAAATTGCGTTAATTATAGTAAAAGATATAACTGTAGAAACCGCGTTTATCGAGGCCTGGCTACGAGTGTATGATGACGCAGTGAATTGATAGATTTCAGTGTGGAAGAACGATGGCTTGTTAGCTCCTCCAAAAATTTAGAAATTCTGTAACTAAAAGTGTAATTCGGCCTGTAACCTAGTCAAAATCGTGATTTAGACTAACCTGAGATGTTATTTGGAAGAAATAGATACGGAGGAGTCTAACAAAAGTCAAAATTTAGTGAAACCTTTTTCGGCTACAAGCCATCGAATGTCATCTCCGCCATTACTAGACATATGCAGTAATGGAGTGGGAGATGTAATGTATCGAAGTTGATTACGGCGGCGTACCGGAAAGACATTCTACGTTCGTGGAGTGTGTAGCCAGTATACCGAAGGAGTCATCTCTCGATTTTTTTTAAATAAGCAAGTAGATGAAACCTACTTTGCGAAGTTGGAGTTTGATCACCCAGCTCAACCTGAGGACTATTCTGTGAAACCTGCGGATAACTGGGTAACATCTTTTGTTTTTCTATAAACAGTATAGCAGTTCAACAAATGGCATCTTTAAGAATCAGGATGGGTAACTAAGTTAAAGGGCGTTACGCGTCTCTGAACTTGTCAATCGTCATCATCCACTCATACTACAAGCATGTATAATTGAATTACTAAATCTTATGTGTGTCTCTACGTAAATTTAAAAATGTGTATGTTGATATTAGGGTAATACTTTACTTTGTACGCGCCTTTCGATGGCAATGTACCTTGAAAATTTTGAATATTTAGGTTAGATAGGTTATGTTAAACACATTACTGAATTATGTCTCGTGATGATGCCTTATTTTGTGAAATATTTGCTGTAGGTTAGGTTAGGTGTAATTTGTAAATGTGTGATCCATAGTATCTATGTAGGTTAGGTTAGGAGATTTTCTTTCATCCGTGTTTCTAAATTTAATACGTGCCTTTTTTTTGTATTGCAATGTGATATATGCTATTTTGGTTGGGAAACCTTTACTATGAACGCACATACGAATATTCCGTATCTGAGAATTTAAGTGCTTCGTAATTTATTTCATTTGATTTAATATTGCTTCGTGATGTATGTAAATTGTAAACATTATTATGAAATTTCTTTGAGAGTGCTCTAATATATAAAGGTGTCGTATTTGTAATACGTGCGTGTAGGTTAGTTAAAATTTTCGTTTCTTATGTGTAGAACCGGTAGCAATTGTGATTCGAGCGTGATTTCCTATATTTTGTCGTGTGTCCCTGTGATATTAATTTGTAATGTATTTTGTATACGTGCTTGCCATATTTTTGTCGTGTGCATATTCAATACGTGTAATGTCGGTAAAATTGTATTTTGAACGTGTCTATTATTCTTATTTTGTCGTATGCCCTTTTATAGTATCTCTTAATACGTTAATAATTTAAAAATCCTCTTTCGTATGTATAATCGCACTGCGTTGCACCAGATTTTTAGTTTTGTATGTTAGGGAAAAATTGAACATAACATGTCCTCCGATGTTGATATCATATCGTGATGAGTGCAAGTAATAGATTTGTGCCAATGTGGGAGAACTTTACTTTGGACATACCTCCGGAGTTCGACATTACTATTGATAAAATACTATTTCGTGCTGTTTGTTTATTTTCCGTTAGGTAGATATTTACTTTGAACGTGCCATAGTTATAGTGCAGAATTAAATGTTCGTGCCTATATATATATATTTGCCTCATTGAAAACCAATAACGTTGGAAGTTTTTCAACTTGCTACTCTCACAAGTAGAATATGATTTCTCAATTAGAATTTTTTTTGTTTATTAGTGTATCCATCCCTCTATAAGTTTAATAAGTTGTGGACAAAGATGATAAGTTAAAAATGATAATAATTCTTTAAGAGGCGTTGCAGTAATTGGACCCTGTCGAGTATATGTAGATTTTTTTTTCGTTCTCGCTAGACATTTGTAAATATATCACTTTCATTAATAGTAGTGCTTTCATATTAAATGTATTATGCGAAGAATGCATAGGTTAACGTAAAGTAATGCATGATGCTACCCATTATTTTTTTTATTATTAAAAAAATGGAGTTGTAGTAGCGATGATATTGCCTATGGCTGCATAATTTACATCTTGTTTGATGAACGACAGGAATATGATAAGTGATGAACGCCTAATTAGAAGGGATGGATCGTTAATTCTTTGAGTAATAATAAGTTCTATATGTACTAACGAAATATGTTCGAGAATCATGTTGAAGAATCTGGATATGTTAAAGCAATATAACAATATTATTTCATGAAGATGTTAATGAAGTATCATAGAGATACCACGATGGAGGCAAATGTTTAATGACAATTTTTTTTGAATCTGTTATGATGTAAATTGTTAACGAATTGGCACGAATAAATAGTCATAAAAATTTAGCTCTATGATTTCAAATATAATCTATAAACTTGAACTTATGCAAATCTCATTGCTCGTTTTTTTTATACTAATTAAGCTGAACAATGTTGACTCTTAATTCTTGGTTGGCCACAAAACAAGAATTTGGAAATCTTCTGATAATAGATAGTAATTTCATTTTTTTCCTTCTTCTTCTCTAAAGCTAACGCAACCTGAACATTAAGTCTAATATAACCTTGAATTTTTTTTTCTCAATATCCTGGGATGGTATTGTTATAATTGGCGACCTCAGCTTTAGGATATTTGTTTATTTGATAATTTGTGTTAAGATATGTCTTAATATATTTTTATAATTATTGTTTTGTGTGCCAAACTGAGATAAGCATGTAAAGTAATGAGTGGATAAAATAATGAGTGGATATGACGATGATAAGTTGTGAGACGCGTGACCCAATTAATGCAAAAATGAGTGACGAAAGTCTTAGTGTAGATGGTTCTACCGAACATTTTAAATGTTGTGACAACAAGTACAATTCTAGTGACAGTGTATCCATACGCTGTGAAACTTGTGATCAATGGTTCCACATCCGTTGTTTGGACATTCCTGATGAGGAACAGGAAGTGTTACGTACCACTAATAATAAATGGGTTTGTTTTGACTGCAAATTGGATGGTGCGTTGAATACGGAAACTGAACCACCTGTGCTGCGAAATCCGAAAAAGAAAGGTGTACCTGAAATCGAAATTGGTGGGGGACCATTGCTTAAAACGTTGATCGGAATAATCAAGGATTTGCGAACAGAAATGTCTGTTATGAGCGGTAAAATGGATGCCGGTAATAACGATTTAAAATCTGACATAAACAAGTTAAATAATAAAATAGATGCTAACACGAATGACTTAAAGGCAGATATTGTTACGATTAAAGAATCTCTTTCCTCGGTACAGGAGGATTTATCCGCTGTTAAACGTGATTTGAAACGTGAGGTGTCACAGTTAAGAACTGAATTGGACGAGAATAACCAAAACTTAGGTCAAACTATAGAAAATGTCAGAGAGTTTTGTAGTAAAGAAGTAGATAATTTAAATGTGGAAATTACAAAGGTTAGTTCAGATTTAGAAAATACAAATAAAACTTGTCAAGAAACTGCGGAAATTGTAAATTGTAAGGTTGAAACTTTGGCTAAAGATATGGAAATTTTGAAATGTGACATTAGTAAAGTAAATGTAAGATTAAATAGTGAATTCCAAAATGTAAAAGAGAGGCAAGTTGAGGAACATAGACAACTTCGGGAAGCGAACGAAAAGACAGTCAACATGATACAATCGATAGAAAAAGATGTAATTGATGCGTACCGTCACAGTCGTGATCGATGTGAACGAAATGCTGAAACTTTAAGACATCTGATCGAGAGTCGTGGTAACCCAAATTTAGTTGAAACTCCTTTCGAAGGTCGTAGATCGGTTCAGGATGACAACACACTTCCGAGAACTCCGGTATTTAAACTTGATGACATTTTAACAAATAATACCGAGAATGACATGAATTATTCTTCATCATCTTCGTCGGATTCTGACAAACGTTGTAAAGAATCTCGCAGAGCTAATCGTTTGAAGAAGGTGAAAAAGACAAAGAAATCGGTCCGTACGGGGATTAGTGAAAATCAGCGTGGTCATAGAGACCTGGTCATTAACGATCGGGACAACCCAATGAGTTTGGAGCTAAATCAAAAGATTAAGACTTGGGAAACTAGTCCTTCTTATAAAAGGGGGCTGGCACATATCTCAAAGAAATTCATCACTTCCCGAAATTTGACGGTCAATTGACGCAAGGGGTAGCACAAATTTTCCTAGATGATCTTTTACAAACGATGAGTATGTACGTTCTCACGGATAGAGATCGTGTATATATAGTGGGACGAGTTCTAGAAAAGTCAGCTAAAATTTGGTATCGTAGTGTCGCCTCTCAAATCAAGTCTTTCTCTGACTTCGTGCGGCTTTTTAAGCTTCAATACATATCGGAACGACTAGAGAGGGCACAAAAGCGCCACCTCTACTCGTTACGATATGATAAGTCAAAACATGCTTCCTTGTTAGGTTTTGTGAGGCACATTGTAGAAAAATATAATTCAATTGTAACTTCCCCTTCAGATCAAGAGCTGAAGGATCTGATCCTGGACTGCCTTCCTGAGGAAGAAGCAAAGATTTTGAAACTAGGCTCAGTTAGTACAGTGCAAGATTTAATGTTAAGAATAGCTGAGTTAGAGTGTAGTCCAACTCCCTCGTTAGGAAATCAGGGCAATCAAAAATTTCAACCTAGGAAACCACAGGTTAGGAAAACATTCTTTTTACCTAATAGCTCTAATCGAACCGACAATGCAGTACAGACCGAGCCGATTCGCAATGAAGGTGGGGGAAGAGAAAATAACTCTAATTTTCAATTTGGAAATAAACCTCAAAATTTTAATGGGAGATCATATCGCAATAACTGGAAAAGAAATAGAAACCAAAAACAAGGATGGGATAAAAATAGAAATAATAACTTTAGACCCATGAACGGTATTCAGCCGGTTCCGATGTATGGGAGTGTACCAGTACCAGTACCTTACACGGTACCGGGAATGTACAATTTTAACAATATGAAACCGGTTATGATGCCAGGTCCTTCCGTTACTATGGTAACTTCTTCGTTTCCCCAAAACTTACCTGTTGTGACTACTGTCACTTCCGCTTTACGTCCACCGTACCCTTCGGTGACAGCGGAACCAACAAGTCCGGTAGTTGTTTCGGAAAACATGTTGAGCAGTCGTCACTAAGGGGAGACGACGGCTGCTCCAACCAACTTCTCTCCCCAAAACAAAATGTTAGTAAACCTTATTCTTTTGAAAAAGAAAACGTGTTGATTGAAAATGAGTCTTCTTTAAAATTACTGACTTATTTTGTGTTAAAGGAAGAAGAAGGGAATATGTCCAAACAAGATTTCGAGATATTTCCTTCCCCTTCTATAGATTGTAAGGTGGGAAAGATGCAAATTAACTGTATCCTGGACACTGGGGCAGAGTTGAACCTTCTCAATTATAATATTTGGCAAAACCTTCAAAATTCCTTTCGTTCAGCAAAGCTCAAACCAGTGCCCAGTGTACATTTGACTGCTTTTGCAGGTAAAGATAATTTTCCTGTGAAGGGATTGCTTGAATTGACTTTAAATATACAAGATAATCTTTTTAATGTTCCAGTCTTCGTCGTGAAAGACATGAAAGCTGGACTCTTACTAGGCTCGCCATTTTTCGCTAAGTTTCAAGTTACGTTGGATAGCCATAACAGAAAGTTAATCTTGAAAAATAATAACGACGAAGAAGTGACTTTGGATATCTCCTATCCAAAGATACTCCTTGTTCATTTAGATACTAATTCTGAATCGTGTGAACCTAACCAGATTCTTTCTTTTTCTAGCGAACAATGTAAGGATTATGGTGAGATTTCGGAATTAGAAATTAAAGAATATATTAAAGGTTGTGATGATTTAGATGATGATACAAAATTGAAATTAGAAAATTTGCTCCTTAAATTCAAGCACTTATTTTGCGAATACCCTAAACCAATCCGATGCGAACTTTATAAAATAGAACTGACAGACCAAGAACCTGTGGTCGGAAAGATCTATCCGATCCCTCAAGCTATGCAAAAAGAGTTTGAGGAAGAATTGAAGAAATGGATGAGGTTGGGGATAGCTAAAGAACATCCCAGCAGTTATCGCAACCCAATTCATTGCGTGCGAAAATCTTCAGGAGGTGTTAGGCCTGTAATCGACCTCAGATCACTGAACTTAAAGGTCGTAAGTCCTAAAATACAGGTCGAACCCATTAACGAAATTCTTACTCGCATCTCTGGAGCTAAAATTTTTAGCTCCATGGATGCTACAATGGGATATTATGGTATTCGACTGCATCCAGATTCCTTCGCATCCACAAGCTTCATATATTTAGGTCGACAGTATGTATTATGTGTCATTCCAATGGGTTTAAAGTCAAGTCCTAGTATCTTCCAAAATGTGATGAACTCATATTTTGGATTAGATACTAGACATTTTGTTGTAGTATATCTTGACGATTTAATGTGCTTTAGTTCTACTTTCGATGAGCATTTCATTCTTTTAGAACAACTTTTTGAAATTCTAACCTTTGGAAATTTTGCGCTAAATTTCAAGAAATGTCAGTTCGTCAAGTCTGAAATTTTATTTTTGGGACACATTGTGAATGGGAAGGAATTAAAGCCAAATCCCAAACACAACGAAGCGATAAAGTACTTTCCGATACCGAAAACCAAGAAGAAACTTAGATCTTTCTTAGGCATTCTTTCTTGGCGAAGAAAATTCATTCCTCAGTTCGCCGCTCTAACGGCGCCATTTTTCGATTTGTTAAAGAAAGACAAGAAATATTGTCTAACTGAGGAATTGCTGAATAGATTCCAACAATTGAGAGAGTTGTTGAGTGAGCCTCCAGCGCTCAGTCAACCCAATTTCGATCAACCCTTTCACTTATTTTCAGATGCGTCACTAGAGAATTTGGCTGGCTATCTGGCTCAGTATGATGATGCTGGAGAACTTCTCGTTATCGGCTATGCAAGTAGAAAATTAAAGTTATATGAAGTTTCCTATTCGATTTTTCAACTGGAGTTGCTGGCAGTCTTGTTTCTGTGCGAGCATTTCTCGTATTATATTTTAGGTAGAAAAGTTACGGTACATTGTGACAATAGCGCAGTGACATACGCTTTTACGTTACAGAACTTAGATCCCCGAACCACAAAAATTTTGTTAAAGTTGCAGAGGTTTGATCTTCGGTTCGAGCACATTAAGGGAGTGGACAATAAAATAGCCGACATATTGAGTCGCAATACTCCGGAACTCCCTGCCGAACCTGAAGAATATCATGTTAATTCTGTTAATTTTGTTAATTTTGTTTGTTATGATGAGAGTACGTGGTTCACTGTAAATGAGTTAATGCAAATGCAAGCGGGTGATAAGTACTGTACCGAATTAAAAGCGAAAATGTCAGACAGTGCCGATTCTCGAATTCGTCTAGTAAATAATTTGGTCTATATTCAAAATTCAAAAACGAAACGTTGGCTGTTAGTAATCCCAGAGTTATTGATTGAGAGAACGATTAGGAAGGTTCATGAAACGGGGCATTTTGGTGTTAGTAAATGTTTGAAATTAGTTCAGGAATTGTTTTTCTGGAAAGGACAAAAACGTACGTTCCAAAATTTCATCAATAATTGTGAATCGTGTGCCCGAACGAAGTTCTCCAATAGAATTATTGCTCGTGAGGATCTACATATTGAGGCAGATAAGCCACATATCAAATTGTGTATAGATCTCGTGGGAAAATTGCCATGTAGTTACGGATTCTACTACATCCTCTCAATTGTTGATGTCTATTCACGGTTTCTATGTTATTTGCCGTTGAGGACTGCTACAGCTGCTGAGATTGTTCGGAGTCTAGAAAAGGAATATTTCTATCTCTTCCCTTATCGAAATTTTATCATATCCGACCAGGGCCCACAGTTCCTCTCGAACACGTGGAAGAATTACTGTAATGATCACCAAATTCAGCATATTTTGGTCTCGCCATACAACCCTTCTGGGAATGGCATCATTGAACGTTCGCATCGAGAACTCAACCGAATTATTCGATTATTGTGCAGCCATAACCACACTAAGTGGAAAACAGTGCTAAAGACAGCACAAGATCTGCTAAACTATTCTTATAATAGCACCATTGGATGTACGCCTGCTGAGGTGTTCATTTCTTTTTCAGCTGCAGATAGATTTCGAGAAAAATTTCCATGGCCGTCTGAACTGAAAACAGTAGAAAATTCTAAACGGCATATTCAGGTGGAACCCCGTTTGTTATCAAAACGAAAACGAAAGTCGCAAAATAATGTGATTGAAATTAAGGAAATGGATTTGGTTATGGTTAAAACCCATTTTCAATCGGATGCGTTTAAGAAGATCACACATAAGTATATGCCTGTATTCACAGGGCCTTTTGTTGCGACTCGAGTGCATCACAACTCTGTTTCTTTAAAAGATTTGGAGGGGAGAGAAGTGCCGACTCAAAATTTATCGAATGTAAAATTGTTCAATTGCTCTCCGGAAAAGAGAGAAGAATTATTAAAAGACTTTAAATAGTCATAAAAAAATAAATAAAAAAATAGAAAAATGTTAATGTTCTAAGTAGTTAAAAAATTTTTTTGCAAAGCTGCCGGGAAAAATGTAACAGACCGATTACCGGTTTGTTTACATTGGATCCGTATTGTTATGTGTACCGGTTGAAGTCGAAGTTGGTTCCCGCATAATATTACTGTGCCCAGTTTTGTTACGTGTAAGTTTACACTAATTTAATATTAATTCGTTCTGTATTGTTAGTACAAGGCACTTACACTCATCCGGAAAGTTAAATTAAAACTTTGAGTATTTTTTTTAAATCTAGTTCTTACCGATTCACTTCAAACCATGTAACCGTTTCTTTACAGTTTATACAGTATTTTGGAACAATTAATATAAGTAATACTAAATTTTAGCTTAAAAGTTTACCAAATGTTTAATATCGTTGTGCTATCAGATCCCTTTATTTGTTAATTATCTCGACGTTCATTTGTTACACTATATTACTGCTGATATGGCGATCCTTGTAGCTATTGCCACAAGAGGGCGTTCGAATCGCTCTACGTGAAGCTAACAATTCAAACATGGCGACTTGACAGTGATAATAATTCTTCCGTCGCCATGACGAAAGTTAAACAATTGCTTGGAGGAAGTAACCTCCTCTTTATAATTTATCGCATAGGATTTTCGGTAAGTTAGATATTAAAAATAGATATAGAAATTCATGATTTTTACGGTTAGGTTCTTGTATTGATAGGTATTTATGGTAAAATTGCGTTAATTATAGTAAAAGATATAACTGTAGAAACCGCGTTTATCGAGGCCTGGCTACGAGTGTATGATGACGCAGTGAATTGATAGATTTCAGTGTGGAAGAACGATGGCTTGTTAGCTCCTCCAAAAATTTAGAAATTCTGTAACTAAAAGTGTAATTCGGCCTGTAACCTAGTCAAAATCGTGATTTAGACTAACCTGAGATGTTATTTGGAAGAAATAGATACGGAGGAGTCTAACAAAAGTCAAAATTTAGTGAAACCTTTTTCGGCTACAAGCCATCGAATGTCATCTCCGCCATTACTAGACATATGCAGTAATGGAGTGGGAGATGTAATGTATCAAAGTTGATTACGGCGGCGTACCGGAAAGACATTCTACGTTCGTGGAGTGTGTAGCCAGTATACCGAAGGAGTCATCTCTCGATTTTTTTTTAAATAAGCAAGTAGATGAAACCTACTTTGCGAAGTTGGAGTTTGATCACCCAGCTCAACCTGAGGACTATTCTGTGAAACCTGCGGATAACTGGGTAACATCTTTTCTTGTTTTTCTATAAACAGTATAGCAGTTCAACAATTGGCATCTTTAAGAATCAGGATGGGTAACTAAGTTAAAGGGCGTTACGCGTCTCTGAACTTGTCAATCGTCATCATCCACTCATACTACAAGCATGTATAATTGAATTACTAAATCTTATGTGTGTCTCTACGTAAATTTAAAAATGTGTATGTTGATATTAGGGTAATACTTTACTTTGTACGCGCCTTTCGATGGCAATGTACCTTGAAAATTTTGAATATTTAGGTTAGATAGGTTATGTTAAACACATTACTGAATTATGTCTCGTGATGATGCCTTATTTTGTGAAATATTTGCTGTAGGTTAGGTTAGGTGTAATTTGTAAATGTGTGATCCATAGTATCTATGTAGGTTAGGTTAGGAGATTTTCTTTCATCCGTGTTTCTAAATTTAATACGTGCCTTTTTTTTGTATTGCAATGTGATATATGCTATTTTGGTTGGGAAACCTTTACTTTGAACGCACATACGAATATTCCGTATCTGAGAATTTAAGTGCTTCGTAATTTATTTCATTTGATTTAATATTGCTTCGTGATGTATGTAAATTGTAAACATTATTATGAAATTTCTTTGAGAGTGCTCTAATATATAAAGGTGTCGTATTTGTAATACGTGCGTGTAGGTTAGTTAAAATTTTCGTTTCTTATGTGTAGAACCGGTAGCAATTGTGATTCGAGCGTGATTTCCTATATTTTGTCGTGTGTCCCTGTGATATTAATTTGTAATGTATTTTGTATACGTGCTTGCCATATTTTTGTCGTGTGCATATTCAATACGTGTAATGTCGGTAAAATTGCATTTTGAACGTGTCTATTATTCTTATTTTGTCGTATTCCCTTTTATAGTATCTCTTAATACGTTAATAATTTAAAAATCCTCTTTCGTATGTATAATCGCACTGCGTTGCACCAGATTTTTAGTTTTGTATGTTAGGGAAAAATTGAACATAACATGTCCTCCGATGTTGATATCATATCGTGATGAGTGCAAGTAATAGATTTGTGCCAATGTGGGAGAACTTTACTTTGGACATACCTCCGGAGTTCGACATTACTATTGATAAAATACTATTTCGTGCTATGTTTGTTTATTTTCCGTTAGGTAGATATTTACTTTGAACGTGCCATAGTTATAGTGCAGAATTAAATGTTCGTGCCTATATATATATATATTTGCCTCATTGAAAACCAATAACGTTGGAATGTTTTTCAACTTGCTACTCTCACAAGTAGAATATGATTTCTCAATTAGATTTTTTGTTTATTAGTGTATCCATCCCTCTATAAGTTTAATAAGTTGTGGACAAAGATGATAAGTTAAAAATGATAATAATTCTTTAAGAGGCGTTGCAGTAATTGGACCCTGTTGAGTATATGTAGATTTTTTTTCGTTCTCGCTAGACATTTGTAAATATATCACTTTCATTAATAGTAGTGCTTTCATATTAAATGTATTATGCGAAGAATGCATAGGTTAACGTAAAGTAATGCATGATGCTACTCATTATTTTTTATTATTATTAAAAAAATGGAGTTGTAGTAGCGATGATATTGCCTATGGCTGCATAATTTACATGTTGTTTGATGAACGACAGGAATATGATAAGTGATGAACGCCTAATTAGAAGGGATGGATCGTTAATTCTTTGAGTAATAATAAGTTCTATATGTACTAACGAAATATGTTCGAGAATCATGTTGAAGAATCTGGATATGTTAAAGCAATATAACAATATTATTTCATGAAGATGTTAATGAAGTATCATAGAGATACCACGATGGAGGCAAATGTTTAATGACAATTTTTTTGAATCTGTTATGATGTAAATTGTTAACGAATTGGCACGAATAAATAGTCATAAAAATTTAGCTCTATGATTTCAAATATAATCTATAAACTTGAACTTATGCAAATCTCATTGCTCGTTTTATTTATACTAATTAAGCTGAACAATGTTGACTCTTAATTCTTGGTTGGCCACAAAACAAGAATTTGGAAATCTTCTGATAATAGATAGTAACTTCATTTTTTTTCCTTCTTCTCTAAAGCTAACGCAACCTGAACATTAAGTCTAATATAACCTTGAATTTTTTTCTCAATACCCTGGGATGGTATTGTTATATCATAGAATCAACGATAAATACTCATGCTAACCACATTAAATTATTGCAGGATGAAGTGAACTTTATCAAAGAGAAATGTATTCCCGAAAGTGCATTGCAGGATGATGGATACATGAATGTGGTACATCCTACATCTACCGGTTGTGAACCTACTCGCCATCCCAGAACAATTTTGGAAATTAATGAATCTTCGAGCTGTGAAGAGAGTACTGATAGAGAAAGAAGAGTGAGGCAATCATCCCGGCGGAAACATAACTTCAACAGGTGTATGAAGACTAATACAGGTAAACCTTTACGATTCAGCGAAGTTAAGTCGCTCACTAAATTTAGTGGAGTACCGGAAGATATACCCGCTAGGGGATTTCTTGAAAAATTTGAGGACGAATGTGAACTGATGGGTGTAGATGAGTCTCAATTTTTAAAATTATTGCCACATATATTATTACCACCCTGTTTAACACGGTTCAAAGCTATCAGGGGTAGTCTTCGTACATATTCTGATTTCAAGAATGCTCTACTATCGAATTATGAGAATGATTTTATGATAGCGAATAGAGATGCCGTCTTGCGAACGAAACATTTCAATCCAAAATTACACAGGAGCATTACGGAATTTGTAGTATTTACATATAACGAGTTAAGATCACTAAATCCAAATCATCCGGAATCCCGAATTATAGCTTCCATTAGAATCTTATTGCCATTCCGATTACAACAATTGTTAATGTCGGTGCAGTGCATCAACTTTAATCACCTAATTATGCTTGTCCAAAATTATGAAAGTCAGCCGGCAATACAGAATAACAATAGAATACAGGATAGAGGTCAGGTTAATTCTGGACGTAATCAGACACAATATGCTTCTGTTCGTAATATAAATGTACAACCTGAAAATAATTCTCATGTGCATAGTTTTAATAATAGAATGAATGGTTATAATGGTACCGGTAATCGAACGCAACCTAATCACAGAAACGGAACTAGGAATTTTAGAAATAGCAACAGGAATTTCAGTAGGAGTAATAATTATCGCCGATTCTCACAAAATCAATTTGCAGATGGCAGTAATTACATTCATAGGAATCCGAATACGGTAACAGTGCCTAACCGCCAAGGAAGTACCATAGATTGTGGGATACAATGTAACTTAAGTGAAGTTAAAAGTCAACGTAATTTAAACTAGAGTTTGCTGATGTGGGAGGGGTTAAAGCCATGTTAGCATTGAATACTTCTAATCAATTTTCTGATTGTGAAACTAATTTAAAACTTTTAGATACAAATGTCGTTTACCAGTTGCCAACTGTTTTTGGAGATTTGACGATGATATGGAAGTAAATTTAGGTAACACTGACAAAGACTTTGTCTTTTTAAAAACCTTCTGTACGGCGAGAATTAATATAAGTTAACGAAATTCCTATTCATGCTTTATTTGATACAGGAGCTACCGTCTTGCTTTTATCATATACTTTTTGGCGTTAACCTCTACGGTCCCCTAGTGCTCATTTGAGTACATTCATTTTAATACTACGTAAATATGTGTTGTTTCATTTCAATCGCATCCATACACGTTTTGCTACTCAAGTACTTATTCGAGGACATATTTAGTGCACTATGAGTCTATTGGATGGCAGCATTGAGCACACAGTGTGAGATTCAGAAGAATGGCTGTAGCAGGAGAGGAAAGGATTGAAGATCCTGCCTAATAAACGTGAGTATATTCGTTTATTTACCTTCGGCATGGTTCAAAAAATTATTTTCTTGTAATTTAATATCAACTTCTTGATATAAAGGTATTATTAGTAGCAGGGACGTTCTCTACATTTCAGAACTAAGTAAAAACTACCATGTACTCAAATGAGTACTTTGGTACTTACGTATACATATTATTCCCCTGTACTCATTTCAGTATTTTTCATATTGCTAGATATTTTTTCTCTCTCAAAAGCTATTTTAAGTTTTGTTTTGTTTTAGTTACATTTAGAAATAAATATACATTAGATGCTGGATTAAGAAGATGTGTTAAAAGCAGTTGAGATATAAATAATGTAACAAAATAGGGGTGTATTGTAATATTCTCTTTATAACAGTTTTACGTCTATTTATGCTACGGGCGTAAGCCGTAATTGCCGTTACCGACCATAACATCGATTTTATCCTTTCTCTGTTTATGCTTTTAACTTGTTTTCCGATTAAGTAGTGTTAATGAAAGTTTTAACTGCTGGAATATCATGAGAGGTGATCGCTACTATAATTTCTAAATATTTTTATATTAAATTGCGCTCTTTCTTTGTTTTAATTTTACCAGTTTTACTTTGCTTGCGACTAAATTCAAGTAACTTTCTTTTATGGAGTAATGTTCAGCAGTAGCTACTTAAATTCTAAGGAATTGTTCTTAATTTATTTCAGGATCTTATAGAAGAAAAGTACTGTATAATCCTGATCACATTCTACAAATTTAGGTAATGTCTTTAGTGACATTTCAATATCAGACGACAATGAGGCCAGCAATAGTGACTTCACAATGAATGAACCCAGCATCAGTACTGTATGAGAGTATGATGCTCAGCAGACTAAGGTGGAATTAGATTCTATTTCTTATTTTCCAAATGAAGCACCAAAAAGAGACATGATATGAGAACACAGCATGTATGAATTAAATCAATGTGATAGTTAAGGACATTAAGAGTGTTCTCGTTAAAGTTATTTTCGTGATGTAAAATGTACGATTGTTCTAATGAAACATTGACGGAATATGATTATAATAATATCTTATCTTATAAGGTAATGAAGGTAAATATACAATTAATACATTTTCTTTGTTTCTTATTTTGTTACGATACATCACAACAATATAGCCTACTTTGTTCTAACTTTGTTAACAATATTTTTGTCATTAACATTCGATTTTTCATTTAATATTTGCAAAAGGTCGTTTATGGTATGAAGTGAATTCAACCAAATTCTCAGGCGTAATTATACTCATACTGAATGGATCTTGAATGATGTTAAAAGAAAGAATTCTGTTTGAAAACGAAAGCAAATAAATTTTTATTGATAACTAACTGCTAATATTTGCCTCATTCCTAACAAAAACATCCTTTATTTATTTTTATATGTAGAATAAATACATGTAGTATGCCCCAAAAGTACTCAAATGAGCACATGCCCTCTCTGTGCCCCTGTGGCACTTTTTAATAAGAAATTTCTTTTAATACACCCTAATACATATATTTAACCAGAAAATACTCAGAAATAATTTTTTGGTGCAGTAAAAAAAATTCAGGTCTGTAGAGGTTAAATTACTAGACTACTCGAACCCAAGACTACAGAAAATAGATAATTTGTTATTGGTCGATTATACAGGTAAACACAAGAAAAGAGTGTTAGGTAGAACTCAAATAGAAATAGGCATACAAAATTTTAAAATCATGATTCCTATATTGGTTATTAACGAGCTGAATGAAAAATATTAATTGGGTTAGATTTTTTAACGCAGCTGCGTACCGTACTGGATTTCGAAAATAAAACTTTTACTATAAGAACATTCGATGATGCGATAATTCAAAAATTAATTCCTGCTCAGGAAAGTATTGCATCCCAGTGTCAGCCTTTTGGAAATAATGTTTTAAATATTAAATTTAACGAGCTGGAAGAAAATAATGTTATTAATATGATAAAAGAATCGTCAATGATGGAACATGATTTCTTTTATAAGTGTGTAGACGAAATTTTAAATTCATTAAGGCTTGTTGACGAGGAAGTTGCTTCATCATTTAGAGACATAATCTACAAACATAAGAGTATTTTCACGTAAACCAGGCTGTTGTAAAGATTTCGTATATACTATGGAAGTGGATACCAAAGATCCTATTATAACAAAACCGTATGTTATTCCATACCGTTTTAGAGATAATGTGCGTAAGCAAATAGTTGAAATGTTAGCTCAAGGAATAATACGACCTTCCCAGAGTATCCATCTCAATCCATTTCATGTAGTGCCCAAAAAGGATGGAAAACATCTGAGAATTGTAATGGACCTCAGAAAGCTAAATTCACACATTAAGTTGCAACAAGTGAGATATCCCCCTGTAGATGAGATCCTTGGCACATTACAAGGTAACACCGTATTTGGAAATCTGGACTTAGTCATGGCGTATAATCAAGTTTTATTAGATGAAGATTCAAAACCATATACTGCCTTTTTGTTTGAGGGTCAGCTGTACGAGTACAATCGTGTAGTATTTGGACTGATTAATGGCAGTGCGGCATTAGCATCTTGTCTGAATAAAGTACTAAAACAAGACCTACGCAATAACGTAGTATATTACGCAGATGATATTTTGATTATGGGTAAAACGCCGAAAGATTATTTGAAAAATCTGGATTTAGTTCTCGAACGATTAGGAAATTTTGGTTTAACAGTAAACATTGAAAAGTCTAAATTCTTTCAGAAGTTTATAGAATTTTTGGGTTACTTAATTGACGTCAATGGAGTGTGCTATAGCGGCTCCAAAGTACAAGCAATTAGAGATCTACCAATCCCCACAAATTTAAAAAAAACCGGCAGGTATTAGGTCTTTTTAATTGGTTTAGGAGATCCATTCCTAAGTTTGCTGAAATTGCCGAACCTTTGTTTTCTATTACAAAGAAAGGAGTACCATGGCGATGGGGAGATGCACAAGAACAAAGCTTTCAATGTTTAAAAACCTGTATATTGAAAAACATCCGTTTAAACCATTCTGATTATAGTCGTCCTTTTTTGTTCAGTGCGATGGGGCACTTACAGGCATTTCTGGTATACTTTGGCAACCTGGGATTCATACTAATGAACCATCAGTGATATATTGTATGAGCCGGACTCTGAAAAATGAAGAAAAGGGTTATACCATCACTGAAATCGAATTATTGGCAGTGCGGTTTTCATTACAAAAATTTGCTCCTTACTTAAGTGGATGCCATTTTACTGTTATTACTGACCACAGCTCATTATGCCATTTGAAGAAAATACAGGGATACAATAGTCGTTTGTTAAGATGGTCATTAGAAATGCAATCCTTTGATTTCGAAGTTAAACATATAAAGGGAATAGATAACGTACCCGTGGATACACTATCCCGATTATTCCCTAGTGAAAACCATCATGTGTTATCAATAAATGTCTTCAAAATTTTACAGGAAGAAATTTCCAATATTTCCGTCGACGAATTGCAAAAATCTCAAAGAGAATATGAACCATATGCTAAGATCATTCAACATCTGACTTCATGTCCGGATAAATGGGATTGCCCTCGTTCTTGGAACACCCTGTATCAAATGTCGAACAATGTTTTGGTAATTAAGGATTTTAAATATGAACATCGGATCAAAATTTGTTCCACCTAAATTGGTACCACACATATTGAAAGCTTATCACGATGACTTTGGACATTTTGGTTATCTCAAAGTATATTCTCTTATAAATAAATCTTTCTATTGGAAATCGTTCAGATCTCAGATTAAAAATTATATTAATGATTGTGAAGAGTGTATGAGGATCAAGCACAACTACCGTTCTATATATAAACCTATGTTGTCCATAATACCTGAACGGCCACATTCATTCATTTCCATAGATTTGTACGGACCACTTCCAAGAGCTTCCACTGGCGAAACCTTTCTGCTAACTGTAATGGATATTTTCACCAGATACATAGTAGCATATCCTTTGCGAAGAGCAACTGCATCAGCGATAGGTAATCGTATTTTAAATGTATACATTCCGCATTGCGGCCCTGTTGAACATGTATTATGTGATAATGGTGGGCAATTTAGGAGTCATGTGTTCTTACGTGGTATGAATAATGCAGGTATCAAAATGCATTTTGTGACGCCGTATCACCCCAGCAGTTCTGTTGTTGAGAATATTCATCGACATCTACGAATGTTGTTTCGACATTGTTGTAATAATTATAAGGACTGGATCAAATATGTGACTGAAATCTCGTATTTTCTAAATTATTCGGTGTCTGATACTCTTGGAGTGGCGCCTGCCAATATTCACAATGGTACAGATTACGTAGCATCAATTGAATATTTTGGAATTCGACTCGACAATAACAGTGAAATAGATTATTCCCACCTGGTAAGCATGATCCATTTACGGAGAATACAGAAATTTAAATCTCGAAATTTGAAAATCGAAGAGCAACAAGTGGGAAAAGTTAAAATTCAGCCTAAAGATTTGGTATTTGTACGATTACATCCTCAGAGTGACGCTACATTAAAAAGGATATACAAATTTTGTGATTTGTACGCCGGACCTTATTTATGCACTAAACAACTCAGTCCTAAGGTATTTGAACTTGTGGATATAAAAACGGGAAAAACTTTAGGATTACGGAATATTGATGAAATTAAGTTATGGCAGCCTACTGAAAGTACTAGAAAACGGTGGTTGGACGTAGTCAGAACTTTAGTTCCTTTTGAGGTCATGACGCAAGCTAATATAAAGACCAATTGACAAAGAAAATTCCTTCTTTAAAGGGAGAAAAAATGAAAATTTTTTTGGATATGTAACTCAGTTCATTGTATTTAACTTTGTGTCATTTTATCGTTGAGTTTCCAATTGATATATTTTAGAATTATGTATTTTATTTGATGTTTGTGTTTCATGCCTTGTAAGTTCTCTCATAATTGCAAAATATAATATTAATCACCAATGTGTTTCATACTAAGAAATTATCTAAAAGCTTTATTGTAATACGAGAATATATTGAATTTGACATGTTTTCTCCAGGAAACATGTATTTAAGCTATTCTTGTTTTTATGTTTTTTTGTTCTATTCGAATTTCATGCAAATATCATAAATATTTAAAAATAAAAGATCATAATTTTAATGTAAACGTATGAAGGTTATGACAGATATATAAAATAGATGCAACTTATTATATAGAAAGAATAAGAATAATGAATATCGAATTTCTTAATTTTTCAGAGCTTACTAAGGTATTAAATGATAATCATCAATGTGTTTATATGTTATAATTTTGTTGCCTTCTGATCCTACCAATATTTGGTACTATAAACATCTTTGTTTGTAAATAATGTTTGTACATAAAGGAATAGTTAATTAGTACCCTTAAAGAAACTTTCAGTTGGGTTTAATTTTTGAATAGTCTCATCGACAATAATTGTAAATTGACGTTCTTAGTATATTGACATATTGATAAATATAAAAATGTAATGTTATAATATGTTATATATATATAAATGGAAGAGTAAGATATTTGTGTTAAAGTGATATTAAGTTTATATGAGGGCTATTCAAAAAGTAGGTTTTATAATCTTCAACCCAGGGTTCTTTCCTTCATAGCAAAACTATTACGGAAGTCCCGTCCGGACGACATTTGTACAACGATAACGTTGTATATAGCATTAGCAATCTGTACCATCTTATAAAAAGGATCAGAGAGGAATTATTTGAGCAGTAATATATATATAAAGAAAAGGAAGATACACAGAGATATCTGTAGATTATTTTGTAATCGTCAACTAAAACAAAAGGTAGTTGCTATGGAAACATAATAAATGTAAGTGTATGTGTGCTGACATCTTGTTAAATATGTAAAAAGTGGATTATTTACGCTTCTCATGATTGAGTATTAAAATCAGTTAAGAAAGTGGTAAAACGTGTGAATTATTTGAAGATTAGTTGGTTAAGAACCAGGATACAATCTAGATACTACGTAAAAATAAACGTAGTAAGCTGGACAGTCCCGAGACCAAGCAAAATGCTCGCCTTTGCAGTTGACACAAAAGGGTTTAGTTGCTGTATAGGGCTCCACACCATGACATGCACAATTCCCACAAAGAGCAGCACTAGCATTACACTACGTGCTGGTGTGTCCGAAGTGTTGACATTTGAAACAACGCAGGGGACTGAGAACCTGTACAATCAATTACTGAACAGTAATATATCCGGTAATAAATATAATGGGTTATGTCGGACAGATGGGGGCCAGACATACTTATGTGGAGAACAGAACAACCCAGGATCGGCGTGAGGGGGATCGAGCTGTCCCACCGCCCAGGGCGGCAAAATTTGAAAAAGAAAAGAATATTATCAAAATATAATGCTTCGTAATAGGCTCACATGGAAAAATAAAATTGTGTTCATCTAAGAATGTAATTGAACTTACTTCACTCACATTCAGGAAAATACTCAGGAAATTCAAAGCATTTCCCCTCATTTTCAATTGTCAATCTACTAGTCACAGGTATTTCGTTCAATATTTCCCTTGCAGCGGCGTAGATAAGATTTTCAGCTAGGGTGGATAAGATCATCAAGGTGTCTCATATATATATATATATATATATATATATATATATATATATATATATATATATATATATATATATATATATATATATATATTCAATAATGTTCTAACGCTTCACCCCAAGCATGGTGGAAAGACTACAAGGTGGATGCAATGCAGTGCTACATTCTTGTCGCTCTGGCGCATGACGTCATCTTGGTATCAGACGTGGCCAGCGAGAGTCAGATGAACTTTAAACAAGCGCTTGCTCGCTAGTATCTTACACGCAAACTTCTCTTCTATTTATAGTGATCTTTTAAATTTTAGTACAAACAATAATTATATAAACGTAATGTAATCAATGCTTAAGCTAAGTGAATTCAAAGGAAGATATTTACAATAGCAAAAGAAACAGTAATATCAGTTCATATTAAACAACTTT
Organism: Thermobia domestica; assembly: GCF_964235325.1. Taxonomy (NCBI): domain Eukaryota; kingdom Metazoa; phylum Arthropoda; class Insecta; order Zygentoma; family Lepismatidae; genus Thermobia; species Thermobia domestica. Next base: position 190,258,430 of record NC_137463.1, on the reverse strand, counting down.
GAAGCTTGAACAAGCTAATATTACTCACTACATTTTCTGCTTTTTCTTTCTTTCTTTCTTTTCTTCTTTAAACATTTGAAGTAATACACTCGAGTATGTATAGGCCTGAATAATCTATAACACAGTGTGTCGTTAATGCATTTCATTATCATATATTTATGTATGGTCAAGTATATTTTCGTAACACATTGATCGGTTTTGATTTACTATTATTATTATTATGCTTGAAAGAGAATTCTTTACTGATGACCCCATATAAATTTTGAGAATATCTCAAGGGAGAATTCATGGTTTTCGTAAACAGAAATGCAAGTACGTATATTTTCCTTATGCTTGGACAGTTTTTTTATGAGGTTGCTCCCATGTAAGTTTCGTCAGAATCTCAGGGGAGGTTAAAAACTTTACTGAGCAGGGACGCATGTATTTAATATCTTAATCGTTTTTATTTTTGATTTATAAAAAATCATCTTATTTGAAATCGCTGATCGCTTATTTATAGAATTTGTATCTGAACAAAAGGTTTGGTGAAACTGACAGTTCTCTGAATATTAGTGTCAAAATTTACGCCATAACAAACTGTATTATTAAACATTTGTACGAAATAAAACGTTACATATACTATTGTGTTCTAAAAATATATAGAAATAAATATGTATATACAAAGCACCTCAAACAAAGAAACTGCAACATGACTACTTCAAGCAAGAAACAAAGTACTAGGCGTAGGTGTAGAGGTGTTACAGCTAGACTAGAAAACATATAAACCATAAAATTACATAATTTTCTTAATTTTCTTGATAAGTGTTCTCTTTTCTGTCCCGTGGACTAAAGAAGACAAAAGATAAATGTAAATGAATGATTATGTGGAATTTGGTGGAATGAGAATGCAGGAGTGCCCCGAGAAACTCACGGACACGATGTTGTCCACCAGAAACTCACTTGACCGAGAAGCGGACCAGTACCCCTTGCACCAGAGGTGAGCCTTCTGCCACTGAGCCACCGTGCTTCCTTGATTAGTTGAGAATCTACCATATTTTTAAATTTACTGCAGTCATTCTTAATTTTGTAATTCTGGAGGGAACCCCTAAATATGTATCCAAAGTAAATTATCCAAAGTTATGATTGAAATGAACAAAAATTTCAAAATTTGAGTGTAAAAATGTCCCGACAATACCGCCCTGACATGGTAGGTGGATACTTTATTCTCTTGATCTAATACATTGTTATATATCTTTGTGACCGTTAATTGTTATTACGAACCTTCCATTCGTTAGTTAATTTGAAGTGCAACGTCCCGTTTTAGCACCGAGGCTACAGGGAATGCAGACCTCCAGAATGAAATGGGACCCGAACTACTTTAACGCGTTCAATGCTCTCCATTTGCGTAACTCGAGGGAGGTAAGCCTCCTAGATCATCGTGCCTCCCTTCTCGAGTTACATGCCTGCCTCTGTGGGGAAAATTTTATCTCAATATCTTATGTAGAAGAAAATGATAGAAATGTTCACCTCTGTCGGTTCCCCTCCCTCATGATTTCGAATCCGGGTCTTGCCCCAAAGTTCGTCTTTTTAAATCGTACTATTGGATTTTTGTATGCAGAATCAACACAAGCTACTGTAGCTCTATATACTATTATTACATACTATTAATACTAAAAAGAAACTACATAATGAAATCGCTTTTTTATAATTTCATTTAACATTGCATTTATATATTACTTTTATGTACCATATTTTAGGTTTATTTTGACCTGTCACCTGCAAGCTAAAATCCATTTCTGGAGACATTCCCCTTTTTTGAGGAAATCTAAAGTATTTTATGTTAGTTCCCTTAGTTTTTATGTAATAATTACTACAGCTGTACACTGCACAGTTAGGCATTCTCGATATCATTTAAAAGAACAAAGTAACAAAGAATTTCCACTTGTCACTTAAAGCCGCGCCGTTTCCCGTTGTCTCTTGCAAACCAGATGACGTCACAGCCACGACAGCGCTCCAGACGACATGCGCATGCAACCACCTTGTAGTCTTTCCACCATGACCCCAAGTATGCAAAAGATACACTCCTACTTGAGACAGGCCATTCTAGCCTACAGCATCTAGAGACATTTAGGTTCCAGCAGCGAGTTTTTAACCAATTTACAAATTGTTCATTCCGAATATTAGAACCACCTTAATGAAAAAAGGTCCAGGCAATTAACTGTCAGAAGTACACACTATGTAATGGCGAAACTGTGTTCAGAAAGTGGTTAGTTGATTCAGAAAGTAAAAATGCTGTTTTCGGTGTTTGTTGCAAATTATTTTCCACAAGTAAAATATCTTTCATGGTTGATGACCATAACATTTGGCACCACATTGCTGAAGCTTTGACTAGTCATAATAGGTTTCCTATTCAGTTTGAAGCGCAAAGAAGGTGGATGGAGCTTTCGATAAGACAGAAGAGTGGTCTTACAATTAGTGCAGAACACTAGAAAATGTTAAATATCGAAGCACAACATTGAAAGAACGTAATAGAACGACTAGTTGCAATAATACAGTTTTTAGGTGAGCAATGTTTACCGTTACGCGGAACATCAGGTAAACTTACCACAAATAATAATGATAATTTTCCGAAATTGGTAGAACTCTTTGCAAAGTTTGACAGTGTCATGGCCGAACACATTTAAAAAAAAAAAAAAAACATGAAAGGACAAAATAAATACCACTATTACTTAGGAAAAGATGTCCAAAACGAAATTATTCAAATTCTTAGTGAACAAATTAAAAGTAAAATCCTGTCTTTGTCGAGAGATACAAAATATTATAGTATAATACTACACAGCAAAAAATGAGGTGTTGAAACAACACAAAATGACTATCACTTTAGCGTGTTACTTGTGTGTCAGTTCGACACCAAGACATCGCCTTCAAAGCATATTAAAAATTTCTTGTTACTGGCTTTGAGTATTTGCATAGGTTTTTACTGCTTGGTATGAGTAAAGCTTTGCGAAATACATTTCGCATTTATGGTAAGTGACTAATAACATTCTATGTTTTCTGTAATCGGTCACAATAATATTGTTGTAAACCTGTGAATCATCTGACATTTACACAGATAGCAGTGCTTCAATATATTTTCTTTATTTGTTATTCTTGTGTCTTAGTACGTATAAACAGAAGATGGCAGAACTGTTGCTTTTGTAACTGTTGTCAGACGATTCACAGGTTTACAACAATATTGTTGTGATCGATAACAGGAAACACAGAACATTATTCGTTACTTGGCACAAGTGCTAAATATATTTCGCAAAGCTTTGCTCATATTAAACGATAAATACCAATGCGAATTCTCTCAGGTAGTAACAAGATATTTCTGATATGCTCAGAAGGCGATGTGCTTGGTGCTGAATTAACACACAAGTAACACGCTAAAGGGGTAGTCATTTTGTGTTGTTTCAACACCTCATTTTTTACAGTGTAGACAGCACACCAGATATTTTTGACACAGAGCAAATGACAATAATCGTTACTTTTGTACAAATTACATACAGTCAGTGTTTCTTCCAGACATGTTTTTTGGGGGGGCACTCTCAGAGTGTCCCCCAGGAGGAGACAAAAATAACACGTTTATAATATAAAAATAAATTGAATAGTACCAGCAGTGCCCCCCGAATATTAAGTGTGCCCAGTGTGCGAATTAGATAATCTATATTGAGGGGGGGGGGGAAATTAGGCCAAAGGACATAGTCTGAAGGTTCAAATTTCAAAATGAGACAATAAATGCCTTACCCCCATATATATATATATATATATATATATATATATATATATATATATATATATATATATATATATATATATATATATATATATATATGTGTGTGTGTGTGTGTGTGTGTGTGTGTGACATCTGTAACAAATAAGAGATTTATTAATTTATTATTTATTGTCTGACAAACACACCCCACTAAACCTTTCTGAACGTGTTTTAATGTTGTACTCACTCTTGTCCCCGTAGCTCTCTAAGGTTTATTCAGTTAATAATTCGCCTCGAGCGATAGCCATGATCACAAGCATATGTTAATTTTTCCACTCATATTGAAAGCTTCCACTTTGCATTAATACCTACAGGTTGCGAAAAGAAACCTACTTCAGTCTTGTGAAAACCACTAAAATTATCAGTTAAACCGGACATTTTTTTTAAAAAAGAAAATCTAGATATTAGCCTATCAAATAAGAAATGGATTGTTGCTGGTCCCGATTTCTCACATTAAGGTCAAATCGAAGGCCAAATATTTAAAATCTCTCAATTCAAATTTCGAGCTTGTGCTTCTACTTCTCGCTAAAGCTGTGCTCATCACGACTTTTTTTCTCCAAATATCGATTCCGTGATGGACACAGGAAGTCAATACTTAAAAATTACTTTACTGTTAGGTTGAAGATGAGTTGATTCACTATGGGCTACGTTATTCAAATAAAGTAAAACATTACACTGAAGTTTTTCAGACAACATTAATTGCGTGTACAGCAAACTGTACAGCGAAAAGATGGAAAAATGAAGGGTTAACTTTAAAAAAAAAAAAACGCTTCAGTTCAAATGCTTATACAGACACGGATAATGACACGGAGAACCAGTCGTATTAACAAATGCTGCAACAAATCTTGAATTATTCGCTTATTCACCTGAAAATCACCTTCATTAACATGTCTGCTCACTAGGAGCGTATCCCTCAGCGTGTACGTTAACATATACTTACGAGAGAATACCTATATCTCAGATTTTGAGTACAGTTTCAAAAGTTCATTTCCGTAAACTGTAAAAGCAGTGATTACTATGCTAATTATCACAAATTAAATGCAACTTTTGAGTTGCATACACACAACCTACTAGGGAATGAAGACCATGTGCTAACAAAGAGTACACTGGAAAATGAAATAACATGTTATAACAAAAATTAAAATAAGATGATAATCGATACAAATATAGAGGATGAATATGACATATCCGAACTTCGCCAAGTATGGTAGAAGAAGCTATTTGTTTACTTCTTCTTGGCCAACCGCTAATAACATTTATAAATCTATATGTGGCTTTGTTATACGCAATTAGTACATTCAAATTCACAAACGATGACGAACTGAAGGGTACGAAGGTACAGTTGCAAGTAACAACCGTAGTCATAATAATATAGTTCTACTAAACAACGTTGAAAATAGTGGGTAATTAGGTGGTAAGTAGAAATGACCAAAACTGAACAGTTTACATCGATCATTTCGAAATACAGCCAGAAGATTAAATTTACAAGAAATAACAAAAATCAGTGAAATTTGGAGTTATACTAAGCATAGTTTGAGGGGGAAAGCGAGCATCCCCGGTGGGGATATTTCAGCTTTCTTTGAGGGGGGAACAAAATGTGATTGAGGGGGGAAATCCCCCTCATCCCCCCGGTAATTCGCAACCTGAGTGTGCCCCTCGGAACATTTTTTTTTCTGAAAGAACGACTGTATACAGTAATGGAGAATGCCTTGTAAAAATTTGTTAACATTTTCTTGGTTTCGTACCGGTAACAGACACCACTGGTCTAGGACCGACAGAAGTAATAATTAAACAGCTAAAGGAAATTAACATTCCTATCGAAGACGAAAGGCCAAGGATAAGACAATGATTCCAATATGAAAGGCATTCAGGTATTCAGAAGAGAATTTTAGAAAAAATTCCCGAACCTTCTATGTTCCTTGCAGTAGTCATTCACTAAACATTGTCGTTAACGATGCAGTCATAGCATCTCAGTACGCCGTTTTTTTCTTTTCTGTCTTTTTTCTTTGTATGGTTAATGACTTTTCTACGTCAGTTCAGCGTTGGGCTATACTAAAGGAAAGTATTAGCAGTTTCACTTTAAAACCATTAAGCACCACAAGGTGGGAGAGCCGAATTGATGCGCTGACTCCACTTAGATACCAAATAGGGAAGGTTTATGATGCTTTACTTCAAATAAGTTAACTACAATAGAACAGATAGAATGGTCACCAAAGATGCTCTGTGTGTAGCAAACCAGCTGCGTGACTTTCCTTTCCTTTGCTCACTTGTTATATGGTATGACTTTTTACTCCACATAAACAATAAGCAAAAGTCTCCAAAGCATTGATTCTCATGTGTTAGATGCAATCGGGTTTCTTGAAAATATATCTGAGTACTTTGACATAAACAGAAATGGTGCAAAGTTTCAATCTTACTTAGTTGATGTGATGGAGTTGGCATTAGCATTAGATATGGATGATCCACGAATAGGTAATACAGTGCAAGGTCGAAGTCGAAAGAAGAAGAGACAGTTTCAGTACAAGGCAGAGAATGAAGTTATCACAAACAAGGTCGATTTTTATTACAAAGTTCTAGGGTGATTGTGTTAGCATTAAGAGAAAGGTTTGAGCAACTTAAACAACACAGCGAGTGTTTCGATTTTCTTTACGATATAAGTAATTTTGAAGATATGCCATCTGAACTTTTGTCTGAAAAGTGTACTAAACTTGTCAGCATTTTAACTCAAAGAATCGGATGATATTAACCCTAGTAATTTGAAAGACAAACTGAGTGTTATATGCTATAATTGAGCCTAAAAGTTCACCAAAAGACACTTAATTCATTAAGGAATATGATTTTGCTTCCAATGTCAGTGTTGAACTTCTTAGGGTTTTGTTAACCTTAACAGCGGCAAGTGGAGAAATAAAGTTTTCGAAACGTAAGCTTATTAAAAACTATCTACATTCTTTCATGTCTGAAACACACTTTAGTCTAACGATGTCAGTAGAACACGAACTAGCTGAAACATTGGACTATGCGAATGCGATAAAGGAATTTGCTCACATCAAAGCAAGAAAAGTTTCTTTCAATTAAGATATGTTAAATTTATGTATCTCTATTGTATTTTAGTACATTATAAGGCTTAGGCTAATTACTTAGTTTTGCCGTAAAATCTGATTCACTATGATATCTTCATACTCCATTGGAAACACCTTTTGATATAAAATAAGCTTAAAAATTAACCGCCTTATGCAGAGTCGTTTTGATAAATGATTAGCGTCATACTAAAGGTCTGACTACTGCAGGAAGCATATGTCAGTCGAACTCTTTAGCATGACTCTAATCACGTGTCAGAACAGCTCTGCATAAGGCGCTAAAATTCTTAGTCGTGACTAAAACATAAGGAGCCGTTTAATATTACGTAAGCATTTGAGAGAGGCATTTATTTATTTAATTTTACTTTTCCATATTTTATACATGCTTTTAAATGAGGCATCTTACTTTTTCGTGACATTTGAACGTCTTTTGTCAAAAGACGGTTTGTAGATTAAAGGGGCGGCATGTGAAAGTACCGCCCAGGGCGACAAAACTACTAGCGCCGGCCCTGACTAACCAACCCCTGTGGGGCTTCTAACCCGTTCCTACTCCTCCTCCTCTTCCTACTACTACTACTACTACTACTACTTGGTAATAAATGCAGGCCCCCTTCTCTCCCACATATGCCAATATAATTTGTTATTCAAAACTGAAATTAACGTAATCTATCTATTTCTAAAGTACTGACAGCTTGTGTCCCGATGACAGGATAATATTTAATAAACCTTGACCTTGGTTCTTTACATTAAATACGTCAAAATTAATGATTTGGGAAAACTTTACAATACACTCCAGTTGCGCATCGATGAGGAGGAACGCTTCAAAAGGAGGGAAAAGCAGAGTAGAGTAGGGTCGGGTTAGCTTATGATCATGAAGTTTGGACCCATTTTATTAAAATTAATAATGTAATTTCCTTGTCTGTATAAGGATACCAGCTGAAGCAGTAGCGTAGCCAGGATGTGTGTTTGGGGGGGCCCAAGTGCTGTTATAGGTACATATAGAAAAATTACAAACAAAAAAATATATACACATAAAAATATATATAAAATTACAAACATCAAAGTACCAAAGTACATTGTCGGACCTCTTTGGGGGGGGCCCGGCCCCTCTTCCCCCCCCCCCTTCCCTACGCCACTGAGCTGAAGCGGGTAATATGAAGTGCACCATGATTTATTTATACTTTAATTTAATCTGAGTACAATGTTAACACCAATGTACGAATTAGGTGATTCATATTTATAACCACGGCGGCGGACAGATACAGGGTAGCTTACTGTTGCGATAAATAGGACCCGGTAAATCACCTGTTGATGAGAATTTCCAATATTCAACATACAAATATCCATGTTTGAAGATACTCTGCCGCGTCGTGACAAAACGCTGTAACTTTGGCGGAGCAGTTTTGCGAAAATGAGCCGTAAAGTTTTCATTCGAAAATGTGATCTGTATCGTGTAGAACCAGTGTAACTAGGCAATAATGGTCAACCAATCAATTTTCACCAAATTTAATCACACAACATGCATTTACGTAACATTACATGTAACCACGTGTTTCCAAAGTCAAAATACACTGGTTCTACACGATACAGATCACATTTTCTGATGAAAACTTTACGGCTCATTTTCGCAAAACTGCTCCGCCAAAGTTACAGCGTTTTGTCACTACACGGCAGTACTGCTAAACCCACTACAAGGCTATAAAATAGAATATACAACCAACTGTGTTACTTTAGTATTACACAACTTAGTAAATTCAACTCGAAATTTTACCTCTGAATTTGTTGGGCTACTCAACTGCTCTTCCTCGATTCGAAGCACTTGAATTGGTTCCCCATACTTATGAAACACTAATTTCTGAGCAACGACACCTGCAAATCTCTTACATACTGTTGCAGGGTTTATATTTGATAAAGATTTCAATATATTTCTACTATGTAGCACTATTCCACCAATCATTGTGCACTGAGAAATAATCAACTTAATACGATTCTATGAATAAATTTGCATATACTTATGTCACTAGTTAAGATTCTATTTCTTTTCTATTTCTTCTTTTTTCTCAACTTCAATCTAGGTTTTATATCTTCAAGTGCAGGCCTAGGTTCCAGTCATCTGTAACATTGAACTTTGTTATGAATAACTGTTTTATAATTTTAATACCAAGTGTAGGGGAGACCGGGGGTGGTTGAAACGCGGGTAGGTTGACACAATGCTCATAAAATGATTATTATAAAGTTGACAATGATGACTATGCCATCGTAGAAGCGCTTTTACCAGATGCATTTACTGAGGAAGTTACATGTTAAACAGTAGACAAATACGTGAACAGAGGAAAGAAAACAGTTTCTCGTGGAGGTAAGTTAATTTTTAATATCCAATTACACTGGTCGGCAAAATGAAATATTTTTTCGTTCCCACGAACGAAAATAGGTGATTCCTATGGGTTTCGAGCTCCTGAGTTCGAATCCGTAACCCGTTTTTCTCCAGGACGTACCATTTTCAGGTAGGAGGGGAGGGGTTCAATATCCGCCCAAAGATGCTATTCTCAACCCATAATAATTTGCACGTTATAATTTAAATATCAATATAAATTATGCAGATAAAATTGCATAAAATGTTAAAGTTTAACACTTACGTGTCACTTGGTTTTCCTACTCCTCTTGTAATTACTACAGGGTGTCTCACGTGTCACATTCCAACAGAAGTCTGCCAACATATTGACACTTCATTTACCACTGTAGCGCCTCTCCATGGTATCTATTTGCTGGTGAAACCTTTCCCCGTGTTTGTCAGAGACCTCCCCCAATCTGTGCATTTCAGGGAAGATGTCCAGGTGGCAATGCAGGAAGTATAACTTTAGGGACATATTACATCCCATGTTACGAAATAAAATAATTAACCTACCCACAATGTCTTTGTAATCAGGTGACTTATGATTCCCTAGAAAGTTACTGCACATCTCGAAAGGCCTCACTTTCCACTTCATTAAGCTTAGAAGAAAATGTAGTATCCTTAAAAACGTCTCTGATTTGAGGTCCCGTAAAAACACCTTCTTTCACCTTGGCCTCGCTGAGTCTTGGGAATAGTTTTTTGAGGTGATTAAATGCTTCACTATCCCGGTTCAGGGCCTTGACGAAGACCTTCATGATCCCTAATTTGATATGAAGGGGTGTAAGAATATTTTCTCCGGATCCACAAGACGTTCATTAGCCACGTTCATCTTCCCTGGGACCAGTTGCTTCCTTGGCGGCCATTTGTGATGGTGTACTGATCTTTGGCTCGACTATCCCAATGACACAAGAAACAGCAGGGCTTCGTGTAACCTCCTTGTAAACCGGTGAGGATGGCAATAACCTTAAGGTCAGCGCATACAGACCACTGGAACTGTTCGTACTTTATTTTCTGTAATAGGTTTCGCATGTTCTCATATGTTTCTTTCATATGTACAGCATGAACAATAGGGATGGCTGGCTTTTCATTGCCATTGTGTAGTAACACTGCCTTGAGACTTATCCTAAAGGAATCTACGAATAGCTTCCAATCTTCAGTGTTGTAGTTCAACTTCAGTTGTTCCATAAGCGATGGAATGTCACTGCAACACACCAAATCACCATCCTTTGTAAAATTAGGAACTAGGCTTACCTCTCTTTTCCTATACATCGATATATTCACATCTTGGTTTAGTAGATTCCATTGTTGAAGTCGTGATGCAAGCAACAGGCCCTTAGACTTGCGAAGGTTTAAGTCTCTAATCAGATCATTCAGCTCTTCCTGACTTATCACATGTGGTTCATTAGTGTCAGACACTGGAGCGTAATTGGGATCTGACTGTGTACTCGAAGGTTGTGCAATATCCTCACAAGCAGCAGGTTCTTCATCGGATGAAACACTGCACAGGGTGTATGAATCTGGTGGTACGGGTACAGGCAGACAAACATCATGTTTCACAGGTCTCCTCGCGGAATCCAAGTTAGGATACTGTATTTTATGCTTCATGTTTTTTGAGAAACCTTTTATATTAGTCAGGCAGAAGTAACAGTCTGAAACATGATCACGGGGCTCGCGCCAAACCATAGGTACGGCGAACGGCATCGATTTATGTGTACCTTTCAACCATCCTGTGAGAGTACGCGCACACAAGTTACAACTTTGTTTCAGACCCCAAACGCGATCCTGATCGTCGATTATACACCCGAAGTACAGATTGTAGGCTGTCTTCAGGAACGGTGACAATGGCCTACTTTGTCCCTTGAAAATAACTTCCCCACATATGTAGCAGAATGAATCTGTCGAATTGTTGCAAGTTCTCGGCATGCTCGTTTAACACAAACGTCAATATTTCACGCAGAAATATTTTTCACCTACAGTATACACAGACACAGGGTAACACCACCTTCTAACACGAAGATCAACTCGAAACTGAAATATTTGTCTCACGCGACAACGTGGTGTATGTCTTGGTGCCTTTTTTCCAACAATCTGTCTGCCGTCTAGACAAAAGGGAGCCGACGAATGATCGCAAGTTGATTACGAAACCTTTCTCCGTCAATAACGCCTAGGTTTTAGTGTATGCAGTGTGGAACGACAATAAACTTTTGCAACCCAAGGGGAGGGGGTACGTTTCCGGGGGGTCGTGAGCTAGAGAAAAAAGTGTTCCTGGGATATAGCCTAGTAACAGTTCTTGGATTAAGATAAAAATTCAGAATTATGCACTCCAAACACGAAAAACACATATTAAATACAAAAAAAATACGATTTTTTGTCAACTATGGAAACAGCACCCCGCAAAAAAAAAAAAAAAAAAAAAAAAAACTTACGTGCTGGAACTTTCTCGATGAGATATTCGTAATCAGCTTCTCGAAATCTATCCGGTACACCCTTTCACCCTCGTAAAAATTCAGAATTATGCCCTCCAAACACGGAAAACATGTTAAATACGAAAAATACGATTTTTCTGTCAATTATGGAAACAGCACCCCGCCAAAAAGAAAACCTTACGTGCTGAAACATTCTCGATGAGATATTCGTAATCACCGTCGCGAAATCTATCCGGTACACCCTTTCACCCTCGTGAGAGGATTTTCATGCCGGCCAGTGTTATCTTATTTTTAATTACCTGTTATTAGACTTCAGGTAAAAGGATATGTATTTGTTTAATTTTGTAACACTCAAATTGTTAGATAACATTTCATATTTTTACTACAGGAATATAGCGATTAAAAAATCAGGAGATGGGGCTAGTTGACACGAAAGCCATGGGGCTCGTTGAAACATATGTCAATTAGCCTCCACACATGATAACATGAAATTTTCTTAGCCACATTAGCCATCATTTTGAACATTAGTGTTGGTTCAGCGCACGACAGTGTCTGCAAGATGGGTGAAACTTCACTTGACAGCAGAACTGAAACACCGTCGCGTCGATGCCTGTGAAGAACTGTTGCGTCGTTTCCACGTCGAAGGTGATTCATTTCTGGAAAGAATTGTTACCTGGCTTCACTACCACCAACCAGAAACAAAAAGATCCAGCAAGGAATGGCACCATAGCTTATCACCGAAACCCCCAAAATTCCGCACTCAACCATCAGCAGGAAGAGTAATATTCACTCTCTTCTGGGATACAAAGGGAGTCACTTTAGAATAGGCTATTACGTGCAGAAGGGGCAACAGTAACTAATATTTCTCATTCATATCTGCTCACAAACCAACTTCGCCCGGCAATTCGGAGTAAAAGACAAGGACTTCTGATTTCAGGTGTATTGTTACAGCATGACAACGCTCGATCGCATACTGCCCGTTTATCAGTTGAGACTATTCAGGATTTGAAATTTAAATGCTTCCCACACCCACCTTATTCACCAGATCTCGCTCCTAGTGACTTTCATGTGTTTGGACCGTTCAAAGAAGCGTTGGGAGGCAAACGTTTCAGAAGTGATGAAGTGAAAACCGAGGTGCACGAGTGGCTACAGTCACGACTAAAATATTTTTTAAGGCTGTCCATACATTTCCGAAGCGTTGGAATACTTGCATTGAACGTCAGGGTGACTACATTGAAAAATAATACGTATGTTTTTTCTTACTTGTAATATTTATAACATATATATATATATATATATATATATATATATATATATATATATATATATATATAGAGAGAGAGAGAGAGAGAGAGAGAGAGAGAGAGAGAGAGAGAGAATTCCCTGACATTTCCCGATTTTCCCTGACAAGCAATTTCAAACCTATAAAAGGCACTTTTCAGATACAATCTTGAATTCAATTATTATTTAGATGAAATGTTAATGTATACACTGGATCCTACAAGGATTGTAATTACATTGATAAACTATTCTAAAATGGAAATATTAAACTCTTTTAATCATGTATCTTTGCCTTTATATCAAGAAAACACTTTGTTTCGTACATATCATAAATATGAACATACGCATATGCATACAGTAGCATCTATCTGACTGTTTGTCGCAATTTCTTCCTCAATTCCAGCAAGGGACTGTCGTGCCTCCTCCTTGATCGGCCTTTCCTTCTCTTCCAAGTTCTTTAGCTGTAAGACTGTTGTAATCTTCTTCAACTTCTCTGCTTCACCTACTGCTTTTGCCTATATCTTTTCTTTCAGCTTCTCGGTGTACACAACTGCAGCATGGATCATATCTCTTGTAACTACACCCTTGCCCAAGCCCGTATTTAGGTGCTATTCTGTGCTCGAGCACAGGGCTACAGAATTTAGGGGGCGGCAAAATTTTGGATTTTTAAAGATTTACAATAAACTAATATTTAAAACTAGCAACCCACAGAGTCTCGCGCAAGCGCGAGAAAGTATGTTAATGTGTCTAATTCCCTCTAATTACAGTAGTTACTAATTAGCTAGCCTCTCCCATCCCTCACCCCAAGGGGTGAGGATGAACTTGAACATCATGAAAACTGATATCATTAAACTCAGCGATCTCGAAAACTATGAATTCAACACTAATATCTTTCGTTTTCAATTACTTTAAAAATCTCGCCCCCTCCCTGGGGAGTGGAGTATGACTGAACTTGAATTTGATTAAAACTGTCACTATTCATTACAGCGACCCCAAAAATTATGAATTCTACTATTCAAGTAACTTAAAACACATGAGAAAATGCATATAGGAGAAAAACAGTTTCTTGTGCAAATACATTCTGTTAAGCTTTTATTATTATTATTTGGGTAATCCATCAAAATGAGAAAACGCATACAGGAGAAAAACAATTTTTGCAAATATTTTTGAAAGTTATTATTATTATTATTATTAAAGTAACCTAAAACATATGAGAAAGGAAACCACATACACAGGAGAAAACAGTTTCTTTGCACATATTTTGGGAAGATTTTTTTTTTATTTGGGCGATCTAACATGAGAAAACGCATACAGGGAAAAGGCAATTTTTTTGTAAATTCTTTGGAAAGTTTTTTTTAAAAATTATTATTCAAGTAACCTAAAACATGAGAAAAGAAAATGCATACAGGAGAAAAAAATATTTGCAAATATCTGGTGTAGTAGAAAGTAATCCATTATTTTGCCAATAGACGCTTCAGTGGTCTGTATCTCGCGTTGTATAAGTCCAATCGGGTTCAACGAGATGACGTTCAAACGATGAGATTGCGTACTACAAACACTGTTGAGATAGTTGTGATGAGTGGACTCAGTGTTGTGTGAGCGCGAGTCAAAATGGACACTAGCAAAGAGAAAACACGCTATATTTTACAGTTTTTCTTCGATAAAGGCGAAAACGCAAGCCAAGCGGCTGCAAATGTGAATACTGTTTATGGTCCTGACACTGTAACAGCCAATCACCCGCAATTTTGGTTTCGTCGATTCCGTTCCGGTAATTTTGACGTCAAAGATGCACCACGCACTGGAAGGCGAAGTGTCGAAAATGTCGATAAAATCATGGACATTGTCGCGTCCGACCGTCATGTAAGCCCTGTGTCGATTGCCCAAGAGCTAAACATTGCACAAAAACCATATGGAACTATTTGCATAAGGCTGGATACAAAAAGAAGCTTGATGTATGGCTGCCTAACGAGTTAACGCAAAAAAACCTCATGGACCGAATTTCCATCTGCGAATCGCAACAAAATCGACCCATTTCTGAAGCGGTTGGTGACTGGCGATGAAAAGTGGATCACTTACGACAACGTCACGCGAAAACGGTCGTGGTCGAAGCGCGGTGAGCCGGTGCCCAAGCCAGGATTGACGGCCAGGAAGGTTTTGCTATGTGTGTGGTGGAATTGGCAGGGAATTATCTACTATGAGCTGCTCCCCTACGGCCAAACCCATAACTCGGAACTGTACTATCAACAATTGGGCCGTCTGAAGGCAGCAATCGCCCAGAAGCGGCCAGCTTTGGCCAATAGGAGAGGCATTGTGTTCCACCAGGACAACGCCAGGCCACACACATCGATAGTGACTCGCCAGAAGCTCCGGGAGCTTGGTTGGGAGGTTCTTATGCATCCGCTTTATAGTCCGGACCTGGCACTGAGTGAATACCATCTGTTCCTGTCCATGGCGAACACGTTTGCTGGTGAAAAAGCCGCTTCAAGAGAGGCTTGTGAAAATCGACTGTCTCAATTTTTTGCCACTAGGGACAAGGGCTTCTATGAGAGAGGCATCATGATATTACCTTCCAAATGGCCACACTTTATCGAACAAAACGGCGCATATGTGACCTAAATCGGATCATTCTAACTATGGTAAGTCAAGCCTTCAATGTAATGCCAAAATAATGGATTACTTTTTACTACACCAGATACTTAGGGATTTAAAAAAACTATTATTCAAGTAACCTAAAACATGAGAAAAGAAAATGCATACAGGAAGGAAAAAATATTTACAAATTCTTTGTGAAGAGTTTCTCTTATTTGTTCGAGTAGCTTAAAACATATCAGAGAATCCATATTCATTATGTAAATTAATATAAATTTTTACACATAAAGTTTTATAAAATGCTTTTTACTAAATTCACTAAAACTTTAATTATGTGATAAGTTCAAAATAAACAATGTCAAAAAAAAGCTGCCTAGATTTTTCTTAATTCCATATTTTACTATTACAAAGATAAGAGCAAATATTTAAGAAATAGACAATCACAATTCAAGTGAAATTATGAAATATAAAAATGACATAACGGTTGATTAAGAAAAATAAACACACTGCTGAACAAGACTGCACTTATTTAATATAAAAACACATTTACACGTGACGTTTCGATCTTCTAGCCAAGATCCTCATCAGACGTACACTCGGAAATGTGTTTTTATATTAAATAAGTGCAGTCTTGTTCAGCAGTGTGTTTATTTTTCTGATTTTATTCGCAAGACCTTGACTATGATTGTGTGTCAGGTTGATTAAGAATTAATAGAATGAATTTTTCCGGACAGTAAATTAAAACCTACATGAATAAATTACATGCCAATATTGAGAAAATGTGTTCCCCATAGAGGAATAGTTAAGCTCGTTGCGTTGTAATCAAGGGGTCCGAAGTGGAGACAGAAGTGGTTCGGATCCCAAGTTAAGCTGTAGGTCCCGTCCTTAGTACGTCATAATTATCATCCCATGGAAAGCAATAGCAAACTATCATGGTTTCACCTTACCCAGGAACCTTCTGGTCAAACACATACCTTCGGGTAGAACGCCGCAGCATAATCATCATTGAGAGCATTAGACCATTTAAAATTAAGTTCTAACTTTTGTAATGTATAAATACGGGCTTGCCATTGCCAATGCCTCCCATTACAGATACAGCATCATACACTTGTCTCTGTGCTATGAGAGATTCTTCTTGCATGTTTTCAACTAGTATCTCTTCATTAACTGAGAATCATGTACCAGAGATGCATTCCCATGAAGTAAAATGAATAGCATACTGAGAAACGATCTCAAACTTTCTGTGGTAAATGAGACTCCAGGAAGAACACTGCGAAGCCAGAAGTAATCTAACCTCTCATTTTTAGGAACAAAATTCAGAAGGAATGTCTCTGTATTACAGACAATTAAATTATCGCAGTATCTTATCAGCTTTACTCCCTTACATCCACTTATTTTCCATGAATACATTCAATCCAAGAGTTATTTGCTTGCTTCTTTTATCAGGCAATCTAGAAAAGTAAGAAATTCCCTTTGTAAGCTTATAAGCCAAATGGTTTTGGGGGCAAAAGCTGTCACCCAAAATGTTGAAAGTCGAGGCCCGAAGGGATAGATGTAGACCGAGGTGAATGAAATTGTGCATAGATATTGTAGACTAAAATAAAAGAATACATGTTTCGTATTTTTATGAAGAAAAAAAAAAACGGTTGGCTGGGGCACAGACCCCTCCAAACGTATGATCATGAAATATAAAAATTTGTAATAAGTTTAATTCAAAAGTACCTAAAGTACATGCAGAATCACAATGGAACTGTGTTCAGGGACAATACGCAAAAATGAACGAACACGTGTTCTTTATTTTGTACGGAAAAAAGTGGAAGGAAAAGGTCACAGTCCCAAAAAGTTGACATGCGACGCCACGAGCACAATACATACACACATACGCTCAGAACGTTGTAATTATTGTAATCTATGAGAAATGTATGTGTCATAGCATATTTTCTCCTTCCTGAACGTACTTAACTCCAACTGTTGTATGCGGCAAGACAATCTAGAGAGAAGCAAGACAGAAAGGAGTTAACAGTGCTCGCATGTACATTGTCGTTCAGCTGCAAAGCGAAAATTTCTTTGGGGGTTTTCTCCTTTTTTCCTGTACTTGCGTCAGTGGTTACGTGATATACATGCATTATTAGCCGTTTATCAGTTCTGAATCAACTACGTAACCCGAAAAGAACGGCTATTTTAATTATGTCATACAGACTTTTTTCATATGTAGACTCTTTTCTCAAAAGCTGCAGCATGTGTTCAGTGATAACATACAGGGTTGTGTAGGGAAACGGGAAATTTCGAATGTTAGAGTTGGCAACACTGTAGTACAGGCAGTTGTTCGGAACCGATGCGTGGTTGTTGTGAACGCGCTGTCATTTAGTAATAATGCAGCATTGGAGTTGTGCAGAACGTGCTATCGTTATGAGAGCGTTTTATAACAGAATGATAGTGTGATGCTACGCAAAAGGTATTTCGACAACATTACCAGCTAAGACACCATGGATGTGTCCCATCTGTTCATATGATTACAACGTGGGTGCATAATTTTGAAGAAACTGGTTCAGGCTTAAAAAGGAACCTTCCACGTGGCGTTCGAATGATACGTACCCCCAGAGAACACTGCAGCGTTCGAGTTTCCATCGAGAGAAGCCCTCGCCGCTCCCTTAGACAACATGCATTTGTGCTAGGGATTGGGCGACGAAGCATACCAAAAGTACTCCACAAATTAAAGTTTCACCCTATAAGTTACAGATTATGCAGAAATTACATCCACGAGACCCTGTAATCGGCTAAAATCAATGAGGACGCCAATTTCCTTAGCAACATATGGATGTCAGACGAAGCCCACTTCCAGGATTAGGATTAGGATTTTAGATTTCTGGGCTCTCTGCATCTAAGGCCATTTAGCCCGTCACATTTTGAAGGATGACGTCCCTCGGCGAGCACACTATCCGGGGAAAGGGAAGGAAGGAAGCGGCCTGGGACCTATAAGTTAGGTACCACCCCGGCATTTGCCTGGTGTGGATAAGGAAAACCCAGGAAAGTCTCATTCAGGGTGGCTGGCCTGAGAAAGCGTTCTTACACCTTTTCGACCGAGTGCCCCCACCGGGAATCGAACCCGGGAAAAAAAGCCCACTTCCACCTTAACAGTGCATTAACAATTATAACTTCCGTTACTGGGCACAAGAAAATCCCTGAGAGCTTCACGAGCGTCCATTACATAGCTCCAAGGTTACAGTATGGTATTCTGTATCATGCCATGTGTCATTGACCTTACTTTTTTTGAACATGAGGGTGGTATTGCAATAATAGTAACATCCGTTCGGTATGTTGATATGCTTGAATTATTCTTTACACCGAGACGCCACGATTTTAATCTTAACACCGAAAACATGGATTTCAGCAGGACGGAGCCACGTCATATACTGCTCGACAATCGATGGAAACCGTTCGCTAATTGTTTGGAAGGCGCGTCACTTCACGTAATGGTGACATCCCCAGATTTTAGTGTGTGCAATTTCTTCTACTGGGGAAATCTTAAAGGCAAGGTATACCGCACACTTCCTGTAACTATTCATGACCTCAGACAGAAAATTGAAGATGAAATCACTGCCATTCCCCGTGACATGTTACACCGAGCATTCCGGAGTTTCCACAACAGGCTGTTAGAATGTGAACGCCGAAAAGGAGCATAACTTTCCGATGTCATCTTTACGAAGTAAAGAGTTAGTTTGTGATATTTTGTAATGAAAACATAAATGGCATACTATATACATGCTTTTTCGTTAATATAAGATATTTTTCCTGTTTATTCGTGCACATTACGTTACTTCAAAATTTCCCGTTTCCCTGCGCCAACTTGTATATATATATATGTCATTTTGAACAGATTTGGATCCAAAAAATAAATTAGTCCGCGAAGAAGTCCTATGCCACAAGCATCGTGAATGTTCAAGCTGCTGCCGTAAGAAGCCCACAGACGTCAGGCAATGTTTCGATGATAACATTGACAGTTATCAGTGGATTTGAAAATTGCAACCCGACCACAGATGTTCAGGTCATGCAACTCACGTTGCATGTTGCAGTCACTTTTGCCGCATTCGCTCTATGTAACTTCGGCGACAATTCTTTTCAACGCTTTGCAATTCGCCAATGATTTTTTGCAATGAGTTATGTAGACCGTCATTACGCTTGATAGTCTTCCTTGTGACACACACAACACACTGCCCATCTTAGACATGTTTGCGCCAACTAATGCATTATCACAATTTGGCCTCTTTGAAAGACAGAGAGGTGTACCATTTTGCACTGCCTTCGTACTTAAAACAACGTCCAAGATCTTCACACACATCCTCAGTGTTACTACTCAATACATTTTACGCGCCGCAAACAAGTACCAAGTACTTCAATTGTTTTAATAGTCATCTGTACGTCCTTTTCTTTGATTTATTCTCTTTCACAAATCTTAGTTTCAAAAGGTTTCGGTTCGTTTGGAAATCGATCTTGGGTTTTCTTCTGGGGGATGATTAGTATCTCCACTTGTCGCTGAACTAACAGCGATAGGAACCGCGATCTCCTGCTTGCCTGTCTACCACATGACCATAATTCCTTCAAGTCTCCATAAAATATTGTAGAGGGAAACAAGGTATAAGCAGAGAACACAAAAAAAGGTTATATTCTGTCTATAATAGTTTAAGTGATAAGCGAGAAAACGAGATTTGTGTGCTTGCCGATCTGACTATCAGATTTACATTATTTTATGAACATGGCTATCGAATACGAAACTTACTCAAGTTATAAGAAAGGAGAAGTCATATTTCGTAGGTAACACTATCTACAATGAACACCACAGTTTATAAAAATAAATCATTTAATATTAAAAGTCTTAAGTTATTACAATAAATGAATCATTACAGCGAATCTTTACTTGAGTTCAGTAATATTACGTTACGTAAACTAAGCTTGTCTATTCACCAATACGAACTTCGACTTTCCTGAAAATATAGAATATAATTACGATTTCGAGAAATCCAATATAAATTTACGTCCTGCGAAACCTTGAAGTGCCAGAGCATTTTTCAAGGCTACGTTATATTCACAAAATGGCACCAATTCGTGAATTGGGGGTTTCAGTTGTCCAGATCTGATCATATTGAAGATATCGTCTAGCATCTCTTGTCTCTTCGGATTTTTCAAATTGTCCTTTGTCCATTGAGTCATCCAATAACCAACTACCCGAATGTCCTTGAAAATCAGAGCAGACGTTGGAACAGTGACTGGTTCACGTGACATTCCACCATACGTCACCATCACTCCCTTCTGTCCAAGATGCCGCAACATATTTAAAGCATTCTTTCCTCCAACACAATTTAAAGCTAACTTAGGTTTCTTCAATCCACCTTTTTTAAATAATTCTGTGGTTCTAAAACAAACAAACAAAAGAAACCGATAAAGTCAGTATTGTGAAACAATAGAAAACTTATGCAATAAAAATGAATGAGTAAAACTGAAACATCGTAAACAAAATAACAGAAGACAATCAAAATTTATTTTCGGGGAAAGAATCAAAGTTGTATGTTAAAAATTACAACAGAAAAACTACATAATATTTTACCAATGTATGCAAGATTTTGACCTTTTTAAATTACCGTCATATGACTCATCCTAGATATGAACTTTTCTGCAAAAATGAAGCTACATCTGTTCAAATCAAAGAATATTATAGTACACATTTAATGTTTTTGAATGATTTTAACTCGTTTATTTAGGACGATATTTACATGTACCATTCTCAGGTGTGTAAATATGAAACCGAATTTTATGTACAGAAAAGACACAGTAATTGTATGACAATGCTAAGAACTATTTTATTCGAAATATTGGCTATCCTGCTATCGTTCCGGCAATTTGTGGATGCCAGACAAAAAAGTTCTTTTTGTGCTACAAACCAATTATCAAGCCATTTTCATAAGTTATGAAATGTTGGTCACCAAGTGCGTGTCCCATGGATGCAAATAAATGAAAATCGGAAGGCGCCAAGTCTAGTGAGTAAGCTGCATGCGGAAGAATTTTCCAGCCAAATGTCACAATCGTTTCCTTGACCAGTTTTGATGTGTGTGAGGGTGCATTATCGTGAAGCACAATCACTTTATGTTGTCTTTGGTCATATTCTGGTAGTTTTTCACGCAAAGCTTGATGCAAATCGATCATTTGTTGTCGGTAATGTTGGGTGTTAACAGTTTCGTCACGTTTCAGCAGTTCATAATAGATCACTCCTTTCTGATCCCACCAAACACAAAGCATTGTCTTCCGTCCATAGCGGTTAGGTCTTGCATTCGATGTCGCCGGTTCTCCTGCAGTTACCCATGATCTTTTACGCTTAAGATTCTCGAAATAGATCCACTTTTCGTTACCAGTAACAATTCGATGGAGAAATGATTTTCTTTTGTAACTGGCTAGCAGAATTTCGCAAGTGTTTTTTCGGTTTTCCTGATGTCGTTCAGTCCATGCATGTGAAGCCCATTTTCCCACCTTCTAAATCTTGCACATGGCTTTTAAACGTATGGAAACTGCTTCTCGTGTCACATTTAATTGATCCGCGGGTTGTTGTTGCGTTTGAGCGTCATCCAAATCCAACAAAGTTTGCAATTCGTTGTCTGTAAAGTCTGTTGGTGGTCTTCCATGTTCGTTTCTCACGTCAAAATCGCCTTTTAAATTTTTTAAACCACTCATAGCACTGTGACTTAGCAAGAGGATGATCACCGTAAGCTTTGATAAGCGTGCGATGCGATTCTGCAGCAGTTTTCTTCAAATAGTAACAAAAAAATCAATGCTGTCCGCAAATCGTAGTTTGTAGGTACTAATTGCGCCACGTTCAACGCTATTAAACATCACACTAACATGAAACTTGTCTGGTTGTGAGTTGCAAATCATTAACAAAAGTCAAAACAAGCAAGTGGCGTTCAGACGCAGTTTTACAGCGGTGGATTCGAATCCAAAACAATGTTTGGGAGAGAAATGGAATACAAGATCTAACTAATTTCTTTCATATAACACTATTTTAATATCACTACATAATAGTAGGAAGAAATGGCATTAGCAATCACATATGATGAAATTTAAGTATATTTTATAATGAAAATGTGCGATACAACCTTAATTTACTTGTCTAAGACTACCTGATACTAGATTATTGTTGTAACAGATATAGTTGTTCTTAATAAAAACTTGAATTTGGATGTGTATGGTAGGGGGTTGTCTAACTTTATTCCCTTCTGTAATCATTCTTAAATGTAAGAGGCGGAATGAAAATTACTCTGCTTGTAAATGTATGACCTGGGATCGAATCAGGGATCTCTAGCACTACAGGTGAGCATCATCATTAAGTGTTTTAGCTTTGAATTTGGCAAGGGTACGATTAACAATCGAAACCGTGTTTTAAGAATAGTTTTCGACTAATAATCCTATCCATACTAAATTCTAACCTAACATCTTCCTTAACTACATTCTCTACCGATGACAGCCACGTCCTCTGAACATATAAGAAAAGTAAACTCTCTCTTACGAAATATATAAGTTCGATATTATGCCAAAAAAACACTACTTAATTATACGACACTGATTCACTTGTCTCCTGCTATTCCTATTGCTTTATTTCTCTTGCACCTTCACAATCAAAAATGTGTCAATTTACTCCGGGTTAATGATTTATTTTAACAAAAGAAACACTGACTAAAGCTTAAAACCCACTTTATTTTAAATTATAATTTGTAACGGTTTCAGATTTTGTTAAAATAATCAATCCGAAGCCATAGATAGTCTTACTTATCATAGTGATTCATGCTCACTATATGGAATTTATAAACGTAAAGAGCTTAAGTGTACAGTATTTAAAAATCATGTTTTCAGAAAATCTTGCTGCTAATAACAGTACTGGTTAGAATAATATACCCGCTTCAAAAGTACTATTTGTGGTTTTGCTGGAGTTAATCCATCTTTGTTTTTCAGGATTTGAACTATGGAGTGTCGAGTTGAAAAGAAGGGTATTCTCAGACATGTTTTTCTGTACGAGTTCAACAAAGGTTCTCGTGCTGCAGAGGCGTCCAGACAAATCTGTGCAGTGTACAGAGAGGATGATATTGGTGAAAGAACCACTCTGAAATGGTTTGACAGGTTCTGAACTGGAAATTTTGACCTGAACGATGCCCCACGTTCTGGTCTCCCATCTAAATTTGATGAGAACCATTTAAACAACTTGATTCACCGTGAACTTTTGCGCGTCACCTTCAACATTTGGGAAAGGTTCAGAAACTGGATTTGTGCGTGCTTCCTTCGCCCAGTGTAGACATGTTCTTTGCTTGCTCACCGTCGTGAATCATTGTGAATCCTGTTTCATTTACATATTGTTACCGGAGATGAGAAATGGGGCCTTCGTAAAATTTGAAAAGAGGAAGGAACGGGTCGTCCAAACAGAAAGGCAACATCACGTCCCAAATAGGATTTGCATCCCAAAACGACAATGCTGTGTGCCTGGTGGAACATGGAAGAAATTATCCACAGTGAAACTCCTATCTCGTAATCGTACCATCACTGCTCCTGTATACTGTGATCAACTTCAATGTGTCCATGTGCCCATGCAGCACTTCAAGATAAAAGGCCAAATAAACAACATGGCATCATCATTCACATGGACAACGCTAGACCACGTATGGTAAACATGACAACTGTTTCCATTCAATAGCTTAAATGGAAGCTTCAATAGCATTCAATGCTCTTCATCCAATGCATTCCCCAGATATGGCATTACCATCTTTTCCGGTCCCAGTCGAATGCACTCCGTAACACACAATTCGAAAACGATGAACAGTTGCTAAATATAATTGATGACTTTTATGCATTCAAGCCATCGATTTTTTCGTAAACACACGCAACAAAAGCTTGAAAGTTGGCTATTTGTTAGCAGCTTAGTGTACTGAATTATTCTACATAGATTTATAATTTTTGATATTTAAATAAAAAGGTTGACGCCTACATTTTAACTGAGGATCTGTAATTATTGCTTCGTATTGATACAATTTGTTACATACTCTCTCAACATTTTCTACTGTTTTGTTGCAACTAAGTATATGAAAACTTTTGGCAAAATAATATCACTTTAGCCTGTGTTTGATTCTGATGACGGGTACTCGATTCAAGTATTAGAAATATTGATGTTGAAATGACATTATCTACCCAGAAATAATAAGAAAGTTAGTACATTTTTCATATCAGATTGTCTGTTATTGCGCCTTTGAATGTCAAAACTGAGAGTAGATTTATTGTGATTTTAAAATAACTTCTGAAACCATATATGTACTATTTTGTTGAATGCTCTTCTACCATTTTTCTGGCAATATCAAAATTCCGTCGGTATTGAATTTCTGTGGTTAACTGGTTATATATATATATATATATATATATAAAGACGTAGTTTTCACAAACTTCTTTTGAAACTAAACACAATTCAGGAAGTTCTGTTCTGAAGATCCAAGCAAATAGTCTGGCGGTGTTAGATCCGAGCTATATGGTGGATCAACCAAGTTCTCAATTCCTGACGAGTCGTTGAACGATATATGCAGTTTGGCGTTGTTAGCGTGGTATACGACACCTATGCTAACCATTCCTTTTGAATTGCTAGGTGCCTCGCGCTAACTCTCGACAGTAGAGGTCCGAGTCTATCGTTCTGTTCGGCGGCTGTAGCTCGTGATGCACGATACCCTTCCAATCTAACCAACGAACAGCATCACCTTCCTAGGCGTCAGCGTGGGCTTTTTCAAGACTGTGGAGCTTTTCCTTGCTTTGATCATGATCTTTCTTGCAGATTGTTGTCATTGGTTTTCCACCTTCCATCACTTGCGATCAACCGCTTCAGAAATGACTCAAGTTCATTACGTTTCAGTGAAGATTCGCAGACAGAAATTTAATTAATTTCTTTGAGTCAGATCATGTAATATCCAAACGCCGAACTTCTTCTCGTCGCTAGTTTTCTCCAAATGGTTTAACACTGTTTGGTGAATGTTTAGGTCATTCGCGATATCGTAACTGCTTAGAGGTTGGTCCTGGTCGACTTTTGCCAGAATATCATCCATTTTTACTGTAATTGGTCGGCACTGCGAGGAGAATCTTGCGCAACCAAGTTTTGAAAACGAAAGCGACTGAAGCACCTTTTGGCTGTTGCTTTTGATAACGTATCTTGCTATAGACGGAACAAAATTCTTTACAGGCCTGTGCAAGGTTTGCGCCTTTATCGAAATAAAATTGTAAACTACAACAGTTTGACGGAAGTTCACTTATCTTCACGGCGCAATACCTTACGTCTGATTTCAGAATTTCAACATCTTTTGCACATCTACTAGCTTTAACTGTCAGCTGTCAAATAACGCTGAGACTCATATGCTCTGAGATTTGGGACACTAACGCCATTTCGTGCCCTAAAGGCTCACTGCTCTTTAGACTACTTGATATATTATGATGATACTTATTATATTTTAGTAATTATATGAACCCTCACTTGATTTTGTACATTATGATTGATTGTTACCTTAACTATATATCCTAAATGGATATTGTTCAATGCTTGTAAAGCTTAATAGAATATTCAGTTCTATTCTGAACACTGATAATATTTTAAGAAATTATTCGCCTTCTTATTACATAAGAATGAAACATTCTATACTTGAACATGTCCTGGTATCTTGTAAATTGAGGATCGAGGCTGTGTATTCAGTTCCTACCAGCTAATGAAAAAATTATGGATATTATTCGACAACTGTGAATGTATTTATTTATTTTGTATGTAACCTGGAACACAAATTATGCAACATCTTGGATATCTTTTTCGGTACAAGTCGGAAGTAAGAACGTTAACGTAGACTGTCATTACTTTAGATGCTCCTCATGGCACACATAACATATTTTCCACCTTAGATACACTTACGCCAACTAATCATGTACCCTCAATCTAGCATCTTTGAAAATCAGAGAGATTTCTCCCTTGAAACTCAGAGGGACTACAATCTGCCCTCTTCAGCATACATCTCCGTTTTACCCCGCCGAAGTACTAGAGACGATCACCTAACATATCAGTATCAACGAGTAGACGCTGCAAGCACATCCTCAGTGTTACCTCCTTATATATCTTACGTGTTGCGAACTACAGCTGCTTCATCTTTCGATTACTATCTTTATATAATACGCTATAGAATAAGATGCAGAAATAAAATATACTCAAGTTTGTCAAGATATCTTATCCTATACATTCAGTTTATAAACATTATAATTACAGTTTTCTAAACATATAAATAAATTACCTTAAATCCTCTTCCACTAGAACATGAGTGGACCCTAAATCAGTCAAGTAGTTTTTCAGTTCATCTAGATTATCTCTTTTCCTTACAATATTCACAGTATCAATGCCCCATGCTTTGCACATTTGTATCACATTTTGTCCTACAGCACTATTAGCACCATTCTGAATAACAGGTTCATCCTTCTTTAAAGATACAAAATCTTTTAACATCCTATAAGCTGTACATGGGTTTACCGCCACAGTTGCCGCCTGAACTACGTCGATATCATTAGGAATCTGAAATGATAGAAAATACATGCATGTATTTCTGGATTATAATAAAGAAATTCTTCATAATGAACATTGGCTCAAATATCAATTCATACTGAACATATTATATAGCTATGACGATAAAAGAAAAAAAATCAATAAACAATACATGCCGCCAGTATGTTTAAAAATGATGAGAAAAAAATGAATTGCCTGAATAATAGCTGACATGGGTAATAATAACGTAGAAAGTTTACTGTATATTATAAATGTATACTAAAGACGAATCCACATACAAACGAAAATATGTATTTAAAAAGGAACTTTGGTTTATCATAAGATATAAAGCGGAAGTTCTTTAATATCCTGACGTAAACCTCTTACTGCTGAAAGAACATGTTTCTACAGCAAACATTTGGTACGCGCTGTATGCCGTTGCGTGCATAATTTTATACAGTAACACTGAGCTCCTTACGACAGAAATGAAACTGGGAATGTTACAGCAACGATACCTTTTCTGCGGTTCATTCATTGTTCGAAAAAAATCTTAGTCATAAGGACTCAAAAGGTATTCCAGTATCTTCAACCCCACTCATGCACGTCACATCACGTATGGCATCTGGTATTGTCATGGAGGCAGGCCCGTAACCATGCAAAATGGGTAGAGAGGCAAGTTGGGCTAAGCCCACTAAACAGGGTCAGAACCCGACTTGATTTCGATTTGTAGAGTTATCCATTTTCCATAAATTTAATGCAATATGTCTTCTCAAAATATGCCTATATAATGATTAACCCAAGCATTATTTAAAAAAAAAAAAAAAATGTGAATTTCAACCTTCTTACCGTTTTCTTGATCAATATCAGAGTCGAAGAGGAAGATAGAAGTACATTTCTTTTCGTCTATCGAGTACTTATGATTTGATGTGACTAAAAAAATTCGTCTTTTGGCACGCGTAGGAAAAAGGAGGGAAAAGAATCAGTATAAAGTTCATACTAATAATTAAATGATATAATGTGCAATTCAATCCTACGCAAGCCGTTTCAAATGTTTTGTGTTTATCCGAGAAAAACTGCTCAGGATAAAAGCAGCACGTTCTGATTATAACCTGAATTGTGACCTCAACGCAAGTTACTCTAGTTTCTTTTGGTGTTACTAACGATTCATTTTGATAATTCTAGCATGTGTTGATTTGAGATCTTTCTACCACTTTTACTTTTTATAAAATATGCCTATCCGAATAGAGAAACAACGAAGGTGATCAGAGTTGCGATGCGTCTTAATTATTTTATAGCAATGTTACGCATATTATGAAGATTGTAGCAAATTACAAAAGGTGATTAAATATTCGTACGCATTTACAAAAAAGTTTACTTTAAGTTCCTTCTATGTTTCAGAATCCCGTATTTTTTAAGTTTTCTTCTAAGTATCACACAAATGAATCTATTATTTTAAAATTTCTTACCACAATTGTTATTAGTAATAAAAAAAAATAAAAAAAACGCTATTTACTGAAACACTAAACACTGGCGAGATGTTTTCATTGTCTACTAGAACCATTTTTGCTCTAGTAAATGTTGCTCTGGTACACTAGTTTTAATGTTAATGAAACTTATATTCTTTGTAAAGTACCATGTCACATGGAAATCATGATCATTGAGAAGGAAAACTTATTCTTTATTTTCAGCTTTAGAAAGAAACTGTCACCACTGAACTCCTGAGGACACAGAGTGGTTACCACTTTGAGGATATATGTTTGGAGCAAAACCATGATGAGCTCGTCTCCTTTGTTCATATTGCTTTGGACTGACTTGTCATGGTTTTATCAGCATAAACATCGTTTATGAGTTGAAACGCTTTGGCTTCTGGGTGACGTGACTTAATGTAATCGAAGATTCTGATTGCATATTCCGACCAAGTATTAGCAGGAGGCACTTTGTTCCAAATCATACCCACATCAACAAGAACTTCGTAAGCTGGAAGACAAGGCTCTTCATCAAGATTTAATGTTGAAAGGAACTTTGACTTAATTGGCTTGTGAAATTCACCATCAGTTGTAAACAAAGATAGAACTACTGGTGTGACTCTATAATCCAAAATTCTTTCTAGAGTCATATATGGTGTTTCTCCTCCAGTACGAACTTCAATGATTTGTTTCATGGCCTTATGGTCTTGGAGTTTCTCTTGCTTGCTTTTTTACAGATTTCGCTACATCTGGTTTGAATGTGATATATTTTAATTTAGAAATGCGACTGTCAATAGGATTGTTTCCTGTTGAAAGTCGTTCTAGAACCTCTTCTACAACCGCGTTTCCGTGCATATGAGCTTCAGGGACGCTTTTAATTGCTTCAGGAGAGGCAGGCTTTCCTGTACTAAGAGAACGAAGTTGAGGCTGGTCAAGATCCCATGGATTTGAGTCCCATTCTTTCAGTGCTCTTTCTATCCCATCAATTACGTCGAGATCTTTACGTTTTCTTGAAGGACCAATTTCAGGATGATAGTGATCATTTCTTTGTACTTGAGTAGTTCTCAGCAACTGTTCTCGTAAATGCTTTACTGCTAGTCTACTGAGAATGTTTATTTATCATTATGTGGTTCTTCGTAAAGTTTATCCAACCACTACTTTCCCTGTTTTTCGATTGTTTATTTATCGTCATTTCGATAACTTGATCCGGAGCGAGTTTGCTGTAGCTTTTTTCACTTAATGAGATTGAATAAATGCTGGCCATATTATCTTTTTGATCTTCTGGCAGTATTGACATCCTCCAATAGTAAAGAGAAAGAAATCGGTTGTAATTTTATTTCCATATGCTGCCAATAATGGGAGCATGTTGCGACAACTTGATAGGTATTCAGAAAAACTAGTTCCGCTTCTAATGCAGTGATAACGTTGGAAGAGAATTTCGATACAGCCAAAACTTAGCCATATTAGAATCACTTTCTAATAGCTACCTTCTTAAATAACTTGTCCACGAACGTCTTAAATGATTGAGATTGAACGAAGTCTTCATATTCTTGTTCTGATTTTAATTTCAAAATTTTCTTGACATCGTTTAGAATGCTGTTGTCTTCTTCAATTACTTTTTCTAACAGCATTTACAACAAGGCTTCTGCTGTTAATTTATGAAGCCTCATAGCTCTGTTGTAATGTTTCCCAGTCCTGCCTTTTGTATACCTTCTGGAGCTATGAGACTGGATGCTACAGCCAATTCTTCAATCCCACTTCCTGCATACCTTTTGACAAATGCACTCAAATATTACATTTCAAATCTGAAAATGAAATCTTTGAGTTTTACGTCCCACGCTTATGCCGGTTAGGCTAAAGGAGACAGTGATGATGAGTAATGAATGAAATGGTGGGATGAAGAAAGTGGGAGGAAACGGGAGAACCCCGAGAAAACCCACGCACACGGTGTTTGTCCACCACAAAGTTCACTTG
The DNA here is from genome assembly GCF_964235325.1 of Thermobia domestica. Classification (NCBI taxonomy): domain Eukaryota; kingdom Metazoa; phylum Arthropoda; class Insecta; order Zygentoma; family Lepismatidae; genus Thermobia; species Thermobia domestica. Next base: position 190,227,851 of record NC_137463.1, on the reverse strand, counting down.
GCGGGGGCTGGGATCGAACCCGGGACCCCAAGCACCAGAGGTGAACATATTACATTTCAGTATGAAAACCTCCTAATACGGCAACAACTTTAGTCCATTTACAAGGTTGTGTACATAGAAACTCTGGACAGAAACAATTTCTTTATTTAAACATTTTTTCTTTGAAAATATTTTCTTGCCTCTTATCGTTTATAAGTTGTAGCTACAACTTTAATATGGCGGCCATTTTTCTTAAAAAATGGCAATACTGACTCGTACGGAGGTGGATAAAATGTCAGTTGAGACAGAAACAACAATTTTAATTACTTTTTCAAACATTTTTTCTTTGAAAAACTTTCTCTGTCTCTGTTCGTTTTCGCGTTATATCTTACTTTAATATGGCCGCCATTTTCCAAAGTGGCGTCCAAAAGCCACCATTTAGAAAAGGACTTCCCCTCTAAATTTCTTCTAAAGGGCATACAGATTGTTTCAAAAATAATAATAATAAAAAAAAGGTCCCGCATTACCCATTCGCGGGTCTCAAGTTTCTGACTAGACTATATGCTGTCTTCTCTTTCACTATTACACAAATAGCATTTAGGATTAGGATTTTTAGGTGTGCACTTTTTCTGCTAGAATAAATACAAGCTCTCCGATTGAATTCGGCATGCCAAATGTTGCTTCCAGTTGGAAACAGAGATATTTTCCCACTCCCCTCCTTTTGGGCACATCTCTTTATTCCCATAAATCTGCCTTCAATTCCATTTCTCTAATTTATTCTTCTTTTACTGCTACTTTTTAAAATGTTATTCCAAATTTCCCAGTCATCATGGACTGATGTGCTGTTTCTTGTGCGAGAATTTTGACAAATAGTTGGTACTTTCTCTGGTTTCAAACAACGCAGGTGCACAATTTCCAAAGCGAACCAACTTTTTCAGCCAGAGAAGTTTCATGATTTGGAGACAAAATTGTTTGTAGTTACCGTTACAAATATATGACGGGTGCTACTGACTGTTTAGAACAGCAAGGTTTAGACGAAGAACAATGGGGTTCCCCGGTGGCTCAGTAGTAGAGTGCTCATCTCTGGTGCAAGTGGTCCCTAATTCGTTCCCAGCTCGTCAAGTGGCTTTTGTGGTGGACAAACATGGTGTGCGTGGGCTGTTCCCGGGAGGAGAAACGGTTCACGATGTCATTTTCAGACTGCACACACATAACGGTGATACTTTTTTTCTTTTCTTCCACTTCTGTAGTAAAGTCAGCGAGAGGATATGGAGGCTCTGGCAACATTGCTTCGCGCAACCATTCTGGACAGATGCACTACAGGGGATGTTCTAAGAGCTCGCTGGGCTTTATCCCCCTTGACGAACAATCAGCTGCATTATCTTCACTCTTGGTATGCGACCATTGTGACGAAGGCAAAATTCCTTGTATTTTCGCTACCCGATTTGAAACGAAAGTTTTCCACTTATCAGGTGACTGGGCTAACCAAGCCAACACAACCGTAGAGTCAGTGAAAGCCCTTGTATCTTGAACGTTTACACTGATGGCATTCGCAACTGTTTTTAACAATTTGGCCAGCAACAATGCGGCACACAGTTCCAATCGGGGTAGGAAAACTGTTTTGATGGGAGCAACTTTGGTTTTTGCAGCGATGAGTCTCACGTCGACATGACCGTTAAGACGCTCTGCTCATAAATAGGCGACTGCAGAATAGGCCTGCTCACTAGCATCAGAGAAGCCTATTAATTGACAGCTGACGGCGTCAGAGGGCACAATGCATCATTCGACCTTCACTTCACGGAGCAAAAACAACTCATCGCAGTACTCTCGCCAGGGTGCACTTATTTCAAAGGGGAGGGGGTCGTCCCAACCGAAACTTTCCTTCCACAATGATTGTAACATCATCTTGGCCTAATGGTTACTGAGGAGAGGAGGCCAAGGGGATCAAAAATCTTGGCAATCTCTGACAACACTTTTCGTTTTGTCCACACTGCAGGGGGAGGGGGAGACACTACGTTGAACCCAAACTCGTCGCTAACGAGTGACCATTGTACTCCGAGGGTCTTGATGTTGTTATCGGTGTCAAAGTTGAATTGTAGGTCAATTTCACGCATGTGGGGAGGAACAGCCTGGAGAACTTCCGGTTCGCTAGATAGCCACTTTCGAAGTGCGAACCCTCCTTCTCGCAAAAGTTGAATCAGCTGTTGTTGTAGCTCAATTGCTTCGCTCACACTAGCTGCACCTCCGAGGAAGTCATCCATGAAAAAATCTCTTCTCACCGCCTTCGCTGCTAAAGGATACTTCTCCCCTTCTTCTTCAACTACCTGGAGCAAGCATCTGGTTGCCAAGAAGCTAGCAGATGCAGTACCGTACGTCACTGTTAACAAACGGTAGTCTTCGATTGGTGCACTTAGAGAATCTCTCCACACAATTTTTTGGAAGTCGACGTCGTCCTTGTGCACTAACACTGCCCGGTACATTTTTGCAATATCCGCACATAAGGGAACACGATGCTCACGAAAACGAACAAGAATCGGGAAAATATCGTCCTGCAATTTTGGCCCCACCATGAGCTGATTCAGAGATACACCCGAAGTTGTTCTTGCTCTCCCATCGAAGACCACTCGCACCTTCGTAGTGGAGCTGGTAGGCTTCAAAACAGCATGATGTGGTAGGTAACAACTAGTATCAACTGGAACATTTCTCTCGCTTGGGGGAATTAGTTCCATATGCCCTAACTGAATATATTCCCTCATGAAGTCGCGATATTGTTGCTGAAGGGAGGGTTGTTTAGCTAACTTCCGTTCGGTATTTAATAGTCTCTTCACTGCGATTTCACGTGATCTGCCTAATGGGGCTGTGTTACCCCTGAAAGGTAGTCTCACCACATAACTTCCATGCTCGTCACGGTGGTGTGTAGCTACAAAGTGTTCTTCACAGCTCCTTTCTTCCTTGGACAGGCATTTTGTAAGTGGGAGCTCTTCTAACTTCCAAAACTGGCGAAGAGCTTCATCGATCTCGCAGGAAACTCGATGTGACGTCACCGTTAGCTTCCCACTTGTCGGACCTATATTGCCAGATAGCACCCAGCCGAGACTAGTTTCTAATGCGACAGGCGTCCCGGCTGGCCCCATACACTTCCCGCTCAACGTAAGTGATGGAAACACGTCCGCTCCCAACAGAATGTCAATAGGGCCCACTACGTTGAAAGTGGGATCTGCTAATCTTAGGCCCTCTAAATGAGACCAGTTTGTAGCACTAGGACCCTTTTGTTTGGGTAGATCAGATGTAACTTTCTGAACTACCACAGCACGAGTTTCAAAAGTTTCACTTGTTCCCCCGAATGACTGAAACTGTAAGTCCACCATTGCACTCGTTGTCGCCACTCCTGCTCCTGTAATCCCGGAAATCACAATACTGGATTTCTTTTTCTTGAGACCCAGTTTTTGTACACAGTTCTCGGTGACGAAACTCGATTCACTCGCGCAATTTAGCATCGCTCTGAAGGGGTAATACACACCATTATTTCCTCTTACTTTCACGATGGCAGTACATAATAACACCTGTGGTACACTTGCGTCCGCTGCAACATGGGCCGTGATATTTGATTCACGCACTGGTGACTCAGCTCTCTCGTAGTGCAAGAGAGTATGATGTTTTTTAGCGCACTTGCGACACGTACTAGATGCGCACGTATCCTTTCTACACGATTTCCGAAGACAATTAAAACAGTTTTTTCTCTTTCACTAGGGTGACACGATCCGACACTTTGAGTTTTGTGAACTCCGCACATTTGTACAGGGGGTGGATTGCACTGCATACGTCACATAATGTTTGACAACGTTCACTGGTGGTAACATGGGAGGAAGTTTGTTTTTTGTCGCGATTATTTACTTGCTCACTACTTCCGGCGACGCGCGTTTTCCCGCCGGCAGACACTGCGAGCGCGCGGGCTCTGTTATCGAGGAACTCTACGAGCTGCTCAAATGATGGCTGTTCATTTGTTTTCAATGAAAGTTCCCACTGTCTACGACTTTCACTGTCCAGTTTATCCGTGATATGATAAACCAAGATAACATCCCAGTGTTCGACTGGTTACTCGAGCACCTTGAGGGACCGCGTGCACTCCATTGTGGTATCAATTAACTTACGTAGGGCGGCTGGAGATTCTTGTTGTATTACGGGTTGCGTAACTAAGCGCTTAATTGTCGCGTTCACTATTTCCCTCTTATTGTGATAACGTGCGTGTAAAATGTCTCACGCCTCTTTGTAGTTGCTGTCCGTGGTTTGCATCGCTTGAAGAAGTTGTGCTGGTTCCCCTTTCAAGGATGTTTTGAGATACTGCAACTTTTGAGCACCTGACAGATTTTTGTGATTGTGTACTGAAGCCACAAATAAATCGTAAAACGATAACCACTCATGGAGGTTTCCCAAAAACACTGGCAACTGAAACTGGGGTAGTCTTACGTCATTAGCAAGCTGCCTTTCAGACGAAGACGAAGGCTGAGCTCCTTTACTTCCCTCCAACTGAAAATCCATCAATTGCACACACATCTGGACTATTCTCTTGTCCATTTCCGCTAACTGTTCCTCTTCTTTTTCGAACTCCTCGTCTCCTGCCACCACCGAAATATCATCCAGCAGCTTTGAACACTCCTGCTGGAGTTCACTGACCTTCGCCTGATGCACCAAGATGGTTGCCGCTGCGGTAGCGTCCAACTCTGTGATGGCTTTTTCTTCGCGCGTAATTTTTGGCTTTAATGTTCTTTTCTTAATTTTTAGCGGCTCCATCTCTAAAACACTGCACTATGTTCGTGAGAGAAAAAAAAAAACACTCAATCACTAGTCTATTTGTTCACAGCAACAGTTCACATAGGCACAAGTAATTTGGCGCGGATGGACCATGTATACGCCGACCAAACAATAGTTTATTGTTTTGCGCATTTAATTAAACAGATAATGAGTTACTGAAAACAATAACAATTTATTTTGCATCTGGAATTTTGGACTGTATAAATTTGTATAGTTGCTGGAATCAATAAGTATTAGAATAAGAAAATCCAATACACAAACACTGAAGATCCCGCACTCGAGGCTTTTGCAGGAAAGCACAACACAACACTGACAAAAACATGCGGGAGGCGGCCTAACGGTATTTTTGAAAAGAAAGACAAGAGACCGCCAGAGTAAGATACTACAAATATAAACCATATTGACCTGCAGAGACATCTCTACAGCAAAACTGACACTACATAAAACATATATTTCGTTCCAAGTTTTGGAAATGCTGACAATAGGCTCAAATACTGAAAAAACATAAGCCTCCTTTTTTAAATTAATTTTATGATACAAACAGAGGGCAGAATGGCCCGAACAAATTGGTTTTCCTCGAAATATTTCAATGTATTTGGGGTAAAAGTGTTAAAATATGATTTATATTTCAAGACTGTCATTGTCACAACTTGCAACAATTCTCTATTTACTGCTGTTTCGTAAAAAAATGGCTGTCATTTTGATATTTTATATTGGATCGCCGAGAAAATCTATACAGCAAATTTAGAATGTCTCGTCCTTCTACCCTCAAAATTTAGAAGTCCAAAAATTGCACCCTATAGCGTGGATACCCGCTATTTTGAAATTTTATGTTGGATCGCCGCCAAAATACATACAGCTAATTTAGTGTGTCTCGTTCTTCTACTCTGAAAATTTCAACTTAAAATACCGAAAATTGCGCTTTGTAGCGTGGATACCCGCCATTTTAAAAAAAATGGCCTCCATTTTGAAATTTTAAGTTGATATGCCGCCAAAATCTACACAGGAAATTTACAGTGTCTTGTGCTTGTGCCCTAAAAATTTAACCTTAAAAGACCGAAAGTTGTACCCTGTACAGGCAGACAAACGAACAAATGTAAATCGAGCTATCTTCGAGGAACGTCAGTGACGTTCGCCAAATAGGAATACCAAATATATTAATTTAAAACAGAGATATAATTCATGTTTTATAAAATATATGTTTCAAAATGTCTTATATGAAATAAATATTTTCCAGCGTAAAATAAATGGTTTTATTGTTGAAATTCACTTTCTAGACTTTGTGCATTCAATTATGGGAATTTCCCGAGCACTTGTTGCAAGACGGTTCTTTCCCGAAAATTAATTTAAAACAATTAACAAAGATAATTCATATTTTATAAAGTAAATGTTTCAAAATGTTTTAAATATCTTTCAGTATGAAATAAATAGTTTTATTGTTGAAGTATTGTTCCGATGCTTTGTGCGTTCAATTGCGGGAATTTCCCGAGCACTTCTTTTACGAAGAGTTTTTCCCGAGAACGCACCTTTCTTTACTGTACATCGAAACTTCCACTAATACAGACGTTTGAATTCAGCACTTGAAATAGTAGCGTTACATAGTCTTCGGAACTCCGAGCATTAAGCTTTTTAAATTTGACAAGAATTTTTACGCTATTGCTGATTCTACGCTGGTGTTGATTCTACAGAATGCTTATTTGGAGAGTAGCAACAAATGACTGAACTAAACTGTTATTGTTGGAAAACCAAGTTTTACTGAAGAATACCTGTGTTAACTTGAAAGACGAGAAACAATACTAATAATTTTACTAATGTATTTACATATTTACTGGTAGTACCGGCACCTATGACCTTAAACCTGTCAAACGTATGAAGGATAACGTCCTTCAGCAAGCACACTATTCACGGAAAGTATTTTCTAAAAATATAAAATTGCATATTTTACTTCAAATAGACTAAAAGCATAATTCTTACATTAATTTGTTCTATAATTATCTCAAGCGAAGTTTTTTCTTTTTTTAATTTATACATTTATTTGTGCACTTAGAACTTTATAAAGGTCTTATGTAGAATGTTGTTGTATACTTTAACGTGAAAGCATCTAATTCCCCTAAGGAAAGTCCAAAGTCTGATAAAAATAACTTTCAATGTGATTACTTTAGTTGTACCAATCATGTACTAGCAAAAAGCTCAAAAACCCATGTGGGATTTAAGATGGGTTTTTTCGGACTAAGCTTACTTGGGCAAACACTGCTTGAACCTTTTCTGTCAGAAGTTATCCTGTACTCCTCTTGTAGGACTGATTCACACCCACATTCATGGTGAACGCTGCAATACCCATTTCCTGACTTAGAGGTCGCACTTCCTTGCCCGGGTCTTTTGTCACTTCCTCCTCCAATTGTTGGATGAATTTCGGTTTCGGTGGAAATCGGAACATCGTCTGTTTTCCCACCAACTGCTTCTCTGAATCTCATGTATAATTTTTTAGGGTTCAGGTAGCAGCAAACAGCTACTTTGCTGAATTTGAATGTCGGGTCTAATCAAAATGATGCTGGTAACTCTTCTCCAATACTTCAGTGGCTTCCATTCGTTGTTTGTAGTTCCTTTTGATACCCCTAGTGTATCTCAAACAACAGAATGAAAGCATATTTTGATTCTGAATTGTGACACCACATATTTATGCATAAGTGTCATATTTAGCCCGAACACATTAAATTGGTGCTTTCCATTTTTTACACAAAAGAAGGTAACGTGGGACGAACACTTATACTGCAGAAGACCCGTACAATTGTGCTAAGATAAAAATTTAACTGCATGCAAACAAACTACTAGATAAATTAAATTATCCCCTATAACAAGATATTTCAGAATTAAAGTTCTATTACCAGAATCTATTGTGGGTCATTCCATATGAAATCACCAAATTTGAAACTAAAATGTGGCTCATATGTTTTAGATTTTCTTCAAATTTTGTACAAATGTTGTGGTATCCAAACATAGCACACTTGTCAAATTTTACAGCTCTACCCTCAAAGAGGACTGCTGTAAGAACCTTTCGAAGTTTGGGGGTTTTGTGTAAAAAAACACCTAAGTCCGCCTTCGACTTACAGTACTGAAACCGCTAGATCTCTGGAGATATTGAAGCTATTTGAAAATGGTTTTCACTAAAACAATCTTAGGATCTGTAACATTTAAAACATTGTAGTAATGAACTGCCCAAGTGGGGTTAAGCATATGAATTTCACCATCAAAGGGGAAAAAAAGAAGAAAAATTAATATAAAAAAATTTGGCAACTATTTCTGAAAAAGACCCACCTAACACCAACCTCAAATTTTCAAAACAAGTAGCTCTGATGTTCCTCTTTAACATGTAAAAAAAAATAGGGGGTGCTTTTTGGTATATTCAAGAAAAACAAATTATGGCACAATGTAAGTTGAGGGCGAATTTAGGCACTTTTTGCACAAAACTCCCAAATTTCCAATGACTGTTTCCAATTTTCCGTGTTGAAAATGTTTATAATTGTCAAGACTGAGGTGACTGAATAAATGAATTGTGCCAGAAATCTGAAACTTCAAGTACCATTGCTGAAGGGACTCACATTCTGTCATTAGTTTCAAAATCATGGACGACTATGAAAACTGTTGAAACATTTCAAACAACCGAGTATCTCGTTCGTAATGCCCAGAAGATCAGAAAGGAGCATTGTATTTTAGCCAAACCTAGTTCTAAAAAAGGATATAGTATTCCTGCAAACACCTTTAATTTAGTCAAAGAATTTTTATAACAGTGATGAAGTGCCCGGAAATGCTGGATTGAGTGTCAGTGCCACTAAACATATGAATTTCACCATCAAAGAAAGAGAGAGAGAGAGAGAGAAAAAAATTATGTCAAAAGCTTTCAATTATTTCTGAAAAAGGCCCACCTAACATCAACCTCAAATTTTCAAAATAAGTAGCTCTGGTATTCCTGTTTATCATATTAAAAAAAAATTAGGAGGATGTTTTTTGATATGTTGAAGAAAAAAAAAACATAATTCAAGTCTCATATTATTTAATTTTCCAGTAATACGACTTGCATGGCTAAGTATATTCCTCTACAATGGTTGATGATTCTTATGAAAAAAAAATAATAAAAAAAGCAAGTTGAAACTCTTCCTTAAATGTAATTTATAAAGTTATTTCAAAACAATATTTGCCTATTACGCCGCCTATATAGTGCTGTTTGATTTAATAAAAGAAACACTGAACAATAGTCAACTATCGTTATATAATACACAAATAACATTTACATGTTTGGTTGATTGTAAGCAATTTGAAATAGTGAGCCTAAGATCTCTCATCACCAATTTTAGAGAAGGTCTTCTCAGTAGCTTGAATTTATTTTTCAGAAATGCTGTAATTTCTGCCAGTACCAGTTGAAATACTGGGTATTCCAATATTAATGATGCAGTTTTCGTATGGAATCCAACATGTGTCAGGTGCTTTTTTTGGCCAGAAAAACATTCTCGTGGGTCCATGGGATGAAGGAAATTCACATTAGTCACAATGTTCCTGTGAATTCTCAACTATTTTTCCAATCCACCATTTTTCTTCAGAAATGCACGCAATAAATTGCTCACATGAAAGATTAATGTCTTTCGATTCTGCTCAAGAATTTAGAGTGAATGTTGTCTTTGAAGAAGATACACAACTGACTTCAAGTTTCAACAGGCTGATGTGTTCATAATGATGAATTTCACGCGTCCCTTGCAACATTATGGATTTTCCAGTCTCTTTTTAAAGCACTGGACAAATGTTTCCAACATATTCCAGCATAAAAAAACGTTTGGTTATAGTTGGTTAGAGTTTGACATTGGTTGTAGTTTAAGAAAATTCGAAGAAATCGGCAACAGTAACAATCCAGTCATCCAGTGACCTCTGTAAACTAGTATGTCTCACTAGACATTTCAGCGTCTCAACTATGTCATCGCAAACACTTTTGCCGCGACTTGTGGCAAAATAATTCCACTGGCAAGTGAGTCCAGAATCACTCATGCAGGCGTAAGTTGACAGTTTTTTTAAAAAATATATATATAGTCTTTATATCGGGCTGCTGATCCATCTCCAAAGTAGATATCGTGTTTAATTTGAGGAAAAACATCGTTAACATACATCAAAAGAATAAATTGGGGAACATAAAATGTAACTGTATCGTGCTTTCACATATCACTGACACAACACAATGAAACATTTGATAACAGAAGTTACAGGATCTCTTAGGATGTTGCATTTAAAAAGATTAGAATGTTGCACAGTTGAGTAGAATGTTGGTCCAGTGCTACTCCTAAACTTCATCTTGAATAATACACGAGTAGTTTTCAGCAAAATCAACTATAATTATAAGCATGATTTGTCATCCAAAGTCTCCATTGTGTGTATTTGAAGTAGTTGCTCTAGGATTTAGCTATGAAGTGATGCTGCGCTAATTTGTCATTTTATTCCTACCAAAACCTCAATGAAATCGCCTGTATCGTTAATCATTGTCTCCATTTGGGTTCTGTCAGTTTGAATCCATTGTTTGTACTTATATCAGGGCTCACAGTGGTCTGGTCTCTTGTAAATAGTTGAAAAGTGACCAAAAGCACACGAAAAAGTTATCAAAATCTCATCATGCCCCTTTTCTCCTTTGTCAATTTCTCCATCACCTCTTTGTTTGTTGTTCTGTTTCATCTTTTCTTCTTTACTTCTTTTTGAGCTTTCTCCTTTCTTAGGTTTTCTACGTATGCTTTGTAGTTACGGTAAGCAGACTTAGCAGATGTAAGACGCTTCTGAGTAAGTGGAACCAGTTCTGGCCAATTTCCGAATTTCTTCATCCCAGACATTATATTTAACTTATCATTGAGAGTTCTCAAAGCCATAAAATATTCAAATTCATCAAACTTATCATTGAGAGTTCTCAAAGCTATGAAATATTCAAATTCATCACCTACTCTTAAGAAGATCATACAAGAAGCGTAACACAAGACGAACATGATGAACCACACAAACACACACATACAACGTTAAGAGGAGCGTTAACTATTACGAGAAAACTAAAAGAATATTATGATAGAACAAAGAATAGACACAGAAGGGTTCTCAACCCCACCATGAGAGCTTAAGCATCCACCAACCATCCACTGTGCTTTAGAAAGAATTAAAGCTGAAGTAAGAATAAAGCTGACTGTTTCACATGTGGCAGCAAGTACTGAAGCTTTCAGGAGAGTAATGAGTAAAAATTTTCTGCCTTTTTCCATTTATTTTTATATTTTTCTTAGAAAACTGCCAATGCAAAACATAAATCACACGAAAAAGTCACTTTACCTCCCCAAAAAGTAACTTTTGGTGACAAATTTGAAAAAAAAAAAGTAACTTTTAGTGACCAAGTTGAAAAAAAAAAAGTGAATCGCTATGAGTCCTGTTATATCTTATAAGTGAGCCAGTTCTTTTAATGCACGAACGAGATACTCCGTTGTTTGAAATGTTTCAATAGTTTTCACAGTCGTCCATGATTTTGGAACTAATGACAGAATGTGAGTCCCTTCAGCAATGGTACTTGAAGTTTCAGATTTCTGGCACAATTCATTTATTCAGTCACCTCAGTCTTGACAATTATAAACATTTTCAACACGGAAAATTGGAAACAGTCATTGGAAATTTGGGAGTTTTGTGCAAAAAGTGCCTAAATTCGCCCTCAACTTACATTGTGCCATAATTTGTTTTTCTTGAATATACCAAAAAGCACCCCCTATTTTTTTTATATGTTAAAGAGGAACATCAGAGCTACTTGTTTTGAAAATTTGAGGTTGGTGTTAGGTGAGCCTTTTTCAGAAATAGTTGTCAAATTTTGACATTATTTTTTCTTCTTTTTTTCGCTTTGATGGTGAAATTCATATGTTTAACCCCACTTGGGCAGTTCATTTCTACAATGTTTTAAACACCACAAATCCTAAGATTGTTTTAGTGAAAACCATTTTCAAATAGCTTCAATATCTCCAGAGATCTAGCGGTTTCAGTACTGTACGTCGAAGGCGGACTTAGGTGTTTTTTTGCACAAAACCCCCAAACTTCGAATGGTTCTTACAGCAGTCCTCTTTGAGGGTAGAGCTCTAAAATTTGACAGGTGTGCTATGTTTGGATACCACAACATTTGTACAAAATTTGAAGAAAATCTAAAACACACGAGCCACCTTGATTTGTTGATTTCATATGGAATGGCCCTTGTTCTAATTTGTGTGGAATTGAAAAGTATTGAAGATAAATACAATCCATATTGAGCAAATAAAATTTAATATATTCACAATATCTTCTGAGTACAAATACCTTGAACAGTTCATCAGCTTTGGAAACAGCGTGGGTTCTCCAAGTTCCCCATGCATTTGTGTTTGGCAATACCCAATCGCCTGGTTTCAAAGAAGTCACATTAGGTCCCACTTCTTCAACCTGGCCAACACCTTCGTTGCCTGGAATGGAAGGAAGTGGTGGTTTGACAGCGTAAACGCCTTGAATGGTGTTAATATCCGCTGGGTTTACAGGAGCCGCCAGCATCCGTACAAGAACCTTCGAGAGAATGTGCAGTATTAGTAACACATCAGCTATCACTTTTTTTCGTCCGTTTGTAGTGTCATGTAGCAACTAATTAGCATAGTACGGATCTTTCTCACGTTCCTAATCACCTTTTTGAATTTTAGTAGGTTACTTAAAGATAGTAACAGATACTATTACAAGCGTAGTAAGTAACTAGTACTTGCTTTTTCTTATACACCAGAAATCTGGGCGCACAATTTATAACGCTGTAACTGTCGCAGACATTTTAAAACTGAATTAATTAATTTAATAGCACTTTATAAACGGATGGACTACTTTGGGACATTTTCTATATTACGATATGTTAACATCTGCATCCTCACACTTATTCTATGTAATATAAGAATGGAATTTTTACATGAATGGGGTAATTCCTGTTTTCTTCAGCAATAATTTAATTAGCCAAAGTGCTGCTAACTTCCTCTGACTGACTCTTCAAAGGTTTGTTGACTGCTACCTTACTTCATTCTGTTTAATGTCTTCTTAACTTGAATTGTAAGATATGCTGTTTCTATTGATCATCAACAGCGCTACCATAACTAAAAGCAACTGTCACGTTTTCTTTCACTAGCTTTTATTAGTATTATTATTTCAAATTAAACTATTGCAACAGTATAGGAAGGAAATATACCAGGTGCCCAATGTAAACTATTATAGGTAAATACGTTTTCTCTCACAACTTTTGATTCTTTTATGTGTATTAGCACTGTTATGATCCATAAAAAACAGCACATCCTATAGTTCAATTTAGAAGACATCAAGTAGGATAGAACACGGTGGTCAGCAAACCTTTACAAGAATCAGGCCGAAGAAGTTAGCACGACTTAGGCTAACGAAATTATTATTCAAACAAAGAATTATTTTAAAAATCTTCACCATTAACAAAATACACCAGCTGAATTCTTCTATACTACTAAAACAACATATCTTATTTAATCGTTTTATTCTTAATCTGTGTTTGAACTAGTTTCTTCATTCATTAATATCTGTTATTATCTAAACTCCATCTCATAATCTAAATCTTTTTGATCTATATCTTAGTAATCTCAACAAATCAATCTAGCTTCAAAAACTGAATCTTATTTCTGTCTTATTTTCACATACTATCTCCTACTTACTTAGCAACTGTCAGTGTCATACTAATAAGCACTTTGTGCTACTCTTAAATCCCAACAGGAATTACGCTACCAAGATTAAAAAATGAAAAAAAAATGAAATTTTTGAGTTTTACGTCTCACGATTATGTCGGCTAGGCTAAAGGAGACAGTGATGATGAGGAATGAAATGATGGAATGAAGAAAGTGGGAGGAAACGGGAGAATCCCGAGGAAACCCACGCGCACGGTGTGTGTCTACCATAGTTCAATTGGTGGGAGTTGGGATTGAAACCGGGACTTCATGCACCAGAAGCAAATGCTTTACCACTGAGCCACCGCGCCCCTATCCAGATTAAAATTTCAATTCGCATTCCAGTGATGAGCACGGTGAAGACTCTCTAAAATTCTACAAACTCAGTTCCTCTTGTGTTTCTCTTCCTATTCATATATTTCCAAAGATGCTGTTTTCAAACAGAAATGCACTGTTACTTCGTTCCGTGCAAGAAAAAGTACACTACCAGCGGCGCAATTTATTGCCACGGAAATGATATCAGTCCTTTTTGTTAATCTAGAGAAAGGTTTCTACAAAATTACGAAGGTTTCTACAAAATTACGAACAGACAAGAGCTAACCGTTCATTACTAAGCAGAAGTGTCGAATTAAAATAGAAAGGTACGAAGAAATGAACCGCAACATACGAAAATGATAATGAGTAAAGATGAGGTGTGTACAAGCCTTGATTAACAAAAAGTTTGGAACTCAATGAAATCTTTGAGTTTTACGTCCCACGGTCATGCCGGTTAGGCTAAAGGAGATGGTGGTGATGAGTAATGAATGAAATGGTGGAATGAAGAAATTGGGAGGAAACGGGAGAACCCCGAGGAAACCCACGCACATGGTGTTTGTCCGCCACAAAGTTCACTTAGCGAGAGCATGGTTCGAACCCAGGAGCTTATGCACTAAAGATGAACGCTCTACCACTGAGCCACCGCGGCCTCCCTGGAACTCAATGGAGGCAACACAAATTACAAAAAGTAATGAGGTAGAGTAGAAGAAATGAGAGAGAGAGAGAAAGAATCACAAAGTACAGTTAAAGAATAAAACAGAAATATACGAAAATGAATATAGTAAATGCTTAAATGATGGTAAGAAAATTATCTAATAGGAAAAGACAGGAATCTGATGACACTAATGGGAAAAGAACGAACACGAACAACTTAGTAATGGTAGAAAGATATTCAATGTTAAAGTGCTCACCTCTGGTGGTAGGATCCCTGATTCGATCCTAGACCAAATGAGTTTGTGGTTGACAACATCGTGTTCGTAGTTCTCCCATTTCCCCCTACATTCTCATTCCACCAATTATTCAATTTATCATTTACCTTCATTAATCATCCGTCTTCTTTAGATTAACTGAGATAATCGTGGGAAGTAAAACTAGATATTTCATTTCATTTCAAACAGTGTGCGTAGGTGTTTTCGAGATTCTCCCGTTTCCTCTCACATTCTTCACTTCATTATTATCATCCATCTCATTATCATTATCTATCTTAGTCTCTGTGCATAATCGTGGGACGTTAAAGTAGAATAATAATAATAATAATTTATCATTTAAAAATAATAAATAAATAGGCAAAAGAAATATATATCGAAAGAGAAATTTAAGAAAGACTTACAAGAACTGAAAAACTATTGGAATTGGGCATACACCAATTGAAATTACAAAAGAACAAGGGACGAATACAAAAGAATTGCTTAAATACTAAATGATATGTACCAAACAGAAAAAAGTGTAAACAGATTCAGGATGTGTATCATTTTAGAGAAAAAAAATCCCTGACTTTTTAAGGTTTTACAGACCAAGAAAGAAAGTTTTCCAGACTATATTTTAATGAAATAAAATAAACACTGGGCTGTCCATTAGTCGTCTATGGCTACAAATGCGTTCGCAAAACACTTCTACGCTTTCATAAAACTGACGAGTGTTTAAAAATGTCACTCACTTACAATCTTCTACCATATTAACTGGAATGTTTCCTTCAAGTCCTTCATTGACTTATCAAGGATTTTTTTTCTTTCTACTTCTGCAGCTCTTCGAGCGCCGCATCAGCTCTTTTTTTTCTTTCTTCCAAATATTTTACTTTCAGCTTCAATTGCTACGTCCTTTCTCTCAAAGCCTCTTTCCAGTTGGCATTTGCATTTCTTGCTTCGAAAGAGGCAATGACAGAATACTACCTCTATTGGATGTGAGCATCATGTACTAATCTCTGAGAAACTAGAGGCTCTTCGTGTAAATTGTCCACAAGGTATCTTTTACCCAAAACGTTCAACTGAGGTATTCCCAAGTGATCATATTGTTCTAGAATCTTCTTAATGAACAATGAAAAGCTGTTCATGATGGTGTTAGTATCGCCGAGAATAGATATTCATGACTGATCTATTCATGTCAAAATTAATCATTCTTGTCGTAACTAATTCTTGGATACAAATGTTATTATAAAGTCGCTTTACTTCATCAGCAGTAACATCAGACAAATGAGGTTCTTTCATAAACACTTCTAATGTCACGTTTATTTGTGTCTGTCCAAGTTTCTTGCCTAAGAGTAAATTTAGAAAGGCATTCTACACCAAGGTGGGTCTGTATTTCAACTGCGACTTACAAAAAATATTCTTGTAAAGATATGTTAAAATATGCAAAACAGCCATTCCGAAATTGTAGAATATTAACTTAACTCTCTGACCTTAAAGCTGTCCGACTTGCAAAACCGACATCAACATGCTTTACTGAATACGAATTCTTACTACCATTGTCTACACAGATTTCCATAAGGTCTTCAGAAGTCGCTGCTCCAATGAAGGTACTTTTCTTCACAAACCTGGTTATGAGGGTTATTAGAACCTTATGCATTTCACCATCAAAAAAGGAACCACGGGCTAAACTTACTGAAACTCGATAAGAAAAAGTTGAACATCAGCAAAAAACAGTTTGGAAGAAAGCTAGTTTATCTCCTAGTAAAGGCCCTTTCAAACATGACAGCAGTTTTAAAGCTGTAACACCACATTCTCGTTTAGTACCCGAAACTGAATCACCGTAATTCTTCAAATGGTACCAATCATTATTATCTGTCGACTATGTTCTCGTTTTCTCACCACTAAATCAGACAACTATTGAGGAAATTAGTTTATTTACCTGCCCTTTGACTTAGAACATTTTTGATAAGCTATAAATCGATCTTACAAACAATACCACATTAGAGAAACAATTCTGTAAGGATGTTTTGAAGGCAGTTCAGTATCCATCGACACAGAGGTGAGAAGGAGTGGAAAACAAAATGACCAAAATCGAGGTAATCTGTCGTTTGTAATTGCATCACGGAAAAATAGCTGATCAACATGAAATAGTTTATGGAACATAGTAGGTGCCTACCTCAAGTTGGATCCTTATCTTGTCACTGTGATGAGAGGGTGGATCCTACGTGGAAGAGGATGTTCACATGTGTATGCCCCAAAAAATTATCTAGCGGGCTTCTATCGTAACATTTTCGCTGAAATGCATATTCTAATGGGAAGAAGAGATTCAAATACTTTCCATGAACCTATTCCCCCGTGCGAAGAAAGAGCATTTTAGCTAGTATTGAATAGTAATAAGATCCCTTCTTATGTACACGCAGAATTCAAATTCCTGAGATAGTTACCATGGCTGAAGATTCTTTTAGTTTCCCTCAAAACACCCTAGGCTAATACTGAGATAGTACCACAAATCAACCTATTCAAATGAAGTATTGAGAAAATAGAGGTACATCTTTAGTAATTTCCTTTAAGTGAAACGTTTTCAATTTATAATTAACTGACATGTGAAGACTTTTTTTTTTTTTGTTTGTACTAATAAGTATATTTTGTCATGTAGTACAAATCAAAGAGAATATAGTCGCATTGCTTTTTGCTCCAGATTACAATTCAACACACCAACAGCCAATTTGATCAAGCGTGAAGAAAATCCGTTATACGTGATTCACATTTTTTTTTTTCAGTTGGGTTCTGTTCTGGAGATCTTTTGGGGTCATCGTCATTCCATGTTAAATTATCAAGGGGAGCTTGCTCGACCATCAAGTCTTCATGAAAAGTTATCTTATTAATAGCGTGGTAAGAAAGATTATCAGATTTTTCATCTGCCGCCATCTTGGATTTAGACTCATTTCTCCTCATTGCAGCACGTAAAAATAAAGGTTTACAGTGATGTAGAAAACACACAAATGAAATTAAATCTTCCCATTAACGTCTCACGATTGTGCCTGTTAAGCTAAAGGAGACGATGATTTAGGTAAGTGAATGATGATAGAAGAATTGGTGGAAAGAGAAAGTGGGAGGAAACGGAAGTACTCTGAGGAAATCCATCACAAATTTACTTGGCCAGAGATCGAATTAGGGACACCACGCACCAGAGGTAAGCGCTCTACCACTAAGCCACCGTACCCCTCGTGTGTAAAACAAAAAAAAAAAAAAAAAAAGGCTGCTGCATGGTTACTACGAGAGAGAGAAAGCTGCAGTTTGTACTGCCTTAAAGCACAGATATTAGTGTTTCCTAAAACATGTGTATATGGGATTTTGCACAAGAACTGCGGCTAAAAGGGTTTTTAGAAATTGTGAAATATAGTTGGAGTTGAGTTGAGTTGAATTTCAGTTTAGCGCCCCTTTCAGCAGCGAGGCTATGTGAGACGTGGACCTACTGATTAACGTGGAATCCGAACCACATGAGCTCCCGCCGGGAATCGAACCCGGGTCTCCCGCGCCAAAGGCGCGTACGCTAACCGCTTAGCCATGGAGGAGCTCGAAATATAGTTGGAGTTGAAAGTTTCTCATGCCAATTTTATCAGCTGTGAAAAAAAAAAATCACAATTGTGATACCAAATCTGTATTTTATACCATGAATAAGTTTGTATGGGTAAAAGCAATCGTCGAGTAATTCTTTTAGATAGTAATGGCATGTGAAAAATTAGTACAAATACTTATTTGTATTACTGTTTGCACGTCAATATATAATACAAGATGTGCATGCTTTGTCAGGTATGGACACACTCATATAGATTCGTGCAAGTTGCGACAAACCAAAACAAGATAAGTTGTAGCTAGCTAGTCAGTCTATTGTGAATCGCTGCAAACCAGAGCCCTGCACGGGCCGGGCCCACCCGTTCGACCCGGTCCGTTTCAAGTAATATCAAACTGGACCGGGCAGGGCACATTCCGGGTCGGACACAAATGCTATAGGGCCGAACCGGGCACATATATTTCCGGACCGGCCCGAACACTCTGATAGACGGATCGGAAACTAATGTTGTCAGTCTATGTTAATTGTGATGTGTTTGGGAAACTGACTCTTTATTCAAGACTGCAAAGCATTGTAATACTATTACTACTACGACCACTGCTAATACTACTACAACTGCTACGACTTCGCGTCATAGTTGACATGTCTGGTGGTAAAGAATTTACCTTCTAAGTACAGAAAAAAACGGAGAAATGCTTGTTATTATGGCCGGTCTGCGTGGAATGTGAACCGATTCTTGATCTACGAGGGACAACGGTGACTCAGTAGGTAAAGCACTCACATCTGGTGCTAGAGGTCGTTGGATCAATCCCTGCTCGTGCTATGTGAGCTTTGTGGTGGACAAACACCGTGTGCATGGGAGTCTTCGGGGTGGTCCCGTTTCCTCCGACTGTTTTCATTCCACTAACTCATCCCATCATCATCCATACGGCCTGACCCGTAGTTACCTAAAGAAGGTATGATGAAGTCAAGTACTTGACCTAACTAAGTAAATTTGGTACGCTAACATTAGATCACGGAAGCAGAAACCGTAAACCGGCTTGTTCATAAGATCAGAGAAAATTTGTAGTAATGTTCAATTAGCAAGGCAAATACCAAATGGTGTTGTATGTTCCTGTATTGTTTATAGTATGATACTACAAATATAACAAATTATAATGATCGACTAAATCACCAAGACGTCGGAGTCGATTAGGTGTTCCTGGAACGCTGGCTCAGTGGTTGAGCGTTCACCTCTGGTGCATGGGGTCCCTGGTTCGATCCCAGCTCGCGCCAAGTGAACTTTGTGGTGGACAAACACCGTGTGGGGGGTTTCTCGGCGTTCTCCCGATTCCTCCCACTTTTTCACTCCACCATTTCATTTATTTCTCATCATCGTCTCCTTTAGCCTAGCCGGCATAATTGTGGAACATAAAACTCAAAGATTTCATTTTCATTGTTTTGTTTTCGTATTACTAGGAATAACAGTAGTGTTATTCGCTGTCGTATGAGTATAGTAATGAGTAGTAGTGGTAGTAGTATTAGTAGCAGTGGTAGCAATAGTGGAATTAGCACTAGCATTCGTAATCGTAATAGTACTATTAGCAGTAGTAGTTGTAGTATTAGTATTACATAAGGTGTAGCAGTTTTATAATCTCCTCGGTTAGTCGGAACGCATTAATGAGTGTAGTACAAGACTTTTATGTCCATGAGCTGTATTATTGTATAATAAACATGGCTGGACAGAGCAAGTACAGATAACAAATACACAGACAGAATAGGAATATAGAAAGCAAACCTTGAGTAATCTTCGCCTGGAATATGGAAGTAAAGCTGTACTTTATGTTTACAAGAGTACGATCACTATTATAAATTCATTACAAGCACCATACGATGGTTAAAATTAGTTAGTGCAAATGAAAGAAGGCTATATGACATGCTATTTTCGCCGGCACAGCATACAAAGGCTGATTTTATGTTTACAAATATAGTGCAACTAGTGTCAGACCATTACAAGTGCTATAGAAACTCGTACCGCTACGAAAACACACAGATTTCACTACCCTCGCTTAGGTGTATAATTACCTTCACTGACGCGCCTGTTCCCTTTACAAATACCCCTCCACGGGCTACCTAGCACAGGTTGGTTTGGTTTTTGAAGTGTACTTTTATCGCACATGCCTGGATGCTGTGTTTATTCGCAAATTGTGAAAGAAACGTAGTTTTTCAACTTACTTTTACTCGATCCCTCGAACATTAATCTATTTTATAATGTCATGTCGTCCAATACAAATGTTTTGGAGGACAAAGAAGGAACTAGTGAAAGAATTAAAATTTATTAACAATTATTTCGACGGTGTACTTAAAACTTGATCTGCATGAACATTTTTTCCTGATAAACATGTCTCTTCATGCAGTGTACTGAAATTTACCAGAGCTACTCTCGAACAGCTCCGCCAGTTATAAATAATTTGAAAATTTACCTGGCAGAAAAGAATAATTTGCTCGTCTCGTAGCGTGTTGCCTTTTTGTACAACGATACCAAATCTTTCTAATGAAGATAACAGCGCTTGTTTTATGTAATAAGAGAGTAAATGTACTACTTTCTCATTGTTCATCCACACCCAAAGAATGGAGAGCCGCTGGCAAAAAATACTGTATTGTCTTTCCGTAATTGAAGAGAAAATTCAACATTTCGATGGATATTTATCAGAATACTTGCTTAAGGCGAGACCAGATGAAACAGTTGTACTTTTTTTTTTTTTTTTAAATGGAAAAGCTTTACCGTTATGGTCATCTGTAAAAATGAAATCTTTAAGTTTTACGTCTCACATCTGTGCCGGCTAAGCTAAGTAGACGGTAATGGTGAGAAATGAATGAAATGGTGGAATGAAGAAAGTGGGAGGAAACCGGAGAACGCCAAGAATACCCACCACGCAAACAGTCTTTGTTCACCACAAAGTTTATTTGGCGAGAGCTGGGATCAAACCAAGGACCCTATGCACCAGGAGAGAACGCTCTACTATGAGCCACCGCGGCCCCATGCCATCCGTAACGGAAAAATTCTATGAATTTGTTTTGGATATTCACTTCATAAGCACTGGATACGGAAATAAATTACGTGCCTGGTGTAGTACTTCCCAAGTAGGTAGAAGTGCACTTTCTGCTTTATTTTTATGTAGATATGTTGTAGATTTAATATCGCTGGTAACGAAAATTGCAAATTATCTATAACTAACTTTAAATTTAATCTAAAAATTACAAAAGATCTTGCGTAATAAAATTTGACGGATGGATGCTATATTGATTGCTTACATTGTAGTGGGTGTGTACGCGCGCATGTAGCGGAAGCTGTATTTCTCGAGTGCGGCGAAACACTTAAACTGCTACATGCAGAAAATTATAAGGCATTGAGTACTAAATATTAAATGATAGTAGAATTTTTAAATATTAAATGATAGTGCGTGTTATGAAGCATGAGATCCTTATTTCATTAAAATTATTTTTAAAGTGTAACTGCACTCAGTACTGGGAATGGCCTTTCCGTATGCATATGTGGCCATTAAAGGAGCTTATCAGCGTATTAATCCGAAGTGTGTTAAGTAGAAAAGAACATTCCAGAACCATTTAATGAGAAGAGTAAGCGTAGTAAATTGACATCGAAAATGGCAGGTGGTATTCTTATGCGTATTCCAGTTTGTGACCTGTGCGAAATTAGTGAATTCCACATGACTGTATTCATACAGTCATGTGGAATTAACATCAGACGGAGAAGGAAGTGGTTCTTTGACATTACTACAAAATCACGGAGTGCTTCCACTAGGGAAATAGTGTAAAAGCTTGTGGTAAGGAAGCTATTTTCTTAAAAGAAAGGAATGTGCTTCGTTGTAAGAAGATACGCATCATTGGAAATTCGAGGGGGGGGGGGGTGGAATGCGTTGAGTTTTACTATACGGATCCATAGAAGTAGTAGGAGGTACGGGTTAGAAGCCCCGCGGGGCGGTGCGGGTTGGTTAGGTTCTGTTCTCGACATAAAATGACCAAATTAAAGAATTGGTCAAATTTTACTGTAAATTTTAAACATGGGGATCTATATATTTGGTCTAGGAATTAATTCGTGCGGGTGGACAAGAGATGGCGCAACGAACGGAGCGTCCCACAGTTCCGTGTATCCACACATGTGTTGCAAACCTCTGTCATCGCGTATCGTTCGTAGTATAGGGCAGTGGATTAAAGCGTCAACAACACCAGTTTGTAGTTTAGTAACATGGCGCAATTTGTGCCTGATAAAGTGTTTTTGCGGGGTGTCCTGCTGCATTACTTTAACATGCAGAAAAGTATGACTGAAAGTCATCGTATTTTGGTGGAAGTGTATGGTGACCATGCTCTAGCTGAGCGAACGTGTCAGAAGTGGTTTGCACGGTTTAGAAGTGGTGATTTCGGCTTGGCAGACCAAGAGCGAGCTGGACAGCCAAAAAAATTTCAAGACGAAGAATTGACAGCATTGCTCGAGCAGGATTCGTGTCAAACGCAGGAACAACTTGTAGCAGCATTAGGCGTTGATCAAACAACAGTCTCCAAACGCTTGAAAGCCATGGGAATGATTCAAAAGATGTCACATTGGGTTCCACATGAATTGAAAGACAGAGACGTTGAAAGACGAAAAACCATTTGCGAATTGCTGCTTCAACGACAGAGCAGAAAGGGGTTTCTGCATCGAATTATTACGGGTGATGAGAAGTGGATCCATTACGAGAACCCTAAACGAAAAAAGGCCTGGGTGAAACCAGGTGAACCAGGTTCATCACAACCAAAACGAGATATTCACTGTGCAAAGGTTATGTTGTGCATATGGTGGGATATGAAAGGTGTGGTGTACTATGAGCTGCTGCAACCGGGTGAAACTATGAATGGAGAACATTATCGACGACAATTAATGCGTTTGAAGCAAGCTGTGGCCAGAACACGACCAGAATGGGAGAACAGACATGATAAACTTATTGTTCAACATGATAACGCTCGCCCACATGTCGCAAAACCGGTCAAAACCTATTTAGAAAATGTCGGATGGGAAGTTTTACCCCATCCGCCGTATTCACCAGACGTTGCTCCTTCGGACTACTACTTGTTCGATTGCATGAACAACGATTTGATTGGACAGCGGTTTACTTCTTCAGAAGATATCGAAACATGGGTCTCTGACTGGATCGCTTCCAAGGATGAGGACTTCTTTCGCCACGGAATCCGTACATTGCCTGACAGAAGGGCGAAAGTGGTGGCTAGCGATGGACAATATTTTTCTTAAGGTATTTATGTATTTTGTGTTTGTACTACAGCTTCAATGTGTGTGTACCAACCGCACGAATTATTTCCTAGACCAAATAGTAAAACTGTACCAAAAGCACGAATGCTATCTAACCGAGTCAAGGCAGGAGCGGCCCGAGCAGCAGCGAGGGGCTGCGTCCGTAGAGGGCAGGCGCGTCAGCAACAACCTATATGGAGATTTCATATCTTCCTGTTATTTGTATTCTTGGTTCTTTATTTCATCGGAGAAGGGTAACTTGGTACATTGTTGATTGCCAACATGTCATGCTACCACTTTTTAAAAATAAGGTACCGATAGTACTATACCACAACGATATGGGCTCTCCACATATGCTACAATAGCCACACCAGTGTTGTAAAGTATTACCTTGGATACTCACTTTACGTACCATTAATACAAAAACGTGAAACATGTGCGGTCTCCGCTCCCCAAAGACTCCGATACGAGATTTATTAAGAATAAAGGTGGTGGGAAGTAAGTTACATTATGAATACATGCATTTAGTTCATGGAACTGCCCTAGATTTTTGCATTTTACCTGTAAATTTTGCAAAATGTGGTGTGCCTAGACTAGACTTAGGTCCGTATCCAATGGGGGTCTAGGGGAGGCCTCCCCCTCTAAAATTTTCACGGTAAGCTTACAAATGAACTATAACATGGTTGGATCTCCCCTCCCCTCTACAGGTTTGGGCTCGCTACCGGCTGACTTGACCATTGTTTGTCCTGCATTCATCCACACTGGTCTATCAACATTGCACTTCAAGTTCGTTCTGTAAAATTTAAACATACATGGATCTCTATTATAAATCGGTGCCATATTTACAATTAAATCGATGTGTGTATTTCAAAATTACTAGATGCAACGCTATCACAACCACTTTTTGCTATGACGGGTCAAATAAAAACAAGTATCTATTACCTCGCCGCTTCCTGGCGGCTGTAGCGTTTCTTCCTCCACGCTGACAACTTTTTCTGGATCACCGTATTCATTATAAATCAGTTTTCGAGAATACACACTCATACGTCGTTTCGTATCTTGGAATATTTCGTTTCTTTTGTGTGAAAGTATTGCATAAACTGCATTCTTTTTATACCAACATCCTTTCACAACCCTCATGCTTGCCTCCATGTTCTTTTTTTCTTTCTGCTAGATCAGAGTTGGCAGAATCTATACTTTTATCTTGAGACCATTATCGATCAAATAGGTAGGTGCACCAGCATTAAAGACATGTGCGCGACCAGTGCAAAATTGTCTTATGTGTACCTCACACGGAGGATTTGTGATTCAAGAACAAAATTGAATAAAATAGAAGACACAATTGGGAAGAAAGGACACAATCGGAAAAAAGAGTCAAAGTTAGGAAAAGGTCAAAATCGGGAAAGAAGTTCAGTCAGTGAAAGAGGGCTGAAAGCCGAGTTGAACAGGGCGTAAATTTAGAGAAAAGTGTGAAGTATAATATGAAAAAAAGAAATAGTATTAAAAAGAAGGGGATGTATGTATGTGTGAATGTTAGAAAATGTAAGTGTAGTGTATGCGTAGAGGAAATCCCACTCAATTCTCTTCCTTACAGAGCACCACAACATACGAAGCACTCGCCTTAACGGCAACTGCCGAACTCTTTTCTTCTTTTCTAACTAACGCAACAAAAGTACAGTATCACAAAATGTTGCCAAATGTCTTGTTCAAGACTTAGCGGCGATTTATGGAAAACTGAGTATGATAGATATACACCCAGGCACGGATCCAAGGGGGCCTATAGGGGCTATAGCTCCTCCTTGACGTTCAGGTATACACTAGATAAAATGGATTTTAATCTTGTTAAAATCGGATAAAGCGGCAAACTATGGTTTAGCCCTCTCTTTGTCATATTCTGGATCTGCCACTGTGTACACCTGTTTGTGAATCTGACATTCATTCGCCGAGTAGTGTAGAGAATACGAGAATTAGACAAGCTTTGTTCTGGAATACGGTATAAGGGAAATCGAATAAAGCAACCAGGGCCTAGAGTTGAATGGTGTTCACCAGGTATTTCGTATGCTGATGTAAATTTATTAGGGATTGTTAGGAGAACAATAGAAAGAAATGCAGAAATGTTATTAAACGCTTGCAAGGACATAGGTTCAGAAGTAAATGCAAACAAAACCAAATACATGGAAGTGCGTCGGGGTGGTAATACAACAGTTTATGGATGCGTTAAAATATCGAATAATACTTTTGATAAAGTGGATAGTTTCAAATATCTAGGATCAATATTAAAAGAGCAAAATCATATTCACGAAGAAATTAAATGTCAACTAAAAGCAAGGGATTCGTGTTACTATTCGGTTCAAAATCTCTTGTCGTCGCGAATTCTGTCCAGGAATTTGAAGCTTAAAATATATAAAACGATAATCATGCTTGCCGTTGTGTATGGTTGCAAAACATGGTCACTTACTCGGAAGGAAGAACATAGACTGAAAGTATTTGAGAACAAGATTCTGAGACGAATATTCGGACTCAAGAGGAATGGGTAATGGCGGAAACTTCATAACGAGGAACTACATAATTTATACGGTTTACCGAACATTGTTAGGGTCATTAAGTCTAGGAGGCTTAGGTGGGCAGGTCATGTAGCCAGGATGGAAGAAAGTAGGAACGCTTTTAAAATCTTAACTGGAAGACCAATCGGAAAACGACCATTAGGAAGACCTAGGCGCAGATGGGAGGGCAATATTAAGATGGATCTCGCAGAAATAGTAATACAAAGTAAAAACTGGATCCAGTTGGCTAAGGATAGAAGTCAGTGGAGAGCTTTTTGAACGCGACATTGAGCCTCCTGGTTCCATAGGCCGTGGAGTTAGTTAGTTAAATTAGACAAAGCTATAACTTTGTGGAAAGATGTAATGAAAGTCTGGGAGGGCAGAATAAATAAAATAATACCTAGTAGAGGCGAATAATGCGTAAGAGAAATATGAAAGAATCTATGAAAAAGGAAACTATCATAAAATATTCGAAGTGTGGGAATGGGATTCGATTGCACTAAAGAAATCAATGGCAACGCATTCTGGTCGAAATAGTCGTAGTTTAATGGTTAAGATAGCCGGCTAAAAATATTAAAAATCATAAGTTCCAACCCTCTTAAAGTGCGCTTTCATTACACATTTTTTACGACTTTTCATAATCAAACATTTTAATAAAGTAAGGTAAAATACCATTGTCGTTGACGATGCAAACTAAGTTTGTATGATCGTGGAAACAGAAATTTATATTTAGAGAAGTGATGGGAAACCTGCAACCTCTCAGAGTCATAAAGTTCGGCTTATTATGAAAAATGCTAAATTACATGAGGATTATAAAGTATGCCAGACATATTCTTCTGAAATAGTAAATAAATTATACATTTTCTTACTTTATGTTATAGAGTTATGCATTTTCATGTAAATTATTAATGTAACTCTAACAACTGTCAAATAACTATTAAAAATTAGGTTTGTTCAAAACTAGCATATGCGGCCTTCTTGGGAAATAAGCATTGCCAATATGGCCTATAAAACAGAAAATATTTCCCACCCCTGATTTATGGGATAAAAATAAGAAGGATTACACAATTATTGTCCAGAAGTACGAACAGTAATGTCATTCATGTTGTTTATAGCATATCTTCCAAAACATTCATCCTGAGAAGCAAAGCCTACCGCGTTCGCGTGCTCGCACCGTAGCTCAGCGTTATCTATATCCGAAGCATGAATAGACAAAAGCGTAAAACACACCTTAGAGATAAAATCGTAAAAAGAAATTCACGCATTTTATTTGAAACACTCAATTTTTAGCTTCAGTGGAGGGAGGAGAGGTGTACGGGGGGACCTTCCGCTCGCATCAAGCGACCAGCGGTCTAGAAATGATCAGGATAGTGGACTTGATGATTTAGGACCACCGGTTGCTTTTACTCTCTCGGGTTGATCCAACTTCTTATTTTGGAGACTTCCAGATTCTGCCTTCCGACTATAATAGGGAAATAAAGATTCCAATGGATAGGAGACCAAGCTTTTCGGGCAATTCTTATGAGAATATGCTAGATAAGCACGAACAGGGACAAAGACAAACAAACAACTTTAACGGACAAATGAACAGAACCAGATCAAACACAACTCAAAGAGAGAATGTCGAAGATAAAGGAAAGACATTTAGTGAAAAACGATAAATTCACCAGCTGAGAAGAAAAAAAGTGGAAAAGGGTAAAAAGAAGTTTCTTTTTAAATGAGCATGAGGGAAATATTTCTGGATCTCTGGAGATGAGGTCGAAGGAGAAAAGGATCAAGAAGAAGACAACGATGTTGAAATTAGTAAGGACTACGAAACGTCCATGGATTTTGTTGACCAAGCAGTCAGAAAAAGTAAAGCCAGTTCAACGATAGCTAAAAGCATCAAAGAAGCATTTAGCCAAATGGTTAATGAAACAATAAAAAACAGAAGGTGTCAATCAATACCTAAGGATTGAAATAAATAGGCTCATAGAGGAAAATGAAAAACTAAACATCGAAATCACCAAATTACAAACCGACAAGGGAAAAACCACAGAAGAGAGGCCACTGTATTCCGCAATCCTTACAGGATCAAAGGAACACGTACAAACAAGCAAAAGAATTCAGGAAACTGAACAAGCACGAACGAAATAAAAGCCAACCATATTTCTAAAAAGCGAATGGAAATGAGGAAATAAAGGAGGTAAAGAGAAAATTTTTTCAAGCTGTCAATCCAGCTATAGAGAAAATCAAAATTTCATCGTTTAAAACAATAAAAAATGCAATCATTGTAGAAACAGCCACCGAAAAAGTCATGAGAAGCTTAGTAAATAACGAGAAACTAAACGAAACCGTTGTAGTAGAAAAACCGAAGAAACCATTATTAATTATATACAACATTCCAACTGATTTCAAAGATGAAGAGATCGTCGAAACTTTTAGTGGAGCAAAACTTTGACGAGCAAGAAATGACAGAAGCAATCAAAGAAATTAAACCTAGATTTAGAACCGGACCAATAAACCAAAATAAATGTCATCTAGTAATTGAAGCAACTTCCCAAATCATAAGAAAACTTTTGAAAGAAAGATGATTATATCTAATGTTTGAAGCTCATGGAATAAAATACATTATTCCTGTGTCAAAATGCAATATTTGTCTTGATTATGATCACTTCAGTAAACACTGCAAAGAAGATAAAGTCTGCTTTTTCTGTGGACAGGAGGGGAGGGGGCACGATAAGTCGGGATGTGTGAATAAAGAAAAAGCCAAGGTTTGTGTCCCATGCACCAAGAGAAAGAAAAGTGTAATGCTGAAACGGAACAAGAATGTGCAACATATAAAATGCTATACGAACGCACAATCGCAAAAATCGACTTTTAAATACTGAAAAAAAATATGACACACTCAAAAGCATTTTATGAAGAATTTCTTAAAGGAAGAAAAATTAACAATCATTCAAATCAACGCAATGGGAGCAAAGACCTCTATGGATGAAATTATAGAACTAGCAAATAAAGAAGAGGCAGACATAATAGTTATACAAGAGCCTTACATAAGAAATGACAAGTTGATTAACATGGAAAACTGTGAAACAATTATTGTGAAAAACCGCACAGGAGAGATCCAGATTCCTCAAAATGTAGATGAGAAACCAAAAGCTGCAATCATAAACAGAAATAAAAACATCAAAACACTAAATATAACACAATTTGGAAATAATTGGACAGTATATGTGGAATTGAGAACAAATCTAGGGAACATTAAATTAATCAACTGTTATTATCAATTTTGCATGGCATATAACCTTTTTTGGATAATATAGAAAGATTTTGTCAGAAGTATAAAGAAGAAAACATCTTAATATGCATGGATTCAAATGCCAAATCAACACTATGGTACGGCAATAAAACGGACAATAGAGGGGAAAAGGTTGAAGAATTAGTCATGAATAATAACCTAATAATAATAAATGAGGAAGGGAATCCACCAACATTTAAGAACAGTCAGTGGGAATCAAACATCGATCAGACAATAGCTTCTACAAGATGGAGTAATGAAATAAAAAATTGGAAAGTACTAGATTCAGCAACAATAAGCGACCATAATATAATAATATTTGATATCATAAAACCAACCAAATAAGAAGAAACAAATTATTTTCAATCTTCAAACGAAACATTAATATATAACCCAGAGAAGATAAATTGGACAAAGTTCTGGCAAACGATAAATCTACCGCAAATAGAAGAGAGCAATTTAGATTAATTAGCTCAGTAAATAGAAGATACAATAAAATTAGCAATTAAAAACTCAACAAAAACAAAAAAGACAACTAAAGGATTACACACTAAAACAGATACCTTCTGGACCAATGAATTACAAGACCTGAAAAGAAAACCACGTAAAGCTAGGAAACTTTATCAAAATACAACAGAAAATAATCTAAGACAAAACAGATTAAACAAATATAGAGAGTTAAAACAAAAATTTGAAAATAAAATAATAGAATCAAAGAAAAATAGCTAGAAAACATACATTGAAACTAAGTTAAATCTAGATCCCTGGGGGTGAACCCTACAAAATTATAAGTAATAAAGTTAAAACTCCTACCACGCTCTCAACTTTAAAAAGAACAAATGGTACATATACAAATAATTGGGAAGAAACAATAGACTATCTAATAAAATCTCTATTACCACAGGATATACATGAAGAAGATAATAACTCACAATTTCATTAGAAGAGAAATGCAATTACCACCTTTAGAAGATAAAATAGAAGTAATAAAAAACCAAGAAATAATAAATCACATAAAACGACTTAAAAGCAAAAAAGCTTCTGGACCGGATGGAATAAAATCGGAAATTTTTAAACATAATGCTGACAAATGAGCATAATACCTAGCAAAACTTTTCAACTTGTTTTTTAAAAACGGACGAATTCCAAAAAGGTGGAAACAAGCAAATTTAATCATATTCAAAAAGTCAGATGACAAGAAAAATGACGATCCAAAAATCTTATCGCTCTATCTATATATCTACTTATTAAATATAATAAGTAAACTTTTCGAACGAACCATTGTGGAAAGAATAAACAAAAACAGAATTTTAAATAATGACAAATTGCAGGATGGTTTCAGAAAAGAAAAAACAGTACTGAAACGGCTGTAAAAAGACTAATCGACCTCATAGAAGAAGGTAAACTGGAAAAGTACAAGTTGTTATCTATACTGACATTAGTGGTGTTTTTGACCATCTATGGTGGCCCACACTTTTTTAAAGAACTCAAAAAACTAAAAATTTCCGATTAAGAAAATTTAGAACTGAGATGGGGAAGAGGGATGAAATAAAATTTTTGTAAGATATTTTTTTCGTTATATGAAAAAATATTGTTGATACAAAATTAATTCTTACTGAAATTTCCAATTGCATCTCAACTACATCACTAATGTTAGAATCATCAGAAGCAATTTTCTGATCAACACTTTTACCATTTGTTTGGGTTTCCAGTTTTTTCACAGCATTGCATTTTTCATAATGATTCTTCATTCTTTGAACTAAACCAACCCTTTCCTTCTTATACGTTTTGCAACGAGCTTGTATAGTCATTTTCTTATCTAATGGAGTTTGAGTTAACTTTAATAAATTTGCTCCAAATGATGTCCTTTTTTTTCCCCGCAAAACTCATGTTAAACGATTCTAAGTTGTATGGAGACCGAGGACCAACATGTAGTGTATCAACGAATGCCTGCGATATTTTAATTTCAGAACCGCAATTTAGCAAAGTGTCTTTTGTTTGTTTTCTGAATACAACAAAAATTTATTTCTATGATAATTATTTTTTGTTATCAGTTCTACAAGTAATCCAACCTTAGACTACACTTTCTCGCGAGTTAACTGAGAAGCATTTAAACAATAATACGTTAAAAATAAGGGAAAAAAGAGACAAAATAAATTGTAGATCACCACATTGACCTGCTGGTGTCTTCCTGTTTGGCCTTTTCCCGTTTGGCCTTATGCCTGTTTTCACGACTTCAGGCTATGATGAAAATATAGTGTTAGTTAATCTGATTGTAAGGCGAAACGGGAATTCCTGTTTGGTCTTTCCCAGTTTCTCCTTACACCAGAGAAGGGAATTTTCAGATTATGATAGGGAAATTTAGTGTCATTATATAAATCATTCGTAAGGCTAGTAATATTCACGTTTGAACGAATAAAACATCGTATAATCAAGGTAAGTATTCAGAGTAATGTATTATTTGCGTCACTGTTTAAAAAAAGGTTTAATTAAACCTTAATTCAAAGCGAGTGAGAGGTATGGTTATATTATGACTATGTTGGCTAATAGCTTAGCAAAGACTTTTAATAAAATGTTAGCTGAACAAATACTGAGAAATAAACATAAGAATAATTATACTGTATAATACTTCTATTACTGTTTCGACGGACCAGCTGCGTCTTCTATAAACATACTGTATATTACACACTGATAGTGTTTCCACGAAACGAGACGAGACGGGACATCAGGCTGTCTCGTCTCGTGCAAAGCATGTCTCGTCTCGTGTCTCGTCTCGAAAAAATGTGCTCGTCCCGTCTCGTTTCTTGTCTCGAGAGGTTCTGTCCCGTCTCGTCTCGTCCCGTCTCGTTTTGTCTCGTATTGTCTCGTAAAAAATATAGCAGCATACCATGGGAACGAAAGTAAAATGTAGCAGACTGCACCATGTTAATCAAGATTCAGCTAAGTTACAAGTATTACCTATAACACACAAGACAAGAAATGTCACGGTAGCTACACCGTGAAGCCTTCACCTCTAGTGTATGTGGTAGTCGGTTCGATCTCAGTTAGTGCCATGTGAGCTTTGTGATGGACAAACATTGAATGTGTGTGGGGACCGCGGTGACTCAGTGGTAGAGCGTTCACCTCTGGTGCTTGGGGTCTCGGGTTCGATCCCAGCCCCGCCAAGTGAACTTTGTGGTGGACAATCACCGTGTGCGTGGGTTTTCTCAGGGTTCTCCCGTTTCCTCCCACTTTCTTCATTCCACCATTTCATTCATTACTCATTATCACTGTCTCCTTTAGCCTAACCGGCATAACCGTGGGACTTAAAACTCAAAGATTTCATTTCATTTCATTTCATTTTTTGAATGTGTGTGTTTCCTTGAAGTTGTCTAGTATCCTACTACTTTCTTCATTCCACTAATTTCCCTATCATCATCCATTCGGCCAAAGTTGCCTAAAGGTTTTAAAAATAAATTCAAATAAGCTCGCAAGGCAAGGACAAATAGTTTACAAGATAATATATCTCTGCTGTTAGTTGTCTAAGGCTTCTCGACCCTATCTTTTTTTTTTTTTTTTTTTTTTTTTTTTTTTACATTCTGAAACAACACGTATATACAGCAAATTGCTCATAGGTACGTCGAAGATGAAGACACTAATATCAAATAATGTTTACACGATAAGGAAAATTCGATGTAAAGGTGTCACCATCCCCGACACTATCGTATACTATCAGCCCACTTGCTTTATAGTGTCTGTATGTATTAGGGATGGCCAAAATTTTCCGGAATCCGGATTTCGGAAATTTTGTTTTCCGGAATCGGAAAATTTACTTTCTGGAATTCGGAAAAATTCCGGAATTCAGAAAAATTCCGGAATTCGGAAAAATTCCGGAATTCAGAAAAAATCCGGATTTCGGAGAAATTCCGGAATTCAGAAAAATTCCGGATTTCGGAAAAAATCCGACATTCGGAAAAAATCCAGAATTTAGAAAAAATCGGAATTTTTCCGAGATTCGGAATTTTTCCGATTTTACTTTCCGGATTCCGGAAAATAAAAATTCTGGAATTATCCATCCTTAGCTAATAGCTGTTAAAAGAGAAACACAATAATGAATAGGCAATATATACTGTATTAATTTCTTGTAGTCTTTATCATTTACGTAGACAATTGCTACTGCAGTTATTTACTACTTTATGAGAAAGGTCTTATTTTCACACACAAAAAAGTCGCCGGTATGTCTCAAACATTATCGCGTTCCCACCTGCAGCTGCTCCAAAGCACTGCAAACTACTTTTTAACCAGGCGAAAGGCAGTGAAGGAAAATGAATATCAACAAATATTCTAATAACATTCGCTTATTGTCAACATACCTACAGTGAGCGCAGAAAGTGTTCGTACACCGTGCATACTTTATATTGAAAACAGCTAGCATGAGAACGGGATGTGGAAAATATATATATAACCAGAATTAAGACTACACATTCATACATTTTATTTCTATATACAAGAGAAAGGCCAAACAAACACAATCACTGTTTTGTTCAGAAGAAAAGAGAGAATTCCTTTTTTTGTAAACGCAAAAAGTCACCGTACACTTATGCTTGAATTAATGCTTATAAAGTATATTACGTTATTTAATATTTTGTGGGATTACCCTGTGCGTTACTGATTGTCTGTAGTCTTTGTGGCATTGATTTCACCTGTAGTAGTTCGTAGTTCTGTAGCTTCGGGACTGATTATGTCCCATTCTTCTTGAATAGCTTTTCTTAGGCCTTCTTTAGTAGACAAGCGGTGCCTTCTGATTCTTGTCTCCAGAACAGATCATAGATGTTCTATGGGGTTCATGTCTGGGGATTGGGGAGGTGTGCGAAGCTGTTTCAAGGTATTATAGAGTCAGGGGCGGATCCAGAGGGGGGCGATCGGGGCGATCGCCCCCCCACAAGAGGAAACTCTTATTTTATATATAAATAAACCCATCCATAACAAGTTTGGAGCTCTTAAAAGTAGCAGTATTACCGCCGACCGCCCCCTCCCCAGAAGTCCGTCCTGGATCCGCCCCTGGCAAACCTTGCAGACAGGCCTCGTTCAACAGTACAAACAATAATTGCGATGTATAATGTTTCTATCACTGTGCGAAACCATAAAAAAAATAATAAAAATAATAATAATAAAAAAAAAAAAGAACTGGAAGACCAAGAGTGTTGAGTGAACAAGTTAAACGTTACATTATTAGGGAAAGAAAAAAGGTTCCAAAAAGTAGTGCTGTGCAATTGGCAACGGATCTGGAAACACGCGGTGTTAAAGTATCAGCCAGTACAGTGCGGAATATTTGCAGGGTATCATGGTCGGATAGCCAGGAAAATGTTCTGGGTGAACAAGACAAATCGTATAAAGAGACTAAAGTTTGAAAAAGAGTATAAAGATAAGGGATCAGGCTTCTTTCTGGAATAGGGTCATATTTTCGGACGAAAGTAAATTTAATTTTATCGAGTCCAATGGGAGGCGTATGGTATGGCGCAAGGTAAATACAGAGATGAATCCTCAAAATCTTGTCCCTAAAGTAAGACACGGAGGAGGGTCCGTGCTCGTCTGGGGTTGTATGAGTGCCTCAGGAGTGGGTCGTCTCCACCTTATCGATGGAGTGATGATCCACAAAGTGTATATTAACATATTAAAGGAATATCTCCATACTAGTGCGCAGAAGATGGTTCTTGAAAACAATTTATTGTTCAGCAAGACAACGACTCCAAACATACAGCGGAAAATACTCGATTGTGGCTACTCTATACAGGGGCGGATCCAGGACGGACTTCTGGGGAAGGGGCGGTCGGCAGTAATACTGCTACTTTTAAGAGCTCCAAACTTATGGATGGGTTTATTTATATATAAAATAAGAAAGTTTCCTCTTGTGGGGGGGAGGGGCGATGGCCCCGATCGCCCCCCTCTGGATCTGCCCCTGAGGTTTGCTATCTTTCTCAAAGACTTATGCACTTTAATAATTACTTTTCTTGTCTCCTCATTTGTTTCTATTCGGTTGCTTCCCATTTCGACAGCCCACCGTGCAGTTTTTTCACTCCTATTCACAACTAAACTCATTCTGTTACTCGTCATGCTATACAGAGGTGTATACTCAGGTGAATACTAGTGAACCCCAGTTGTGGTATCTTTGTTTCGTATTCGTACGTCAGGTGTACGATCACTTTTTGCGTCTACTCTATACATTTTCTACGGAATTTATTTACTTTCTGACTATTAAACTTGTCTTTGTGGTTCTTTATTGATATATTCATAAAGCTTAGTTTTCATTATTCATATTGTGTGTGTTATTACACTTCTTAAATTTTCTGTTTCTTTTTCGCAGGCATTCTCGTTTCAATAGCATAGGTGTACGAACACTTTCTGCGCTCACTGTATGTACAGTAAATACAAATTTATAATTTTTGACTTTACGAAGTGAGCTCCTCCGTGGCTAAGCGGTTAGCGTACGCGCTTTTGGCGTGGGAGGCCCGGGTTCGATTCCCGACGGGAGCTCATGTGGTTCGGATTCCACGATAATCAGTAGGTCCATGTCTCATATAGCCTCGATGCTGAACGGGACGTTAAACTCAAAATCAACTCAACTCAACTTTACGAAGTATACAATGTAATTGTTCAATAATTAACATAAGCAGGCATTCATTAATTTATATTAATATAATAGTTAACAAAACTAATAAGCGGGTGATTGATGACTCAGTGGTAGAGTTTTCATCTATGGTATTCTAACCCAGGACATGTGGGTTTTCGATGGCTAATTTTGTGTTCGAAAATTTTCCCGGTTGGTACTCTTGGTTCCCTTTCTTATATTTGTTCCATCATCACTCATTAACGAATTTCGTTTATCAAAACTCTATAGCCATATTCATTCTGTCCGTCAGTGAAACAAACAGTCTCAAGAACTATCTGATGGATTACCAATCAATTTTGGCCATGATGTACAGAGTCAATAGTTAAGAATCGAGTTCACTGATGAATGTAATATTCAAACCGGAAGCGGTACAAATCAACCATTTCCGGTTTTAACGTTAATCATTATATAGTAAATATGGTAATAGATAGCGAGAAGCGGTTTCCAGTAATCGACATATATAACATTCATGTAGATAGAATGTTACCCAGTTTGTGCATCTGCTGAAAATAATGAGCTTAGGTATTTAGAGAGCATTTTCCGCTTTAGAAAATGTGTGCTTGGTAAAGAATGTAGAGAATTAGCTGAGTCAGGCACGTAGCTAGAATATGGTAATAGGAAGGGGGGGGGGGGTCTGTCACGAAATACTGTGGTTATTTACCAGGGGCTCAATCATTCTAAACTATTTTATTGGCAACATATATTGGTTCGTTTAGCCAAGATTTCTAATGGGGGCATGATATGAAATACTGTGGTTACACACCAGAGGCTCGATCAATCTAAATATTTTACTGACAACATACTCATATTGATTGGTTACGACAATAAAATGAGGATATATTAGTAAGTATTTTAATAAGAAGCTATGAAGAAATCTCGAGTAAAAGAATATAAAAAAAGTATTGAAAAAGATATCGTCTTCCGAGGTCATTCGAACGGTGTCGAGAATTTTGCGTCTGGGAAATTTGCGCCCTACCTCAAGAACAGGGAAAATTGCGCCTGCGATGTACCTCCAACGGGAAGTTTGAGCCCTGTGAAATAAAAGAACCTACTGGAGCTTACGCATTTCCTCGGAGGGGCTGACATTACAGCATAAACAATCCTCCCCCCACAACCATGCCATTTGTGATTTATTTTCATTGTGGCTATATAAGGGGAGAATAAACTTCAATATAAGCCAAAAGAACACAACGGATCAACGCAACCACTGCTTCTTCCAGAGATGATTTTGGGGGAACACTGGCCTCCCCAGAGCTCTCAGAGTGCCCCCTCGGAGGAGACCAAAATAATACGTCTATAATATAATAATAAATAGAATAGTACCAGCAGTGACCCCCCTCCGGAATACTAAATGTGCCCCCCGGAACATTTTTCCTGAAAGAACGACTGAACGCAATAGTGTGTTTGAAGTGTAATTCCAGCAAGTAAACACACTGTACATAGTTTTCTTGATAATATTACTGAACTGATTTTACATTCACTTTACATTTTCTTTTCTATATTTTGTGTCCTGAAAAGCCAAACAACTCGCAAAGATTGTGAACAGAGATATCTGGGTAGAGCCAAACAGCCTTTTGTATATTAAATTATACTCTTTGATTATATTAATAAATAATTATATATCAGTCATTTATACGTTTATTGTAAATTTTGTAGTATAATGAAAAATTGTATTTGTATGGATTGCCCTTTAGTGAACTAAAATTGTATTTTTTTCATTTGTTCAGAATATTATAACGGATGGAGTAACTCACTGAGACGATGAGAGGCAAGCCTAGTTCAAGTGCGAGTGGAAGTTACTTTACACAATACAATAATAAGTTGAATTGTAGGGCGCTAACATCCCAGCGCAAATATATAGCCGGCGCATTTTCCCCTCTTTTTGGGGTAGGGCGCAAACATCCCAGTGCAAATATATTGCGAGCGCATTTTTTCCTATTTTTGTGGTAGGGCGCAAATTTCCCGGGCGCAAAATTCTCGCATTCAAGGAAAATATAATGTCCGTGAAGTTGACAAGCCACTTATGTCAGACTCCAATTTCGACTTTAAACGTCGCTAGTGCTACGTTTGTGTTCGATAGTGACGCAAATCGTTAGTACTCCAACTGCATGCCAACACGCCCACTTCTAAGAATCATCTCAAAAATGAGGTTAACCGTTAGAGCAAGTAAGTGCTCATTGGTGCCATTAACATTAACGTTAAAGCCTCCATCGTACGGCCCTTTGAGTAATAATAACACCACGTTTTTTGCTAGTCTCAATGCGTCCCTATATTCTCGCGAACATTCTGACGTGCCCAAGTTAGTTACTTTTCTTGGGGGGGGGGACTATTGTTTATCTGTTATTGTTTATTGTTTATTGCTAGTCTGCAGAGTAGTCCTTACATTAATATGCCATTGTCCTTGATAATCATTGCGTATTTACAAGCAATTTGTTATTACTGTTAGAAGATATCAAAAAACAACAGATAAAATCTACTACTTAACGGTTCATATTTTTCTTTTACAGTACATAAACGATTAATAATAATAATAATAAGACTATTCCAGCATAAAAGTTATCAATTGCATCACACTGGCAACAAGCGACGCATATTTTAACTTCATAAAAAAATCGTTTCTCACGATTTTCTGGAAAACTACGTATGATAACATCTTCATTATGTCAAGTTGTTTATCTCAGTGTGATATATGTCTTATCTCTGGACAATATCACAGTAAAACAAAAATTAAATATTAGGAGTACATCGTACTTTTGGACTACATCTCATTAACCATGGGAAGATTGAGTAGTGTATACTTTAGGATGTAAGTTTCAGCTTAACTTGCATCATACATTCTTAGGATTACAAAAAGGAAATTTGTTCGTTTGCATTTGAACAAAATTCTTAGGATTACAAAAAGAAAAAATAATTTTTCCGAAATCCGGAATTTTTCCGAATTTCGGATTTTTTCCGAATTCCGGAATTTTTCTGAATTCCGGATTTTTTTCCGAAATCCGGAATTTTTCCGAATTCCGGATTTTTTCCGAATTCCGGAATTTTTCCGAATTCCAGATTTTTTCCGAATTCCGGATTTTTTCCGAATTCCGGAATTTTTCCGAAATCCGGAATTTTTCCGAATTCCGGATTTTTCTAAATTCCGGATTTTTCCGAAATCCGGAATTTTTTCGAATTCCGGATTTTTCCGAATTCCGGAATTTTTCCGAAATCCGGATTTTTTCCGAATTCCGGAATTTTTCCGATATCCGGAATTTTTCCGAATTCCGGAATTTTTCCGAATTCCGGAATTTTTCTGAATTCCGGATTTTTTCCGAATTTCGGAATTTTCCGATTTTACTTTCCGGATTCCGGAAAGTAAAAATTCCGGAATTGGCCATCCCTAGTATGTATATATATAGACCCTATATATATATATATATATATATATATAGAGAGAGAGAGAGAGAGAGAGAGAGTGTAGTTATAAAGGGATAATATTAAACAGTAAAGTGAATAAATAAATGTGATGTGTATTGAAATTAGTTTATTCTAGGTCGCCACTTCGTTTTGTAGCGGTAAAATCTGGAACTACCATACTACTTCGAAGATATGTTGGAAAATAAACTTCCTTGTATTTAGCTTTATTAGTATTTACGCAATCTGACACTGTAATAAAATCAAAATAATACCAGATTCTTCCAAATCCTTACTGATGAATTTTATGGCCATTAAAAACTAACTATTTCTTATATACAAGCTATAGAATTAATTTCAACACCTAAAGAATTTGCTTTTCAACTTTTATTTTATAATTTGCATGTCAGCAAAAACAGTGATTATGTTTCATAAAATAGTTCTACATCTGCTGATAGATGTCCCTTTTTAATCAACGTAATAGGATGTTTAATATATTTAGTTTCGGTTAATAATATTAAACAAGCAACATGCATGTATCCACCAACACAAATTTACAGATCTCAATTTCCAAATAAGAGAATAAAAATGCATGCTGTTAGTATTCTATCAATTTATACAACATTATACGATTGTGTTACTAATTGTATTACCTATATTTTAGTAGGTATTTTCTACACTTTCTTTATTAGTACAGGTACTTGTACATGCATTGGTAAAGAAATACTACACACATCTTCAGATTCTTGTACATGCATTTACTGAAGAAATACTACTAGGACAAGACCTGGAAAATAATTTAATCTAACCTGTAATCGGAATTTCTACATTTTTCTGTACTATATTGAATAAACATGAACAATCGCACTGTAATTTCAAAGTAACATGAGATCAAATATGCAATCCATTTTACCACTTAATTAAAGAAGAATTAGAATAGATTTAGTATAGAGCAGGTTCAGATTTACTATATTTCAACTCAGAAAATGATTTTGATTATACATCATATTCTACAATAGCCAAGACTTGTTTATTTACGTAAATTAATTTTTATACGCTAGTCAACATTTCTGAACTTTTAAAATTTTGTTGTAGCTAAGACATTTGTGCAGTGAATCTAGGTATCAG
The DNA here is from genome assembly GCF_964235325.1 of Thermobia domestica. Taxonomy (NCBI): domain Eukaryota; kingdom Metazoa; phylum Arthropoda; class Insecta; order Zygentoma; family Lepismatidae; genus Thermobia; species Thermobia domestica. The sequence goes on along the minus strand of NC_137463.1, from coordinate 190,187,260 downwards.
CCATCCCCTTTTGAGGGAGGCGAGCTGAAGTTTCTTAAGTACTGATCATTTTGAAGGCTATGTCACTTGTAAAATATATTCCACTGAAGAATTAAATATCACTTGAATGAGCTAATTATATAGCTAAATCTAGTTTACCTTATTCACAGCTACTACACAAATCCAAATTTCCTTTGATCAGTTCGCAGCCAATATATTTGTGTATAATTTACTATTTCCACACAAATTTTTATTTAAATACAATCCAGTTTGAACTAAAATCACTTTGTTTAATCCTTTAACTAATTATTGATTCGAAGGCAGCTCAAAACTTGGAAAATTACGTAATTTGCTGCTTACTAAATTATATTGGATCGACCTTTATAAAATTTCAATTTTCTACAAACTCTCGAACCCAACTAACTTTACTTTTGCTTTACTATATATCGGAGTTTGGGGTTTACATAGCCGTATCCATGGAAACGTGTATATTATTTCTATAAATATTAAAATTTACAAGGATAACTAATTGCTTCCATATTCGTACGCTCAAATATGCACTACTTAATGACGTATGACGCAAACTAGTCATATAGCATCATTGCAAAATATTTTAAACTAATAACATATAACAATCCAATAAATAACAACATATAACAAAAACGAAATAAACTACAAAAATAACGAAAATATATTTTGGTGAATAAATTCAAAATTTGATTCGCCACAAGGTTTCCAGCGCTGGGATTTAAAAATAAGTTTTGAAACGAAGTGTAAAAACTTATTTTTAAAATTAATTTTCTATTTTTTTAAGATATTAAGTATAGAACACGTTCAGTGAACAGTTTACATATTTGTCCAGCTGAGAACCTAAAAATGACAGTTTATTTTTATAAGTTAATTTAATAAAACTTTAAAGTTTATCAACAGATTATTATACTAATTTTCCTTACTAATATTAAGTTTTTCGTACTAGTATTTATTAATCTTTTCTCTAATTGATATGTATAAGCACAATTTTCTTTGCTTTTGAATTCTCACTTACACTTAATATCGTCACGTTTCTTTCTTTTCCTGAGATTATTAGATTTCACTAATCAATGCTCCTTAAAATTTCTCAGTAATTCTTGTTTCTTTTCTTCTGAGCAGTTAAAAAGTTTTAAGTTGGAAAAGTTCTGACTTCCTATGTCATTTCCTTGTAAGTCTTTCAGAATAGCCCTATTTCTTAATACCTTATACACAAGAAATGGACCACAATAGCAAAAGAAATACTTGTGAATCATTTGTTTAATAGCAGAAGATTGAGGATGTGTTTTAATCAAGACTAGATCATTCTCCTTTATAGATATTCCTTTTCTGACTTTATTCTCATTATCGGACTTGTTTTGCTTTGGTATATTGAATTCCGCTTGGAACTGTCTATCTTCTAAATTTGTCTCTTCTAGAGTTTTAGGCCAAGGATACATTCTGCGAAAATGTAAGTCAGCTGAATATGATAGAAATAATTCCAGAGGTGATTTACCAGTAGACTCACATACTGAATAGTTCAAAGAATCTTGTATTAGCTTTAATATTTGGTTCCACTTGGTGTGATCATCATGACACTTTAATCTAATTAGCTGGTTTAAGTTTCTGTGGACTCTTTCTATCAAACCATTTGAAAAAGGAGAATATGGTGATGTTACAATATGTTTAATATTCTTGTTGTTGCAAAAATGTTTCCATCTGTTGGATAAAAACTGAGCTCCACGATCACTTACAAGATAAGTTGGATATGGTAACATATAAAAGTACTTAGTTTCTAAAACGGAAATTATCTCTCTTGAATTTGCCTTTTTCAGAGGAAAGAAAGTTACGAATCGGGAATATACGTCTATAATTGATAATATATAATTATACCCACTACTTTTAGGTAACCTCCCAACTATATCAATACATAATTTCTCGTGAGCTCTATCTGCCTGTATGTGACATGGATCTTTTGCAATTATTTGGTTTGAATATTTTATTTTAGCACATTCTACGCAGTCCTTTATATGCCTCCTAACATCTTGCTTCTGATTTTTCCACTTAAATAATTTCTGAATAAAAGCCATACATTTCTTTATACCAAAATGTGTTTTCCCGTGAATTTTATCTATTATTAATTTAACCATAGTCTTTGGAACTACCAGTAACCAATTTTGTGATATCTTATTCTTAAAGTATAAAGCATTTTGATGAATGCATGTTTTCGAAGGATGAACTTTTATCAACTTTTTACAGTAATCATCCTTTTGTTGTTCCTCCTTTAATTCTTCGAAATCAAACAACGGATAGTCCTCACTCGTTAGAAAATTTATGAAATGATACTCAGTTTCCAAAGGAGGTTCAGGTGGATGTCTACTTAGTATATCTGCTATTCTATTTTCCTTTGTAGAAATATGGCAAAAGGTAAGGTCAAATCTCTGCAGTTTAAGCAAAATTTTGGTCGTTCTTACATCCAAATTTTTCACAGTGAATGCATGTGTTACTGCCATATTATCTGTGTGAACTATTACTGGCCTACCTAGTATGAAACTGGAAAATTGTTCACAACCATATAACACTGAAAGTAATTCCAATTGGTATATGCTCAATGAAAACTCATGGGCTTTTATTCTTCGGCTAGCATAAGCTATGACCTCAGGTTCTTCTTGATTATCTGGAAATTGTGCTAAGTAACTTGCTAGACTTTGGGCACAGGCATCTGAATACAAATGAAACTGTAGATTGTAATCTGGTTGTGCTAATGCTGGAGGATTACTGGCTATAATACGTAAATTTTCAAAAATATCTAACAATTCTTGGGTAAAAACTAATTTTCTGTCTTTCTTTAATAAGTCGAAAAGTGGTGCAGTAAGCTCAGCGAAATCCTTTATGTGCTTCCTTCTAAATGAAATAAGCCCTAAAAATGAGCGCAATTGTTTCTTTGTCTTCGGAAGCGGAAAATACCTAATAGGCTCGTTCATTTTTGGGTTTACTTTGATCGTTTTCCCACTGACTACATGTCCCAAGAATTTTATTTCCTTTCGCATGAAACTACATTTTTTAAAATTTAATGCAAAATTAGCAGAGTCAAATATCTGAAAGACTGTTTCTAAGTGTCTAAGATGGTCGTCTATAGAAGTGCTGAAAATCAACTGGTCATCTAGGAAATTTATCACGAATGATTTCAACCGTGTTCCAAAGAATTTATTCATCACCTCTTGGTAAACACTTGTAGCTGAGCGTAGTCCCATCGGAAGTCGACAGAGACAGTATTGTCTGTTTGAATATAAGAAACTCGTACACTCATATGAGTCTGGATGGAGGGGAATTCCATAATACGCTTGTGTAATATCGACACTTGAATATATGTTCGCACCTGCTAGTCTTACTAATAAATCTGCTACAGGCTCAACTTGAATTTTAGGACTTACGACCTTCAGATTTAGTAATCTGAGGTCCAAAACTGGCCTCACAGCTCCATTAGCTTTCTTCACGCAGTGAATTGGGTTTAAATAGGGACTACTCTTCTCAACAGCCACCCCTAATCTCAACCAGTTTTCTAATTCATGTTCAAAAGCTTCACGTAAGGCTTGTGGTATGGGATAAATTTTCCCTACTACTGGCTCATCATCAGTTAGTTTTATTTTGTATGGTTCGACTTTTATCAATCTTGGATCATTTGAAAATAAATGTCTATATCTGAGAAGTAATTCCACTAACTTATCTTTAACAGATGATGACAAATCTTCCCTTTCATTTACAGCGGTTTTGATTTCATCTTCACTAATACTTGAGGTTCTATTTATTTCTGCATTTTGGGATTCAGATGAAACAGAGTCTATATATACAGTCTGTTCATTTTCTAAATTTATTGTCACTTCCTTTTCAAAATTATCCATAATTTTTAAAATTTTGTCCTTACAATTAAGTGTTACTTTATGTCTGATGAAAAACGGATAACCCAATATAAAATCTGGTTTTAAATTCTTTAAAACATACACAGGTACTTCAAATATACTACCTTGAATCTTAATGTTTATTATTTGGAATCCCTTCACAGTAAAACTTTCATTTCCAGCAAATCCCTTCAGAACTAATGAAGTCATTGGCTTCAATTTAGCAGTCGGAAATTTTGCATTAATCCGTTCCCAAACTTTATAATTTAATAAATTTAAGTCACTCCCAGAATCCAAGATGGCCTTTAACTTAATATCGGCAATATGACAATCGAGAGTTGGAGAAGGATATGTCACAATTTCATCAATTTCCTTTTCTTCTTCATTAATAACAAAGCAAATCGATAATTTCAATGGAGGTTCATTTGATTCAAAATTTGTTTTATTCTCAACCGTAACATCTATTCTTTCTTTAATAAGTGTTTCTTCTTCCTCGATAATTTCTCTAACATGTTTCCTATCAGTAAATTTATTTGATGGGGATGATTTCTCTAGGCAGTCGATACCCCCATCACAACCTAACGGCTGCCAGAGACATTTCCCTGATTTGTATTTGAGGTATTAATTTCTTCCGTCTCTCTAGAGGGATTTCCTGACATTGAACTTTGCCTATTTTGATTCGAATTCTGGTAAAATCGAGGAGGATATGAACCTTGAAAATCTCTAACATTACTGGGCAAAAATGGCACCGGAGGAAAGGCATAGTACGGTATATTTTGATTACGAGGAACATTTCTCCAATTCCTAAAATTTCCTATGTAATTATTCCCAACTCTATTATCACTATTACCATTTCTATTTTCTCTGTACCTTCCATAATTATTAATATTCTGATTACTCAAATTAGTTCCATTATTTCCAAATCTAGAGCTTCTTCTGTTAGAAAATCTATTGTGATTATTTCTATTATTGTCACGTGGGATGTTGTTATTTCGGTACATGTTACTTGAATTTTCTACATAGTTTTCCTCAGTCTGACACGACATTTCAAGAGTTTTAACCTTATTAAATTTCTTAGGTGTTACTTTTACTCTATGAATATTTGCTTTTTTCCTATGTCCACCGTCTATCAATACAGTATTTGATTTATCAGGAGACTGCCACTCCATAAGGGTATATGTAAGTTCATTAATGGATTTAGGTTTTGTTAGTTTCAGTAACCTGGATTCTTCGTATGGGAGACCATCAAGTACCAAATTAATGGCATCAATTTCAGATGGCTTACTAACTATATCGAAATATCGTTCCAATAAATACCATGTATATTCTGTCAAAGATTTGTATTTAGATGGATCATATTTCATAGACTGTAGCTGCTTTAACATTAATCGTTCCATTTGTGGAGAGAAGAACTGTTGAGTGAAGTAGTAAATAAAATCTGGATAAGACCTTAATCTGGACTCGATTGATTTAAACCATGACTGGGCTTGTCCTTCTAAGGTATTTGAAATAGCGTATAACTTCATACTGTCATCTAATTTAAAATAATCTAAGCATTGAGTCAGTTTTCGTAAGTAATTTCTTGCAGATTCCTTTTCTATGTTACCTGAAAACTTAGGTAGTTCTCGGAAATCACTCGATAACCTAACACAAGCTTTACCTTGAGATTCATTGTCTACATTAGTTCTATGACTATTAGGCAACCTGATATTTGATAGATAATTATTAGTTGGAATATTAACATTGGTATAATCTCTCATTGGAGAGTTCAAACCTTCATTCGGATACCTCTCATTACTACTAAACATCAAATCCGGCAAAACATTAACAAAATCAGAAGGTTGACCATTTTGAATGTTGTTGTTGTTAAGAACTTTAGTATGCATAGATGGCGTTACTTTGTTAGTTCTAGCGCACATGGGAATAAATCTAAAGTCTTCATCGTCTCCTTCAGAACCACTACAAGGACCTTCCGAAACAAACAAGTCTTGATTTCGCGTTTCTCTAGAATTTCTGTTGCGCCTAACATGAGTATTAGTGTAAATCACGTGTCTATTTGAATCATTTCTTTCAGAAGCAACCCCTTCCTTAGACATGCTAACCTTATCCTCCAATTTAGAAAGCCTATTTTCTAAACTGTTGAATTGTGACACTTCTGAAACAATTCGCCTTTCATGATCATCCAATCTTGTATTGTGCTTATCTAAAATGGTTTGTACACGTTCTGTAGCTTTTTTCCAGTTCTGATCTATCAGCTTTACATTATTACTAACTTCATTAAATGATTCTACAGTAATTTTCATCTTGTCCAAATCTGAAACGATTTCTTTCACCTTATTTCCATATCTATCTACATCAGATTTCACAGTATTTAACTCTTCATGCAAAGAAATTATTTCGGCACAAACGCTTGATATTTGAGTATTCAAATTACTAACTTGTTCTGATACATCTTTTTTAAGTTCAGTAACCTGACCTACTAAATCTGATCGCACACGAACAACCTCTACTTGTACTTCACCAACCTCAGTACGTATTTTAGATAAATCTGTTTTCATTTCATTTATCTGTTTACTATTATTTCCAGCTTCAGAACGTAGCTTAAAAATCTCAGTATGAACATTGGAAATTTCTGTTTGTACTTTAGCTTGTGCCTGGACAATCTGTGCATTGCTTTCCTCTAACTTTGTAAACTTTTGTACAGATGTATCCTTCAATTCTCTCAACTGTTCAGTATTTTTATTTAACATTTCAAACAACCCCATAGATATAAACCATTCTTTCATCTGTTCCAAACCTCGATCTAAATTTACAATGTCCTTTTCTTTCCCCCCATTTCCATTCTGTGGCAAAGTGCTTATATTATCTACTACGGAATTACCACTAACAGTACTAAACTCGGATTCAGTAGCAGATTCTAGTCCACTTCCAGAAACATCAACTGAATCTGAGCCATTTTTCTCGTTATCGCTGATAGTGCTTTGATTTTTACACTGTTTACACAGCCATGTAGCATTACCTAATCGGTATGGTTCATAATCTTCCACAGTCATTGTGGAACAACTAACATGAAATCCCGCTGAACATTTATCACAGATTAGTACAGAATCGTCTTTCTTTTGTACACAGCATTTAACGATCATATTGGTTTTATTTCCTTTGCGAGTACGCACCATCTCACAACAGAAATAATAATAAAAAATATAACGTCACCAGTTTTCTTCAGATAATATTTGCTTATCAAGCAACTATATCACAAAAATAGCTCAACCTACCCTACGAAAAAGAGATAAGACTGAACCTGACACACCACACAATGTTTATCTATTATTGTCTTAGCCTTTTAATTTTACAGTTTCTTATCGTTTTATTATCGAAATATTAATCATCACAGGCCTCATCACAAAAGGACAAATAAAATCCTGAAAGCTGGGAAAGCCACTCTTTGTAGTTATAAAGGGATAATATTAAACAGTAAAGTGAATAAATAAATGTGATGTGTATTGAAATTAGTTTATTCTAGGTCGCCACTTCGTTTTGTAGCGGTAAAATCTGGAACTACCATACTACTTCGAAGATATGTTGGAAAATAAACTTCCTTGTATTTAGCTTTATTAGTATTTACGCAATCTGACACTGTAATAAAATCAAAATAATACCAGATTCTTCCAAATCCTTACTGATGAATTTTATGGCCATTAAAAACTAACTATTTCTTATATACAAGCTATAGAATTAATTTCAACACCTAAAGAATTTGCTTTTCAACTTTTATTTTATAATTTGCATGTCAGCAAAAACAGTGATTATGTTTCATAAAATAGTTCTACATCTGCTGATAGATGTCCCTTTTTAATCAACGTAATAGGATGTTTAATATATTTAGTTTCGGTTAATAATATTAAACAAGCAACATGCATGTATCCACCAACACAAATTTACAGATCTCAATTTCCAAATAAGAGAATAAAAATGCATGCTGTTAGTATTCTATCAATTTATACAACATTATACGATTGTGTTACTAATTGTATTACCTATATTTTAGTAGGTATTTTCTACACTTTCTTTATTAGTACAGGTACTTGTACATGCATTGGTAAAGAAATACTACACACATCTTCAGATTCTTGTACATGCATTTACTGAAGAAATACTACTAGGACAAGACCTGGAAAATAATTTAATCTAACCTGTAATCGGAATTTCTACATTTTTCTGTACTATATTGAATAAACATGAACAATCGCACTGTAATTTCAAAGTAACATGAGATCAAATATGCAATCCATTTTACCACTTAATTAAAGAAGAATTAGAATAGATTTAGTATAGAGCAGGTTCAGATTTACTATATTTCAACTCAGAAAATGATTTTGATTATACATCATATTCTACAATAGCCAAGACTTGTTTATTTACGTAAATTAATTTTTATACGCTAGTCAACATTTCTGAACTTTTAAAATTTTGTTGTAGCTAAGACATTTGTGCAGTGAATCTAGGTATCAGCCATCCCCTTTTGAGGGAGGCGAGCTGAAGTTTCTTAAGTACTGATCATTTTGAAGGCTATGTCACTTGTAAAATATATTCCACTGAAGAATTAAATATCACTTGAATGAGCTAATTATATAGCTAAATCTAGTTTACCTTATTCACAGCTACTACACAAATCCAAATTTCCTTTGATCAGTTCGCAGCCAATATATTTGTGTATAATTTACTATTTCCACACAAATTTTTATTTAAATACAATCCAGTTTGAACTAAAATCACTTTGTTTAATCCTTTAACTAATTATTGATTCGAAGGCAGCTCAAAACTTGGAAAATTACGTAATTTGCTGCTTACTAAATTATATTGGATCGACCTTTATAAAATTTCAATTTTCTACAAACTCTCGAACCCAACTAACTTTACTTTTGCTTTACTATATATCGGAGTTTGGGGTTTACATAGCCGTATCCATGAAAACGTGTATATTATTTCTATAAATATTAAAATTTACAAGGATAACTAATTGCTTCCATATTCGTACGCTCAAATATGCACTACTTAATGACGTATGACGCAAACTAGTCATATAGCATCATTGCAAAATATTTTAAACTAATAACATATAGCAATCCAATAAATAACAACATATAACAAAAACGAAATAAACTACAAAAATAACGAAAATATATTTTGGTGAATAAATTCAAAATTTGATTCGCCACAAGAGAGAGAGAGAGAGAAAGAGAGAGAGATGGAAAGATATATAGATAAATAGATATATAGATATGTGTGTACACTTTGATTTCATATATTCCAACCTTTAGGTTTCACAGTATTAACCCATAACAATTCAAAAACTACTTTCCAATTTAGCATGTTTAGATTTGTTGCAATTATTTTTTTTTTAAAAAAAGCTCGGAATCAATTTTATTGAGTAATGGAAAGTATTTGATTGAAATTTTATATGTTACTGCACACTAAGCTCTACTTAAAGTGATATAGTAATGGGAGCTGAACGACACATCGGACGAAAGAATACTTGGGGCCAGTCTTCACCTCCATGGTTCAAATCTGTTCCCATAACCGCGGGGTGTGTGCTACTATGTGGTGGTTGCCCCGTTTGTGTAACAAACTCATGACAGTACACCCAGATTAGCTAGTGGTCTAAAAAAAAAGTTGATTTTTGGTTGGCCATTTTGGATTAAAGTTTCTTATATTGTCGTGATCCATTTGCAATCATACAACATATATCTTCATACCAAGCCGAGAGGTCTGCGGCGATAGACCATGGCTTGAAGGCCCCGGGTTGAGTCCTGGAAGGGTCATGTGTATGGATTTTAACAGCATTTGTTTTTTCGTATTGTATCATGGAGAGAAATCGTACGGGATAAAAGGATTTCAGTCTGAAAAAATTGGAGAGAATATCCTCCCCAGGATATTTTCATGGGAGTAAGGAATTAGTAAAAATATAGGATATACATTTTATAGCAGGTTTAAAAATATGGTTTGGGTATCCTATTTCTTTTCTGTTAATTATGTTCTCCAATGTTCGAATTTTGATCATTTTCATGATATTTTCTGCTTTCAACGTAGTTCCATGAATATTATACCAAATGTTCTTTAAACTTATCAACTTCGAGAGGTTTTATATGCCTGTAAGAAACAATTTCTGAAGATAATTCAGGTCCTAATGAATATTATTCACTAGGAAAGGGAAGTATTCCCCTCCTCTCAACATGGAAGCAGAGGGCAATTTCGCACTCTGGTCAGATCAAACATTTCCGCGTAACAAAACGAAGGTCCCCCTGTAAAACCTCTTCACCTAAAGTGTTATTGTTAGTATCATAAATTTGCTGAAAGCAAACAATTTGAAGGGTTCGTCGATAATATCTTTGCTTTCTTTGTCCTCGCCCGCCTTCCAAACGAAGAGGTGAATTTTACAACATGACTGCTGTATAATAAGCGAGCGATTGGTAAAATGGTAAAAGTATGTTTTATGTGTATATATATATGTGTGTGTGTGTGTGTGTGTGTGTGTGTGTAAGAGAGAGAGAGAGAGAGATAGAGAGAGAGAGAGAGAGAGAAGACAACATTTTAGTTGCAAGATGATATACTTCAATTGCCGTTTTCGGTTCATATAGCAAAAAGAATGCCGCCACCAGAGAATAAAGACAAGTGTAGTCTGTTCTGTTCTCTTCCGCCATCTCAGCCAGAACTTTCAACTACAGCCTTTAATGAGTGTAGACCTTACCCAGTTTTCAAATTGAATAGATGGTGGTGGTAGTTCGGTTTCTTGACCTTGTAAAAATCTTCCCTGTCTTTGATTTTGTTTTTCATCATTCCAGCCAGAAATAAAAAAATGAGAATTCCTCAGTTTACAGCAAGGGGAATTGGGAACAAGACATTAAGAGCCTGCCTTATTAAAAATAATACAAAATTTCCCATTTTGCTTTTGCTTATTTTTTCATAAGTGAAAGGAGATAATAAAGTGTAACTTACCACAATTGTAGATAATGTTATTCTACAACAGAAAATATGAACCTGAAGAATTTTCAGTGTTGCCATCCATAGAACTTACAGTGTTGCCAGAATTACAATTCCCCAAAAATCTAATTTAAGGCTGCGACTAGGGGAACGAACTCCATTGCATTTGATTATGTATAATGTTGTTTTGGTTTGCTGTGAACTACTTTTTAAATAAGAGCTGTATTTAGTTTGTAATAAACAAAATAGTTTTACACACAGTTATTAAAATTAAATAATAACGTTATTTAAAAAGTAGTTCCCAACAAACCAAAACAACATGATATGTAATCAAATGCAGTTGAGTTCGTTCCTCTAGTCGCTGTTTTAACTTAGATTTTAGAGGAATTGTAATTCTGGTAACACTGTAATTTCTATGATTGGCAACACTGAAAGTTCTTCAGAGCCATATTTTCTGTTGTAGAATAACATTATCTACGATTGTGGTAAGTTGCATTTTATTATCTCCTCACACTGATGAATAAGCAAGCAAAAGAAAAATGGTAAATTTTGTAAATTTTTAGTAAAGCAGGCTCTTAAGGATGATATTCCTGGAAGCTCATGTATCACGATTGTTTCATTCAATAGACAGAGGACACTTTTCTATGAAGGCTTTTCAACATGTTTTCTCACAAAGGGGATTTTCCTTTTGCAATCTATATGACAACTGTCAATTTCAATCTTGGGCATTCCCGCCAGCGTTTTCATTTTCGAGACACGAGACGAGACGAGACATTTCACGAGACGTTACGTCTCGTCTCGATTTCGAGACGGGACAAGTAGTCTGTCTCGTCTAAAAGGGTTCTGTCCCGTCTCGTGTCTCGTCTAAAAGGGTTCTGTCCCGTCTCGTGTCTCGTCTCGTTTACGAGACGAGACGAGACAAGACAGAGAAATGTCTCGTCTCGTGGCAACACTACACACTGAAGCAATTGCGTTTGCAGCCATGTATAAAGGTAACCAACAACGTTCTATCCCTTTTTATGAACGTTCAATTGGCCCTCACACCGTGAGTTGAATGCGAATGGAGATAAGATGAAAGTCAGTTGTTGGTGTGGGAATATCCAACATAGTACCTAGTTGTGGCAGGTCAGTTATACCGTGAACTTGCGTAAGGACACAGAGCGTCATAAGGGCGTGTATGCTGTACGAGTTCAAACTGGGGCAAACACCACTACAGCGGGCCAGAAGATACGCCACGCCTTTGGTGAGGGTGTGGATACGCGAACAGTGCAGCGGTGGCTTAACAAGTTTAAGGACTGTGACGAAACACTCGAAGACGCACCACGTGCAGAAAAACCAACACAAATCCAAAATGAAGATCATCAGGCAGTGGTTGAGGCGAACAGTGGCCAAACATGTGAGAAACAGGGACTACAATTCAGTGTGAGTGGAGAAACCCATTCGGCATCACCTCCATCAACTTGGGAAGCACTACAAGTTGGGTCGATGGATCTCATATAATTTGACTCCGGGGCAGAAGGCAATGCGAGTAGACAACTGTGTTTCTTTTCTGTCTCGTCTGAGGAAAGAGCTATTTCTGCACAGGATATTGACATGTGATGAGAAGTGGGTCCTGTACGAAGCTCCATAGCGCCGTCATCATTGGTTAGCATCGCACGAACCTGTTCCAAAATAGCCGAAAACGGAACTGCACCAGAAGAAGGTCTTCCTATGTGTTTGGTGGACTGCTTGCGGCATCGTGCATCGGGAACTGCTACCAGCTAGCCAGAGCAGCAACGAAACTGTGTACTGTCAGAAGTTGAGCCGTGATCAAGAAAACTCAAAGCTCTGGAGCCAGCACTAGCGCCAAGCTCCACGTGGCTAGGATGACCCGGGAGACTATTCTACGCATAGGATGGGAAACACTATTGCATCTACCATACTCCCCGCATATTACACCGTCCGGTTATCACCTGTTCCATTCCTTGGACAATCACCTTAGAGGACGCCAGTTCAAATCCCCAGTAGAGGTGCAAAATGGACTTGATACTTTCTTCGCTTCACGGATGACCAAATTCTACTGCGATTGAATCCGTGGCCTTCCAGAATGTCGGCAGAAGGTCGTCCATGTTGATGGGGACTATTTTTGATCTTACAGGTAGTCTTAGGTGACATATCAATGTTCGAAGGCGTTGGGTGAAAAAACGACAGAACTTTCTTGGTTACCTTTATATTTGTACCGCAAGTAAGAAATGACAAGGAGATAAGAAATGTGCCTTGATCAAGTAGAATATAATTTTAAATTATACGTTATGTTTTTATTGTTATTTATATATTTAATTTTACATATGTGGTTAATACTTTAATCCTTGCTTATTTTAGACTTAAGAACAGTGAAATTGTTGTAATTTCATGTATTGATGCTGTTTCATATTATATACTTTAGTTTAATTTGTCTGGAATAAAAATGTTGCAGTTGAGAATAAAATAAATTCCTCTTTGTTACAGATACGGAGTGAAAATTCCCTTGTATGTTATAAGGCGAAACGGGAAAAGGCTAAACGTGAATTCCCGTTCCGCCTTCAGATAACATCCTTATCGGTTGTCTGTCAAAATATGTTTTGAGGGCATATGGCAAAACGGGAAATGGCCAAACGGGCATAAATCGACCTGCTGTAGATACTAGAAATCAAAACATTCATATGGGAAGAAAATAGTCTTCTGAATCGGGAGCACTTTTGACAATTTTCTTCCTCTGGGAGATTTTTTTTTTTACAAAAATAAAATAAAATAAAAATAAAAATATGTTTAAAACAAGTCTTAAAAAATACACGTGTTTAAAACATACAAAATTTGCTTTAAACAAAATCAATTGTTTAAAACAAGTTTTAATCATTTGTTTTAAACAAAACAACTCTGTAATTAATAGCAATATCATTAGTATGTAATCATACGTAAGCGAAGCACTTGGACACACATTCTCTATAACATTTTATGGTCTTTCTAATATTGAAACCCATCGATTCTACACAACACCTTCGGCGTCTACTATGCTACTTTCTCACTCATGATACTTTTTTTTTTTTTACTTCGGATCTTATCAAACTGTGAAATAAATCCTTTCATGTAATCACACTCACTAAAAATGGAATGTTGCTAATGGAACAACTTTTTAAGGTACTACACTTAAGGTATTTTATGCATAATACAATACATTAGATTAGATAGAGGTTAGCGTTTATTTCAGGAGCGAGGCTATATGAGATGAATCTACAGCTTAATGTGGAATTCTAACCAAATGAACTCCCACCTGGAATCAAATCTCGATCTCCGCTCCAAAGGCGCGTATGCTAACCATATAGCCACTAGATAACTTGCAGTACAATACTGTGTAGTCATTATCTTAAAAAAAAAATGAATGCATTTATAGAACACAACCTCTGAAAGCACAAAAAATCTCTAAAATATATTTGCCTATGTTTGTACTTTCAGAGATTGTGTTAGTATACAAACACTCAACGAAACTCAATGTAAGCAAGTGCAAATAAAATATAATGTTATGAATTATGATTGTATTTAGCAGTCATTAAAGAACATTTTATAAATTAAAGGAGACGAATCAATGGTAAACTTGGATTTTTTATAACATTTTATTATGCACTTAATTCCAGAAACAATTCACATATAAATGTTTACATTGCTCAAGTCTCTTCTCAATCTTTGTTTTCTGTTGAATTTAACAATAAATGGATAAATCTTCAAAAATATAATGTAGTTTCTCCAAAGATTGAAGCTCAATCTTCAGTTGTTTGGCATCTTCGAGCAATTGCCTTGTCTTAAGACAAATTCTAGGTAAGAGATCTTCGAAGTCAACCTAAAAGAATGAAGTGTATAAATTAATAATAGCTTAAAATAGTTGCAATAACAGACGCAGCTATACAAGCTACATTTCCAAGTGCATTGTCTCATATATTAATGTTCTTATAGTAATTGCATTTTGATATTAATGAACGACAATTGTAAATACAATGACTAGAAACGAAAGCAATAAAATAATGTATAGTATCAAAGACTCGTCATTTCACATGTTTTTTTTTTTTTTTTTCATTTTAACAACTATAAGGGCTGGATTTTTAGTAATGGCAACAACGGTATATATTGAGAAGTAGAGTGGTTACAAGATTCGAAGCTTTACAGGCCCTCGATGTAATAAACAGTATTATGAATCTCGCGTTCCCAGCGATCTGGAAACCGCTGGATGCCGTGGGCAGTACCTAATCTCTGGGTAGTGCAAATGGAGCGATCGGTCGCCCGGAGATCATCAACTATACGGAAGCGTGACCCACGAAGTGGTTCCTTCATCTTCAGGAAGAGATCATAGTCGCAGGGACTTGAATGTGGAGAATACGGGGGGAGATACAGTACTTCCCAGGTCCAACGATGCAACAAATCAGTGACCGCACCTACTGAATGTGCCCTTGCATTGTCATGCAGAGTGATGGGTGGGTTCGTCAGAAAGTGGCGTCGTTTTCGTCTTACAGCTACTCGCACATTCTTTTCCAAAAATTTGCAGTAGTACCCTGCACTAACGGTGTCTTTGGGGGACGGTATGGTTTATGATCACACCATTCCAGTCGTATGCAATGATGAGCATAGCTTTCACATTGGTTGAGGTATTCCGAACTGTTGTTTTTCTCGATGACTCGTTTGATTGCCGTTTCAGCTGTGGTTCATACGCTCTGGCCCAGGCCTCATCAATAGCAATGATCCGCCGTAAGAAGATCTCACCTTCATGTTGATACCGCTCCAAGTGTGTTCGAGCGGCGTCATATCGCCACCACTTGTGTTGTTTAGTCAATTCATATGAAACCCACCTTGAGGCGATTTTTACGCAACCCCAAGTTCTTCTTCAGTATTTTCAGCAGAGTCGAATACGCTAGTCTTGTATCGTCGTCCAATTTACGAATCGTGGCGTTCCGATCCGCTAGCTCTAACGTGTTCATGTTCTGTACATCTTTTTTACTTACAGGAGCATGGCCGCAGCGAGGCATGTCTGTGATATTTTGTCGTCCGTCATTAAAGGCTTTGACCCAGCTTGCTACTGTACGGTATGGTAATGCACTTGCACCGCAAACGTCTTGCAATACTTTGTAACACTGTTTTGCATTTCCACCTCTACAGCATTCAATTTTCAACCAACTCCTCTGATCTCGCTTCGTAAACATGACTGTATTCCGTGAGCACTCACCCAGTGTGATTGTAATCCAAGGGCAGGCGAGTTCATGTGCTCTGAGAGAGGGTCGGCATCTAACCTATCGCTGGTATGAATTACAATGGAATGTTTTGTTCCCGAGTATATGTATAGCAGTGTTGCCTTTACTAAAAATCCAATGCTTGTATTTACAATTCGCGCCAAATAGGTTTTGTAGCGGACAGAGTTCGTCTGCGTGTTTTCCGTTTCTTCCCACTTTCTTTATTCCACCAATCTTGGAACTTAGAACTAAAAACATAATAAATAAATAAATACTATAAGTCAACCTCTCCCGTCACAGAAAGGTTCCCATGAACAATTGCATTAAATAGGGAACATGGTTCAATGTTCCGACTCGTTACTTCGATTCGAATATCTACAAGGATTAGTTTACTCTTGATATGAGATTTTCTTTTTAATTTTGTAAAATACCACACATGTGGTTTTATTATATTTTATAAAAAAATATTTTATTAGTAACCCTAACATATGGCATAAGTCATTTCTTATGGAAAAATCTGCAAAGGATAAATTACTTTTCAGGATGATTTCTTTCGCTGAAGTTCGCCGAAAATGTCTCGTAATTTTGTTCGTATTTCACAAGAAAATGTTTCATTAATAGCTGCAGTGCTACATGATATAGTTTAAGGAATTAGAGCGAGAAATTTTAGTGCGGTGGCCCGTATCAGGTTATTTGTGTGCTGTCCATAATCGGGCCTCACACGAGTAAAAGTAGTCCAGGTGCCCTACGAGTGAGAAAAGACATGCTTATTAGGGGGTTAGCATGACGCTTGTGAGACCTCACAGTGCTTTGATTCGTATATTAGCATTAAATTTAGAGTAAAGCCATTAAGAGATATTATTTAGTTGCTTATTTCCCGCGCTTAGGAATACAGCTTTAAGAGATTTCATCGAGAGTCCTTTCTCGATGTGCGAGATAACAGTAAGAATTGATTTTATATTAGTAAAATTTTATATTTTTGAATAAAGAATTAGTTCAGGAGGAATTGCTGACTATATTTGATTTAAGATACGAACTATGGAGCTTCTAATTAGTAAAAATTTCCAAGACTCTTAAATTATAAGTTTACAAATTCTTTCTGGATCAATAAAATGGGTGTGATTGCTATTATTTATTTGCAAAGCCAAATACTCTAATAACCCAACAAAATTTGATCACTGAAAAAAGGACAAACTCAGCTAAAAGAAGGGTATTCCGCGTTCACTCTAATTCTCTTATAAGCACTGTATAATTACAGTTTTATTGATATAATATTAAGTATCTGGTAATTTTATAATTACCTGAAGTTTTTTCAGAGGTATCTGCTGAAATGTTGAGGTGATATGCTCGGATGATTTGAAGGCTCGATTTGCTGTTTCCAATCCATCTTGCAATGTTGGTTCCAGTAACTCCGACAACGAAGGAGTTCCACTCAAGAAACTTCCAACAGTTTTAAGTAACAATTTAGTATTCTCTGAATTTTCAGTTACTTCTCTCACAATTCTATGACGAGAAGTTTGCAATGAAGATAGGAGGTCATTAATGACGTCAGCTATTGCCTGGTAATCCAGTGTTGCCAGGTAAGGTCCTAGTGCCTGTAAAAATATATACAGAAGAATATAATGATATAACAGCATGTTCTTATACTACTTATTGTTACCTATACTTTAACTAAAACATTTGGTCAAGTGTACGTGCTATCCACGTACAAGTAGTATTCTGCGAGTATTCCATAGCACACGCACTGTTATTTTAATACATACAGGGTTATTATAAATGATTGAAGCGATTTCATAAATTCACTTTAGCTATAATAATTGAGATATTGTAACAAAACTCAACAGTAACGTAGAAAAACTCAAAAAGTTTTGTTTATTGTAGGTGTACTTCAGATATCTCCCACGATAGCGCAGCAGTGAGGAAAGATGGCGACAGGAGCCGAGAAAGCATTTCATGTCATAGCCTCCACGCTCTTCTGACCTAACCCCACACGTAGAACTTTGTTTTTTTTTGTGGAGGGTTATTTGAAAGATTCAGTGTTCACATCTCCTCCACTAGCAAACCTGCCAGAACTGCGAGCCCGCATCAACAATGATTTTGAACTCAGTGATAGGAACATGCTGGGCCGAGTGTGGAACTTGATTTTTGGCTTGATGATATATACAGTAATTCAGTTATAGAGCTGTGAAATCGCTCCAATCATTTATAATAACCCGGTATATTGACAAAGGTGAGCGGTGTATGTATAAAGATTATCTGTTATGTCTCAAAGGGAAAGACACAATATAAGTTTTGATTCTTTTAACTAAAGAGAGAGCTATATCATCCGTTGCAGCTGTGAAGTCCAACGGAGGTTCTATCATGAAGAGAAAACCAAATATACTGTTGGACTACAATATAATCAAAGCTCGTGTGGACAGAAATAATCAATTAGTACCTTACTAGCCTTTCAACAAATTAAGGTCGTGAAAAGAAACATTTTCCCCCCTTTTTTGGTTATACTACTACAATAAGTAACTTCATTTTATGTAGACAGATTGGAAGTGAAATCCGCAAAATGTCGCACAGAACCTGGTAGCGTATTATCCTTTGTCATGAGAATGACAGTTGATAGACTGATCTTTTGGACACTTAATGTTTCCTGTTACAACAAAACCTACCGAAAGCTTTGTTGTGCATGTCATTCAGTTCTTTCCGTGTAGTTATTTACGTACGTTTAGTGGTTTATGTCACTTATTTTCAGGGTTAATGGGACTTTGTAACCCCCTGTAACTATTAAAAAAAAAAAAAAAAACGTTTCAGTGTAACAAATTAGAAGGAGTGCCTGATTTCGGAATTATCACCGGTTTTGAGTTCACTGTCCCTGCATCCCGACAGATTTGTTCGCAACGATCAGATATAAGATTTTAAGAAATAGATTTCTTTTTATTCTGAATGTACCTATTTTGAGATTACTACTTATTAGTACTAAATATATACTATTTAATCTATCTTACTTGATAATTTCAGTAATGAGCACATAAATGATTTCACAACCCCAATTTGTATTCCACTTTTCATACTGTTATAACAAATGAAAGTATATTGCAACTTATGTTCTTCTTCCTCTAAAACTTTTCCCAGTTAGCTGAAGTTAGTTTTACGGATCACTGACCTCTACCTTTCCCAATCTTGAGTCGTATCCACTGAGACGTCACACTGCGCCGCATCTTCCCTCACACAATTAATCCATTATTCGTTTTCCGATTCATATTTGATTTGGCAACTGTTTTTGCAACCAGCTGCCAACCTGCCGGCAACCTCCAACCTGGAGGACCAGGATTTTCTGTCGGGATTTTCTTCCCGCAGGTTGTCGCAATTGCTTATTCGACACGAATACCTGCTTAGTTTGTAGCAAACTCCTATATCTGAGGGTCATTTCGCTGTCCATAACCTGTGGATGCTCCTTACCATATTCAGACAACTTCAGAGAATACCAGACAGACCTCCGTGTAGTTTTCATGGACCTAGAGAAAGTGTATGATAGAGTGCCACGAGATCTTGGTAGACACTGAAGAAAAAGTGTTCTAAACATATACATCTCCATTTGTATAGTGGTGATTTCTATTACAATACAGATTTAATATTTAAATTCAAAAATAAATGTAAAACATTGACAAATTTTCCTTAAGGGGCAGACTAGTAAATTTTTTCAAAAGCTAAGAATTATTTGCCCGTTTTCCGTAAGTGAAAAAGAGATAATAAAGTGTAACTTACCACAATAATTGATAATATTATGCTACACCCGAAAATACGAATGCTACACCCGAAAGCATTTTCACTGTTGCCATCCATAGAAATAACAGTGTGGCCAGAATTTGAATTATCCAAAAATCTAGGTTAAGGCAGCGATTAGAAAAATAAACTCAACGGTAATTGATCACTTATCATGCAGTCTTTTTTATCTTGTTTACTTTTTAAAAAATATTTGTGTATTTATTTTGTAATAACTTATTTATTTGTAAATCTGGTCCAGTAACTAGCGAATATAACTTTGGTGAAAGTGGTCTGGAGTTCGATTCCCTATGAGAGAGCACAAAAATTTAATTTTACCATTATTTACTTTCAGTAATCATGCATCTCTTTTAGCCTAAAGGGCATAACGTGGGACGTTAAAATAATTTCACTTTGTTTCTCACGAAAAGGTAAATGAACTAGCTATGTGTAGAATCTATTGAAAGACAACTTCAAATACATGTTATTATTGTGTAACGATATTTTCTTATTTTCTTTACATTACCCAGTTCGATATACAATGCATATTATATTAGGTTAAATGAAGTCACACAACACTATCAAACACTTGTAATTTTATATCTATATATTCCGCAAGAAATATCAATTGCAATACACTGAAGTAATACACATCAATTTTATGCAATGTCAACTTTTTAAATAACTATCTTCTCAGTCACCTAATCAACAAGAACAGGTTGTCATAGTAACCCTAAAACAGTAAATCTGTTGTTACAGTAACAGCGGTTAGTTAATAATCATACAACATCAACTATTGTTCTATATATATTCCTCTTCTTAGTAATCACATCCTGTGCACTTTTAAACAGCATCTTTCGCCCTAAATAGCTAAAAGAAGAATGGAAGTAATTTACAAATATAAAATATCGTTGTGTATATATGGCTCCCGAACAAATGGGTCTTCTAAAATTGTTCACAATTAAAGAAAGAATCCTTGGACCGTTAGACATTGCAAATATAAGGTTGCCTTACTTTTCAAATAGTCTTTACATATGAAAATTACAACCCATGGAACAATACATTACTCTTATCTTATCTCAATATTATTCTTATGTTTTGATATTAATCAATTTTAATTCCAATTTTATAAAATTACTAATATAAAGGACATATTCAAAATATGACAAGTTTCCTGTCTGTGTCCAAACTAGTTTCTTTAATTCAACACCATTTATGCTAGTTGACTAACTAAATTAGTGTAAGTTAAAAATACAACATAATCTATTTCTTTCATTTGGGCCTAGCTAGCGAAACTTTGATAAATACACATTATCGTTGTAAGTAAATATGTGATTACTTATAATATAGAAGAAGAGCGAATTACAAAGAAATTGTAACAATATGCAAAAGCTGAACAAAACAAGAACTAATCAATATCATATTAAAGAATAATGTAATAAAGAAATTATTATATTAAGAATCAATCTGAAAACCCGACACTATCTATGTTAATCTTGGACAAAACATCCGTAGGAACTAACTTTTCAACTAGTTGCATCAATTTATCTTTGGTGTGTTTTGACGGACGCCAGAACTTCAACTCGTCAATATTACGTAAATCTAAAAGTTTACCAGTCTTTACATCTCTTAATTCAACAACTTTAGGGTTAATTTGTCTAGTACATAAATAAGGTCCAGCATATAAATCGCAGAACTTATAAGTTCTCTTCAATGATGCGTCACTTTGTGGATGTAACCTCACAAAAACCAGATCATTGATCTGAATTTTGGATCTACCTGTATGTTGATGTTCAATCTTTTGGTTTCTCAAAATAAATTTTCGTGTTCTACGTAGACGTAAACATACTGACAAGATGTGAATAATTCAATCCATCATTCTCATTAAGTTTATCATTGATGTGCTGTTCTATGGTTTTTATTGAATCACTTCTATTATGAATATTCGCCGAAGCAACTCCCAAAGTATCGGAAACTGAATAATTTAAAAAGTAGGTAATTTCCGTGACGTACTTAATTCAATCTGTGTTTATTCTTGCAACAGTGTCGAAATAACATACCAAGATTTCGATGAACATTTTCAACAATAGAACTACTTGGATGGTAAGGAATAACAAAATGTACTTTAATGTTAGCATTATTCACGCACGGATAAATGCATTACTACGAAATTGTCCACCATTATCACAGAAAATATGTTCAATTGGTCCACAATGTGGTATGTACACATTCAAAATTCGATGCACAATCGCAGATGAAGTTCCTTTTCGTAAAGGATACGGCACTAAATATCTCGTGAAAACATCCATGACAGTAAGAAGAAAAGTATCACTAGTAGGTGCTAAGATAAGATGTCCATAGAAGTCAATAGAAATGAAAGAATGATGTCTTTCAGGCATGATTGACATCATAGGTTTTTATATAGATTGGAAATTATGCTTAATTTTCATGTATTCCTCACAATCATTAACATAACTCTTAATTTGCGTCTTAAGTGATTTCCAATAAAAAGATTTATAAATTAGTGAATATACTTTCAAATATCAAAAATGACCAAAATCGTCATGATATGCTTTTAATATACGAGTCACTAATATCGGTGGAATACAAATTTTCTTTCTGTTTTTATATTTGAAATCAGTAGGGGACATATGTATGTTTTGCCCCACTTTCCCCCTCCACCCCCTAACTACCCAAAAAAAATTATGAAGCCAACCCTGACTATTGTACTTTAACACAGAAGGATACCCCAAAGTGAGATTGAATATGCTTTTATGACATTTAAAATCATAAAAACTTACATCTAAAACTTATAACTTATAGTGCTGTCTTTAATTTAACAGATACTTTTTGTTTGATTAAAATCGATTCACAAATGCCCGAGTAATAAGAAGATGAAGTTAAACTGTATATGAGTATTGAATAAGCGCACAGCCAAACAGTATATATATATATATATATATATATATATATATATATATATATATATATATATATATATATATATATATATATATATATATATATATTTTCATTCATCTAACTCACTGATACATGCACACAGACACACACACAATCCAGTTTGCTTGGTGAGAATAAAAAAATAAGTTGAACTAAAGCCAAGGCTATCTACTTCCATTGTATATAAGGAAGATTCTGCATGCAAGCTGCGTACGTGACTTCCATATGAATATAATTGTAGTAACAATGTAAAGGAGAACTTGTTTCTTTTTAAGTCACAAGTTGCATTCCCTCAGGCAGTCTAGATGTTTTTCTTTTCTTTCTTTTTAGTAGTCAAGCAGTATATGGAAGTGTAGTAATAACAATACGAATTCTGTCACGTTACAACTAAACTAAGAAGTTTAAAACTTTTTCGATTGTGAAGAGAGAGAAAATTGTAGCTAAATAACGTGACAATGTAACGTGATGATTTTTACCTTCACGTGACAAACAGGGTTGGAAACTAATTCTTTTTATCATGTTTTTCCAAATTGTTAAAATTACGAATTAAGCTCTGAAATTATTACGAATGAACTAGTACTAAATAACACACGATAATTTTTTGGAAACGATAATCAACCCTAACATCAATGGCGGCTCATGAGGGAAAATATCTTCAGATCGTTATACCTTCGTTGTTTATTAACCGATTTTCAAAATTCAAACGACAATCGATAAAGAAAAAAATGGCTATTTTTCGATTGTATTGCGGGTTGCATAACTCTAAGGATACTATTTCGAATTTGTTATAACTTCGTTGTTTATTAACCGATTTTCAAAATTCAAACGGCAATCAATAGACAAATAAATTTCCTATCTACTGAATGTCTTATAAATTGCATAACTCTAAGGATATAATTACAAAAAACTCAAATAAATCCCTTATTTATATATGTATCTTTAAAATTTAAATGACATTATGTTCTGTATATCCAAAGGTCTAATTTTTTTATAGTCTTGATACTATAAAAACACTTATACACTTAAAACATACTTAAAATTACAAGTTCAGATATTGATAATGAAATCATAAAACCACTTATACACTTAAAACATACTTAAAATTACAAGTTTTATTTTTGTTATTTTTTGGATTCATTTCTAAAGTAAAACTGATGTATTTTATAACCATTATCTAAATCTTTCAAACCCTCATACTTAACAAACAGCTTATACTTTTTCAAATCTTTCAATACTTGCTCAGTTTCATCATTATATCTTTGTGGTAATAACGTCTTATATTTCTCATCTAAATTAACTAAAACTCTTTGACCATAACGCTGTGTTTGAATCAATTTCCATAATGTTATATCGTACGCTTTACCTTTTTCTAACTCATCTATGCGAAGGAATCTCAATGCTTTAACATCATTTTTTAAATCAAATAATTAGCCATAGTTTATTTATTATAAGGAAAATGTTCGTTTTATGAGAAATTCATAAAAACGATTCTCATTTACATACAGAAAATTTACATAAAATTTACATACAGAACTCAACAGTTGGATAATTATCTTTTAAACCAGTGTATTTGATTTTTATTCCATCTTTAACGATCTCATCAATCATTTTATCTGTTAAGTGTTTTGTAAATCTAGGTGGAAGAAATACCTTAAACTCTTCACATTCAACTAAAATGCTCTTTCCAAACTTAGTTTTAATCTTTTCCATTTTCACAATCTTATATTGTGTATTTAATTCTAATTCTCTTAATCCAATAACTTGTTTTTGTTCAAGATTCCAAGTTTATTTAAAAGCTCAATATGACTCGACATCGTATTTATTATATAGAAAATCAATGAACACTCTTCAATTTTTATCTTCACCAAAAAATATTTAATCATTTTTTATCAATTTTGTTTATGGAAAAACTTTAATAAAACAATACAAACATACATTTAACTATCTAAAACTCTTCTACTACTTTCTCATTCTTAGGGTCATATGTAAAGTTCTTTTGTCCAATTAAAATCGCATAACATATAGTATTAGCAGCCACAGCTTCTGCAAAGTCTACAACAATCTTTATGTTTGTTCTCTCATTTACCGATACATTCTTCCTCTTACTACAATTAATCACATACATTGGTCTGTTATCTATAAACTCTTTAGGGTCATAGTACATTTCGGTGTTACCACATGTTATTCTCTTAAATGCAGTATAGTCTTCATACATCTTAAAATAATCCTTGTTAGCAATATCTAAGTTTCTTGACTCTTTTGGAAATACCTCATTCCTTCCATTCTTAAGATAGATATTCTTTACCTTACAATGATCAAACTTACTTGCATCTGCTGTTTGTTTGCCACTTCTATCAGTTTGGAACATTACAACTACGAAATCAGGCATATCAAATTGTCTAGAATTAAATTGAGTAGTAACATCAAACTCTAAGAAAGAACCTACAACAGTCTTCTGAACACATTGTTACCTTATGCCCAGCATAACGTAACATGGCCCGATGCTTTTGAGCACCTTGTATATTGGCAGGAAAATTTTAAAAATTTATTTAGAATGTTAAGAGAAACTTTTATTTTATAGTAGAAAACCGTAGGTCGAGAATTTTGCGTAATTTTAGTACAACAGAGCGTTTCAATAGATGTTATATGAAGATTACATGATTATTAATTATATTCTATATATTTTACGCATTTATCCATGAATATATTATTATTTTAGACAAATAAGTGTATATTTCAGCTTTTTCAATGGTTTTCAGTTCATTTCTATTCATATTTCGGCATAGGGAATCTTCACAAGAAAGCTAAAAATTTTATTTCGTAAAATCTTCTTCAAAATTCCAAATTAATAAAGTCAGCCATAATTTCTTCTTGGTGCATCTCTTTGTTTCGAAGAAAATTATCTGATTGGATAATCCACAATCACAGCTGCGGCTGAGATTTCGGTTTTCTTTGATCTTCGCACAGAAGCCTATCATCCTATCATTACGTCATGATTATCTTCCAATTAGGGATCATCTTCTTGTAACTCTTTGTCTTACGGCGTCAGCCATTTCAAGAGTCAGACGTGCAGTGTTTAGCGTCTGCAGGAAAGTGGAATAATTTGTGATCACGTTAAATTGTGTTAAATTCTTCGTTTTGGCGAATATTGGAAATTGTCATCAGAGATAAACGTACTGTGTTTGGAGTTTCAACAAAGTTATTAATCCAGAAATAGTCCAATTGTGAAGTGATTTCGTATAACATAATGGATACTAGCCTGTAGATGTCTAGTGTTATGGAATGAGCTCCTTAGCAAATTTTGCGTTCTCGATCAGCCAGAGAACCTAAGAGAAGCCAGAGGAGACGGTGAAGGAGAGAGAACGTTGAGTAGTGGTGCAGACATTGAGGAAGAAGAAGTCAAGCCACGCTCGATGGTTTTGTCTGGATAGGTGCTGTAGGAGTTAGTATCCTAAAACTGTTTTGAGACCACGTTTTACGAGTTTCCCAGGAATCTCGGGTGGAAAAGTTGTCAGGAACTTTTTTTTTGTTGTTAATATGTCCGTTCAGTCGCTGTGTAAGAAGAGGATTCAAGTAAGTAAGGAATAGTGAAAGTGAAACTCAATCCAGGTATTTGGCGTCAAAATTTCCTTGTTCTGACAAACATGTGTGAATATATTTTCTGGTGTACGTGTAATATTCGTAATATGAAGCATTAAGTTCGTAAAGTTTCCCTCAACGCCGCACACATGTAGATTCAGGCAATGTGACATCGTGTTTTCATTCGATGGGGGGGGGGGGAAAGAAAGCTAGAATCTCAGCACAGAGCGATTGTTGTAATCTCAAGAAAATGTGTGTACCACACACACATTTTCCCCAGTGATGAAAAGATGTTAGATTCCCCAAAATCTAGAAAGTATTCATTTCGGTAATTCTGCTCAAAATTCAACTTTTAGTTATTTTGGCATGTTTTCTTTGGTTTTGAAATAGAATGATTATAAATGTTGATTTACGTAAACAAGTGTCAGATTCACGGCTACTGTCAAGTGCAAGGGTACATGCATTTTGCGTACCGATAACTGAAAACTTTCAGCAATAGGCTAAACCTACGTAATATTTTAAAAATTCTGATACCCATCCAGTTAGAAATTGCAATTTTTGTTAATTACTAGTAAATATCTTTTCCTTCTTTTTTTTCAAGAAATTCAATATATTCAGAGCAACACTGATGCAAAAATAACCACTGCGTCCTCGGCAGGAATGTGGTAGCAAAACAAACCAAAATATAAAATGCAAAATAAGTATGGTGCTTTATGAAATATATGTGTGATTTTTTTTTTAAATATATGTATGCTTGTTTAGGTTAAGTTAGTATAGTTAGATTAGGGCTTTAGGTTTAAGTGTGATGTCAATATGTACATGAATGTTTTGCCTGTGCTAGATTGTCATGTGGGTCCGAGCTGAAGAGAGGTCGCGAAGAGCGTAAATCCTCTACGCCGGCCACAATCTCGACGCACAGAGGAGTGTAAGCACCAAAGAATGTAAACAGAAGCAAAATTAGCTAACCACAACATGTAGGCAGTGAAGTTATTATTTTCAGTAGTGTTTTGTGTTTTCTATTGTGTCCTTTTGTTTGTTTTGCGTGTCGATACAATGTCAATGTTCTAGAAGGCAAGAATATTAAATGAATATTAAAGAATATGAATATTTCGAGAATATGAGCAAAAGTAAAGAATGTTTCGGCTCTGAAAAGTATAGAAATCGATTTTATTAATTTTATTTAGATGGGTATGTCAGTTCAATGTAAAATATTTTCCTGTTAATGAATATTTTGTCCGATAATACATTCATGAATATTTTAAAGAATAAAACTTACAAGCCGTGAACGCATCTTTCTTTTCGAATACGAAATCTAATTAGCTTGTAATTTTAAGAAGTCATAGAAATACGTAGTTGAGGTTTTGGTATGCATGCGAAGCATGATCAAAACAGAGAGCAGTATGTACAGAATAAGTTTGCTGGGGAAATGAAATATCTGTGAAATTCAGGGAAAAGACTTTCCTTAGTGTGACCGAGTTGAAAACAACCGAATCTGTAGAAATTTCTCATTTTATCAGTTTCGATCAAAATCTCAGTTTGGATTTTTTTTTAATTACAAAATTCTGTTTCGAGATTTTTTTTAAAATTCAGATAGGGCTTTCACAGACAACATCAAGATCTTCTTTGTGCTCAGTGCCAGCTCCACTCGGAGGTCGGTGTCCTGTGTCTGTAGTCGTGGTTCACAACCTATTTCCGGATGGGACGTGGATGATGAACTGCAGGCCTGGATATCGGACTGCGAGTCGAGACGGAAGAGAGTTTGGAAGCTTTATATTTCGGGCCAAATTTGAGTTCTATTTTCCGTAGATGATTGGCTTGGTGAGTGTATCGGTGACTGCTGATGACGAGCCCATACGGGCCCAGTAGGTTCGGTGTCACTAGTCAGTGATACATTCAACATAGCATGTAATCTCAAGGAAAGGGAACATCATACAAGAAAACACAAATTAAGTCAATTCATTTTATTTTTATATATTATTTTTTTTTTAAAGTTAAAAATGGCGACCCTTATCCAGGATTTCTGTTGTTTCAATCCTACGCGAGCGCTAAGGAAAACAAACGATCACAGCAGAGTATTTGTAATGGGAATCATTACGACAATCGCTACATTGAATGAAACATGGTCACTTCTGAATCTGTATGTGCGTGATGTTGTGGGAAACAAACTTCATGAAAGTGGAAAAATGTCCGTGGGTAGCAGATCAAGTAACGAATCTCGTCATCCGAGTGAATATATATGCTGTTCTGATGAAATTGCAGGGTTTAGTGTTTATTGTGACAGTTGTTTTAGATGGGTACATGCCCAGTGTTATGGTTTGTCAGAGGAACAAGTGCAGGAGTTAGACAAAAGCAGTGAGCCGTGGTTATGTAAGCCTTGCCTGGCGAAGCAGGTGACAGTGTTGCCACTGCCGAAATCTCCGGAAACTGAGAGTGATGAAGGCGAACGTGTAACGCGGGGTAGCCCGAATGATTCTGATAAGGAGGAAGTAAGTCGAGGAAACGTAGCTTCCGGTCCAAATGTGCAATTAACGGACTTTGCGGCCATGATGGAACGCTTCAGTCAAACTTTAACTGTAACCCTAAACGAAAAATTTGAAAAAGTAGACAATAAATTCCAGGCGATGAGCAATCAGGTAGATAGTAAATTCCAGGACATTAATAGTAACTTTCAGGCGATGAGCAATCAAGTCGACCGTAAATTTCAGGATATGAATGAGAAATTCGATAATGTAAAATTTGAATTGTTACAAACAATTAATGAAAAAGTAGCCCATGTGAACGAAGACGTAGAGGCTGTTAGGTCGGAAGTTCGCGATTTATATACCTCTGTTGGGAACTATCAGAATAAAATAGACGCGCGGGTAGATGCCGTTGAGGAGGGTCTCCGGTTATCGGTTGAAGCGCAGAATCGACGATGTGATGACTTGACTAAGGAGTTCTCACATCTCGAACTAAGTACCCAAAGGTCGTGTCAGGCACTTGAAGCCAGGATTCAGACGTTAGAGGGAAAACAAAACCAAAGAAAAGATAAACGGTGTAGTCGTAAACGAGCGCGAGACTTTGTTGTCGGTGATGAAATCGAGTCTGACGGGACCGAGTCAGACATCCAAGTGGATGTACCGGTCTCTTCAGTTGGGGAGACTCGTACTATTCCCACGGTGACTGTCTCTGTCTGTCAGCCGACCAACATTCACGGCACAAATGTCCTTCCCTTTGAATTATCTTCCCGTACGTTGAACTTAAACAAGTCACATACGTCCTGTGTTGAGACAATAGGTTGTCAGGCGTTGTCCAGGAGGGCGAATCCATTGTTAGTTTCGCCTCAGGTGTCAGGATTTTCCAATCCTAGTTGTCGGTTGAACCATGTGGTGTCCTCTAGTAGTGTAGCAGACATGACTCCTTCGTGTGCTGGAGTTCAGGAGGGAATATGTGGTCACGCGGTGGTATCAATGCCAGACAACTTAATTTCTGGACAAAATTACCAACACTATTCCATTTTCGGTCAAAATCACTTGGGTGCAAAGAGCCCCGTCGTTGGCCACAATTCTCCCGTGAACCCCAGTAGAAGCGAGGAAGGCTTTGGTAAGCGAACTCTAAATTTAAGACTTTCTGAATTAAATCACTTACCTACATTTTCTGGTGAATACGGTTTGGCTAGAACATTTCTAGAAAATTTGGAACAAACTTTTAAGGTAATTTCGGCATCAGAACACGAACGTCTAACCTTGGTACCTTGTTGCTTAACAGCTGGGGCCAAGACATGGTTTCAGACTGTATGTCAAGACATTAATAGTTATGCGGATTTTGTGCGGCTGTTCCGAGAACACTATTTTTCGGCGAGAATGGAAAGGTTGCAAAAGAAGTTCATTCAGGGAATGAAATACGATCGAGCGAAGTACAGCCGATTAACGGACTTTGCGTGGAAAATTGTAGCAGAATATTATGCTGTGGCACAACACCCGGATGAAACCGAACTGATTGAGATAGTCTTGGATTGTTTACCAGCTGGTGATGCCAAGTTGCTGAGGGCTGTTGAGCCAAAGAACATTCAACACCTTATGGTGAAAATAGCTGAGATAGAGGGACATCCAGAGCCTAGTGAACCGGTCACGGACAAGAAGTTTAGACGCTTTCAGGTACGTCAGGCGAAAGTTGTCAAAAAGACAGAAAAGTCAGGGAAACAAGCCACCAAAGATACTTCGTCTCAGACGGAGGAAGACGAAAGCAAGAGGAAGGAAGGAAGTTCCAATGGCAAAGGAGATGACCGATTTTCCGGAAACCGGGGTCGAAGAAGGAATTTTCAGTCTCGAAGACCATGGCCCAATCAAGGAAGACCGAATTGGGTAAGAGATAGTAATGGAAATCGGAATGCTCCGTATGGGTACAACCAACGCTACTATCCAGCAGCGATGAATTATGGGTATCCGCGGGGTACATCTCAGACATGCGCGCCAAACGCGATGAACTCAGCAGGAGCGCAAGCCTATCCGGGATACGCGCCGAATTTACTTCCTGGAGGGGGAGTGGCGGCTCCCACGTCCACTTCTTCCCCGGGAGTGAACATGGCGATGTCCACTGGATGGCCTCCGCAATATACGACATTCGTACCTACGATGGCTCAGCCACCGGAAACGAACGGGAATAGTTTGGGAAATGCATACCGCAGCCCTCATTAGGGGAGAGTGTGGACTGCGATGTGGATTCCTCAACTCCCCAGAAAGAACAAGATCGGTTAGCGAGTAGTCAAAATTCCAATTTGGTAACAACCTCGTTCGATTTTGATACTAACCTTCCAAATTCGAAATTCAATATTCTGGCAGATTCCGAAAATCGGGAAACAAAATTGGGCACGCCTCTGTTCTCGATTCGTTTCGTGATCGACGAGAAGGAGTGTGACTTCAGTGCGGGAAAAGGTATCCTTCTAACGTATCCTTCGCCCACGTTAAGTTGTTCAGTTGGAAGTCTAACTCTAGTTTGCATTCTGGATTCTGGAGCGGACACGAATTTGTTGTCTGGAGACGTTTGGAGGAGGATCAAGGAGATTTATCCGTCAGCTAAACTTCGTCCAAAATCCAACATTTCATTACGAGGTTTCGCAGGAGACGAATCTTTTCAAGTCAAGGGTTTTCAAATTCTAAATTTCACGATTCAAGGTTACGTTTTCGAGGTTCCGGTATATGTGATTCAGAAATTGAAAACAGATTGTATTCTAGGTTTTCCCTTTTTCATTCGGTATCATGTTCTTCTAAATTGTAAAACGAAAGAAGTCTCTCTTGAGACTGATTCTGGACAGACCATCTCCATCAACATGGAAAAGCAGCATTGTTGTCGAGTCACAGTTGCGGAAGTATCATCAGATGAAGAGGAAGACTCTTTATACCAACCAGCTATTTCGAAAGAAGACATTCAAAATTTTGTTTCTCAGAGAACTGATTTGGATTCGGATTCTAGGAATCGTTTATTTTCTTTGTTGATCAGGTTTCGTTGTCTTTTTACAGAGAATCCCAGAGTCGTGAAGGTTGAGCCGTATAGAATACAGCTTTCAGACGACGTTCCCGTGGTAGGAAAGTTGTATCCTGTACCTGTTCACCTCCAGAAAGAATTTGAGCAAGTGCTGGACAAATGGTTGAAACTCGGAATCATCATAGAAGGTCCTTCACCTTACAGATGCCCTGTTCATATTGTGCGTAAGGCGTCTGGAGAGCTAAGGCCTGTAGTTGATTTGCGTGGTATCAATGAGCGTGTGATTGCACCAAAGATTCAAGTCGAACCGATCTCCGATCTAATCGCGCGAGTCAGTGGTGCAACCATTTTCACCTCATTGGACTGTACGCAGTCATATCACAGTGTCCCGATCCATCCAGACTCTTACAAATACGTCAGTTTCATTTACAAAGGTCGTCAGTATCAAATGACACGTCTAACCATGGGGTTGAAATCATATCCAGCAGTTTTCCAATCAATCATGCATACTTTTTTCGGCTTAGAACCTTTCAAAAACTTTCTCATTGTGTACCTTGATGACGTCCTTTGTTTTTCATCATCTATTGACGAACATTTTCAGCATTTGGAAAAGGTCTTTGAAACTCTTCGTTCGGCAAATCTTTCGCTCAATTTTCAAAAGTGTAATTTCCTTCAATCACAAATTCCTTTTCTTGGCCACATAATTTCAGGATCTTCAGTCGAAATTAATCCCAAAAGTAACGAGGCCATCCGTCACTTTCCTCTGCCGCGGACTAAGAAAGCTTTACGAAGATTTCTTGGTCTCGTGGGATGGCGAAAGCGACATTTTCCTGACTTTGCAGGGTTAACAGCTCCATTTTATGATCTTCTGAAGAAGGACCGAAAGATTGAATACTCTCCGGAGTTACTGGGAAAATTCGATCAGTTGAGAGAACTTTTAAGTAGTCCTCCCGCACTTGCGCAACCGGACTTCAATCTTGATTTTCATTTGTACAGCGATGCATCTGCGGAGTCGTTGGCCGGCTATGTGGCGCAATATCCCCCGGGACAGGATGATCCGGAGGTTATTGCATATGCGAGTCGGCGAATAAAACCGCACGAGGCCTCGTTGTCAGTGTTCCAGTTGGAATTAGCTGCAGTTCTTTTCCTCTGCGAGAAATTTTCATACTTCATATTAGGTCGTCGGACTACGGTCCACTGTGACAATGCTGCAGTCACGTATGCTTTCAGTTTAAAGAACCTAGATGCTCGAACAACTCGTCTTCTGCTTAAACTGCAACGCTTTGATCTTCAGTTCATTCACATCAAAGGCACGGACAATGAAATCGCAGACCTGTTGAGTCGCTATCCTCCAGAGATTCCTCAGGCAGAAGAGGATCATTTTGTAAATTTCTTGACCGCGGAGGACACGGACTTCTTGAATGTCACGGAACTGAAGCGAGAACAGCGGAAAGATCCGTATTGTAGAAAACTACATGCCATTTGGAAGAGTTGTCAAAACAATACTAGGGTACGTGTGGAGAATAATTTAGTTTACGTCAGAAATTCTCAAAATTCTGTTTGGTTGCTGGTCATTCCTTCCAGCTCAGTGAAAAATATTGTTTCGGCAATTCACAACAAAGGCCATTTTGGAGTGAAGCGATGTTTGTCGTTCTATTGGAGAGGGATGCGTGAGACTTTTACAAAGTATATTCAAGAGTGCCTTCTTTGTGCACGAACCAAATACTCCTACAGGGTGATTAGAAAGGAGCCCTGTCATGTTGAGGCGTCTTCTTCCTTTGAGAAACAATGCCTCGACCTGGTCGGGCCTCTTCCTAAGAGCCAGGGATATAAATATATCTTGTCCATCCTGGACGTCTACAGTCGTTTTGTGTTTCTTCCCTCTTCGGACGGCACACACAAGAGAGATTGTGGCGGTCCTGGAAAAGAGATATTATTATCAGCTACCATACCCGAAGTATTTGGTGAGTGACCAAGGTCCGCAGTTCTTATCGGGCGTCTGGAAAGAGTTTTGTCAAAAACACCGGATAAAACATATACTTACCACGCCATACCATCCGGCTTCACATGGCATTATCGAACGCAGACATCGTGACCTTCATCGCATTCTCCGCCTATATTGCAGTGACAACCAGTCCAAATGGAGTAATTTTCTAAAAGCAGCCCAAGATTTGTGCAATCACTCTTGGTGTGATGCTCTCGGATGTACTCCAGCGGAGCGTTTCTTAACGTATTCAGCATCCAAGAGCTTCAAGGAAAACTTCGTTTGGCCCAAAGAGACGGTGCAAGTAAATGAAGACAAGAAATTTGTAGTTTCTGTTCCGGCAGCAGAACCGAAGAAGGAGAGAAAGCTGCGGAAACAGCAAGACATCGTCACAGAAGGTTCTTTGGTGATGGTGAAAACTCATCATATATCGTCAATACCCAAAAAGGTGTTTGCTAAATTTATGCACACATACGTAGGACCTTACCAAGTGGTGTCTGTATCTCGAAATTCGGCGAGATTGCAAACTCTGCAGGGAGAAAACATAGGAGTTCAGAGTTTTGACAATCTGAAACTGTTTCGCTGCTCAGAAGAGAAAAGAAAGGAATTATTAGAAGGATAAAAAAAAAATTTAGTTTATAGGTTAAGATTAGGTTAGGATTGATTAGAATGTATAGTTGTAATTAGAATTGAGAGAGAAAAAAAAGGATGTTTTATCTTGTATAGTCTCTAGTAATTTAGTAGTAACAAAGAAAAAAAACAACTTAAGAAGAACTCATAAGTTCAGATTTTTTTTTCTCCGAAGCTCCCGGAGGATGTTACCTTATGCCCAGCATAACGTAACATGGCCCGATGCTTTTGAGCACCTTGTATATTGGCAGGAAAATTTTAAAAATTTATTTAGAATGTTAAGAGAAACTTTTATTTTATAGTAGAAAACCGTAGGTCGAGAATTTTGCGTAATTTTAGTACAACAGAGCGTTTCAATAGATGTTATATGAAGATTACATGATTATTAATTATATTCTATATATTTTACGCATTTATCCATGAATATATTATTATTTTAGACAAATAAGTGTATATTTCAGCTTTTTCAATGGTTTTCAGTTCATTTCTATTCATATTTCGGCATAGGGAATCTTCACAAGAAAGCTAAAAATTTTATTTCGTAAAATCTTCTTCAAAATTCCAAATTAATAAAGTCAGCCATAATTTCTTCTTGGTGCATCTCTTTGTTTCGAAGAAAATTATCTGATTGGATAATCCACAATCACAGCTGCGGCTGAGATTTCGGTTTTCTTTGATCTTCGCACAGAAGCCTATCATCCTATCATTACGTCATGATTATCTTCCAATTAGGGATCATCTTCTTGTAACTCTTTGTCTTACGGCGTCAGCCATTTCAAGAGTCAGACGTGCAGTGTTTAGCGTCTGCAGGAAAGTGGAATAATTTGTGATCACGTTAAATTGTGTTAAATTCTTCGTTTTGGCGAATATTGGAAATTGTCATCAGAGATAAACGTACTGTGTTTGGAGTTTCAACAAAGTTATTAATCCAGAAATAGTCCAATTGTGAAGTGATTTCGTATAACATAATGGATACTAGCCTGTAGATGTCTAGTGTTATGGAATGAGCTCCTTAGCAAATTTTGCGTTCTCGATCAGCCAGAGAACCTAAGAGAAGCCAGAGGAGACGGTGAAGAAGAGAGAACGTTGAGTAGTGGTGCAGACATTGAGGAAGAAGAAGTCAAGCCACGCTCGATGGTTTTGTCTGGATAGGTGCTGTAGGAGTTAGTATCCTAAAACTGTTTTGAGACCACGTTTTACGAGTTTCCCAGGAATCTCGGGTGGAAAAGTTGTCAGGAACTTTTTTTTGTTGTTAATATGTCCGTTCAGTCGCTGTGTAAGAAGAGGATTCAAGTAAGTAAGGAATAGTGAAAGTGAAACTCAATCCAGGTATTTGGCGTCAAAATTTCCTTGTTCTGACAAACATGTGTGAATATATTTTCTGGTGTACGTGTAATATTCGTAATATGAAGCATTAAGTTCGTAAAGTTTCCCTCAACGCCGCACACATGTAGATTCAGGCAATGTGACATCGTGTTTTCATTCGATGGGGGGGGGGGAAAAGAAAGCTAGAATCTCAGCACAGAGCGATTGTTGTAATCTCAAGAAAATGTGTGTACCACACACACATTTTCCCCAGTGATGAAAAGATGTTAGATTCCCCAAAATCTAGAAAGTATTCATTTCGGTAATTCTGCTCAAAATTCAACTTTTAGTTATTTTGGCATGTTTTCTTTGGTTTTGAAATAGAATGATTATAAATGTTGATTTACGTAAACAAGTGTCAGATTCACGGCTACTGTCAAGTGCAAGGGTACATGCATTTTGCGTACCGATAACTGAAAACTTTCAGCAATAGGCTAAACCTACGTAATATTTTAAAAATTCTGATACCCATCAAGTTAGAAATTGCAATTTTTGTTAATTACTAGTAAATATCTTTTCCTTCTTTTTTTTCAAGAAATTCAATATATTCAGAGCAACACTGATGCAAAAATAACCACTGCGTCCTCGGCAGGAATGTGGTAGCAAAACAAACCAAAATATAAAATGCAAAATAAGTATGGTGCTTTATGAAATATATGTGTGATTTTTTTTAAAATATATGTATGCTTGTTTAGGTTAAGTTAGTATAGTTAGATTAGGGCTTTAGGTTTAAGTGTGATGTCAATATGTACATGAATGTTTTGCCTGTGCTAGATTGTCATGTGGGTCCGAGCTGAAGAGAGGTCGCGAAGAGCGTAAATCCTCTACGCCGGCCACAATCTCGACGCACAGAGGAGTGTAAGCACCAAAGAATGTAAACAGAAGCAAAATTAGCTAACCACAACATGTAGGCAGTGAAGTTATTATTTTCAGTAGTGTTTTGTGTTTTCTATTGTGTCCTTTTGTTTGTTTTGCGTGTCGATACAATGTCAATGTTCTAGAAGGCAAGAATATTAAATGAATATTAAAGAATATGAATATTTCGAGAATATGAGCAAAAGTAAAGAATGTTTCGGCTCTGAAAAGTATAGAAATCGATTTTATTAATTTTATTTAGATGGGTATGTCAGTTCAATGTAAAATATTTTCCTGTTAATGAATATTTTGTCCGATAATACATTCATGAATATTTTAAAGAATAAAACTTACAAGCCGTGAACGCATCTTTCTTTTCGAATACGAAATCTAATTAGCTTGTAATTTTAAGAAGTCATAGAAATACGTAGTTGAGGTTTTGGTATGCATGCGAAGCATGATCAAAACAGAGAGCAGTATGTACAGAATAAGTTTGCTGGGGAAATGAAATATCTGTGAAATTCAGGGAAAAGACTTTCCTTAGTGTGACCGAGTTGAAAACAACCGAATCTGTAGAAATTTCTCATTTTATCAGTTTCGATCAAAATCTCAGTTTGGATTTTTTTTTAATTACAAAATTCTGTTTCGAGATTTTTTTTTTTTAAAATTCAGATAGGGCTTTCACAGACAACATCAAGATCTTCTTTGTGCTCAGTGCCAGCTCCACTCGGAGGTCGGTGTCCTGTGTCTGTAGTCGTGGTTCACAACCTATTTCCGGATGGGACGTGGATGATGAACTGCAGGCCTGGATATCGGACTGCGAGTCGAGACGGAAGAGAGTTTGGAAGCTTTATATTTCGGGCCAAATTTGAGTTCTATTTTCCGTAGATGATTGGCTTGGTGAGTGTATCGGTGACTGCTGATGACGAGCCCATACGGGCCCAGTAGGTTCGGTGTCACTAGTCAGTGATACATTCAACATAGCATGTAATCTCAAGGAAAGGGAACATCATACAAGAAAACACAAATTAAGTCAATTCATTTTATTTTTATATATTATTTTTTTTTTTAAAGTTAAAACATTGATAAGTATGGAATGAGAACATGATTTTAGGTTCTTTAAGAATATTCAACTTTAACTTGTTTTCATAATTAGATTCGTATTCAACAATAGGCATTCTTATCTCCATACTTTTTATTGTTATTTTTCCATCATGAGGAGCTGCTGCACCTGCTCCTGATCCAGTCCATTTGTACAAGACATCGTTATTGTTGTTAGCTTTTGTAAATGTTATTCTCAATCCACCTTTCCACATAACCTCTTTATAATCACTTAAAAAGCCTGGAATTAATCTTAATGGATACAAAACACTAAAGTCCTTTCTCAGACCAAATTTATCATCTGTTTCAAATCCTGCTTGTTTTAGATATTCAACTTCTGGTTTGGAAATCTTTAATGTTCCAATAGCTGTAGATGTTATTCCTGGTAGTTCAATCTTAGCTATAACAACTCCATGCTTTCTAACCTCAATTTGAGAAAATAAGAATGGGAAGAAGTTATCTACAAGTTTTATAGTATCATTTGCGCCAAATGTTCCTCCAACTGATGCACCAACAACTTCAAAAGTCATATGACAATCTGCTTTGTGTGGATGTATAAAGCCATCACCCACATCGAAATCAAACTCAATATCTTTGTTAGCTTCATTCAAATTATTAAATGTTCTTGTGTTAGCTTTAAAGCTCTGTAACTCGTAACTCTCAACACTATCCATTTATTATAAAGAAAATCTTGAAACAACGCTTTTATGGGATATACCCATAAAAGATTCATGCATAATAACAATTAAAAACTTATAATCCCCATCCCAACTTAACCTTAGCATTCATAGCAGTACCAACTCCAAAAGCAGCTAATCGTTCACCAATTGACGCATCACTACTAAATGCTCTTTTCCACGCTTTAGTTTCTAGTTCCTTATCTGCAATATGTCTTGACTCTGTATCTTTATTGTCTCTGTAGTATATATCGTGTTCTTTACAAGCCTCATCTAATGGGTTAATACCTTCATCACCTCTTTCTAACCTTTCTTGAAGCTTAGTCCCAGGCCCGCAAAATCTGAAACCTGGAATATGTAATTCAAATGGGAGTTTATTAATCAAATCATTTACTAATCCTTTTCCAAGCTTCTCATCATTCCAGAATCGTGGTGGTAATGTATTTAAGATCTTAATCAAATAACCTATACCTTTTGGATCATTAGGAATAAATTGTGAAAGCTTATTATTAATCATACTCACTATACCTACTTTCTCATTATAAAAGTTATTATTACCAGCCTTTTCTTCTCCATCTATAACTATTAACCGATCAATTAAAATTCTCACATCATCCATCCATATATATTCTTTAGCTATCTCTGTATATTGTTTAATTCCTTCACCAGTCCTTTTAGGAGTTGGAGGTAAAGATGGTTTAATATAATTATCCCAAATAGGCTTGATAATGTTAATGTACTTAGAACCTCTATTAGATGCTACTTTTTTATCTCGATTATATTTTTGGAAGGCAGCATCTGATTCTATTATTATTTCCTTGTACTGTTCAAAATCATCATCATCATAATCTTCAATGGTTTTATTAGTATTCATCGTTAACAATTCCCATAGACCTTCTGTTCCTTTATAAGTTTTACCATTAATTATCAAATCATCGCCATTCACTTTAACTTCAGAATTTCCTACCTTATTTATTATTTTTCCATCTTCTTCTACAGTTCTTATTCCAAATACACTATCATTTCTTTTACTATAATATTTCGTTGCAATCTTACCAAATGATTGCGCTGTTGTTAAAGGTTCTACTCCTTCCACTTTGTCTTTAATTTGTTTTCTCATTTGTTTTATTTCTCCCGTTATAGGTGTATCACTACTACTTGGAGAACTATCATAAGTTATCTTTTTAGGTGTTTCTAGTAGACTAGGATCTATTGAAGCCGTCTTATGTACAACTGGAACAAGTTCAGTTATTAGATTTTTATTTTGTTCTGCTACTTCTTTGATCTCACTTCCCAAGTTTTGAATAGCATCAATTACAGGTTGTTCTTGTGTTTTAAATTTATCATATATACCTGCTCTTTCTTTCTTCCAAGATTTGAAGCCCTTTATCAAGAACTCCTTTAACTTGATATTCTTATTAATTTCTTTCTCATCCATTTATTATATAGCAAACGAACAAACGTCAATAAATGTCAATAAAAGTCAATAAACGTCAAAGAACATCAATAAACGTCAATAAACATCAAACGTTTAAGAAGTGTTTTATCTTGTTCCTATACTTACCATTGTTTACCTTCCTTGTCATATCAATTACTATAAAACCATAATCTTCTTGCCAACATTTTGAACATATCTCTTTAAATTTATCATAAGACATATCTCCTCCAACAAACTCATTATACACATGTTTAAGATTAGTATCATCTTGTCTGAATATGCATAGGAAGTTAACGTTATCTCTTATAAGCTGTTTAGGTACTTTTGAATATGTTTGTGCAAGATAGAAACAGTCTAAATGTCTATGCCTACCTCTTGTAAAGTAATTTCTAACAGTATCTTGATTCTCTAAAATGTAATCATCAAACACAACAACAGAGTATTCTTCACATTCATCAATAGGTACAATAGAATCATTACCGCTTAAGAACGTTGCTATTTGC
This sequence comes from Thermobia domestica, assembly GCF_964235325.1. Lineage (NCBI taxonomy): Eukaryota > Metazoa > Arthropoda > Insecta > Zygentoma > Lepismatidae > Thermobia > Thermobia domestica. The sequence continues at coordinate 190,146,855 of NC_137463.1, read as the reverse complement.
TTCTTAAACTTTTGTTCTGCTTTTTCAAATCGATCTTTTAACTGCTCATACTTTGACTGATTCATGCTTTTAGAATATATGTAGAAGTAATTATTGTTTAACCAACCTGGCTGTAATAAGAAGTTAAATAACAAAAACGTCTTACCAGACCCAGACGGACCTACGATAAGACAACGAATATCATCAGGTATAAGCTCTCCATTTCTTTTCTTAGCTGTTGTTTCTTCTATCATCTCTTGTACATCCCAATTAATAGTTTTCTTACTCATTTATTATAGAGAAAATTGACTCTTTTATGATCTTATATCTTTAAGTTGTTCTCTGATCTTAAGCAACGTATCTTTTATATATTCGCTATCCATTTCACCATTTAGTGTTATTATCATCTCTAACTGTTCTTTAAATGAGTTAATACAAGTGACAAAGGTTTTATATTCATCTTTTCTTTTGCTTATGTTTAACTTAGAAGACAAACCTGTTATTATAGCACTTCCAGTTGCAAGAGACGTTGTTAATATCGAGTAAATTGTTACAGGTATAAAAATATTAATAAACCCAGTTGTTGCAGAAAGTATAACTGATAACGTGATCAAAGTGTAGTATTCATATTTAACAATTCGTAGTTTTCTCTTTTTCTTCTTTAAACTGTATTCTAACTTGAATGACATCTTCTATTAGCTTGATTACTTTCTCTCTTGGAATATCTCTAGGTAAATCAAACTCATTCATTTATTATATAATAAATGGCTAAGGTATTTAAGCTAACGAGTGATACTTCTTTTTTAAAGAAGAAACTCCATTATGAATTAGACAACAGGAGCAACTATTTAAGTATAGGACTAGTTGGGTTTTACAGTACATATCTAACCCCAAACATAACAACAGAAAAAAACAGTTTTTCATATGGTGATAGACAAGTTTTTATACCAGAAGGGCAATACAGCTTAAACAGTCTTAATGAATATTTAAAATCTCAATCCATCAACATAACATTATCAGAAGATCATTTAAGAAATAGAGTTAAAATTGAAACTGATAGTAATGATGTTACAATTGGGAGTATAAGCACTGTACTCGGGTTTAATGTTTTTGAAGTTTTAGAAAAGAACAAAACACATATTGGAAGTAAGTTGCCAAAGTTTCATCCGTTTGATACTATAAATGTTCACTGTAATATAGCAGATGGCATGTTTGTTAAAGATACAGAATACACACATAGAGAAACAGGGATCATAGCATCATTCAAAACAGATGCTGAGTTCAAACATAGCATCATTTACGAGCCTACTTATCCATTATTTTCCCCTATATCCAAAGACAAGGTTGACAATTTTGAGATAAGGATAACAGATGAGAATGATTCCTTAATTGATTTTGGTGGAGCAACAACAACTGCATTTTTACAAACTAAGATTTTCTCTTAAATAAATAGGAAGATGTGTTCTATTAAAGGTTGTATGTTTAGTGTTCCTTATAACGAACTAAAGGATCTAAATATTGATCATGTATTAACAAAGAAACAACTTAGTGATAAAGCCAAGAAAATTAAAGAAGGTAAAGGAATGAATTTAACTTTAACTACTGCAAAAATGAAAAAGATTAAGAAAGAGCATATGGGCGGTTTTATCTTTACAATTCCAGCCATTTTAGCAGCTTTAGGAGCAGTTGGCTCATTAGCAGGTGGTGCGGCAGCAATTACTAAAACTGTAATGGATGCTAAGAAGAATAAACAAGAACTTAGTAGTAATCGCGTCACTTTGCCTAACTTTTTGGCCCCTGGGTCCCTGCCTCAGGACCCATGGTCCCTGGCCGGGGTCAATGACCTAGGGGTACACAGGACCACCCCTCTAAATTTTGGCAGGGGTACCTTGGCCCACCCCCTAAATTTTGGCAGGGGTACATAGGACCACCCCCCTTAAATTTTGGAAATTGCCAAATCTAAAAATTTGGTATGGTAGCCTAGGACCATAGTATGTACCTCTATCAGTATTGGGTGTCTATGTCGTTCCCTTTCATGGGTAAAAAATTGCCAAAAATTCAAATTTCGGAGGTTTTTGACCTAATTTATCCCCTTTGATGAGGTGTTATTACCTTATATAGTTATATGGGCGTATACAGGGGTTCATTCCCTTTCATAAGACATGGGTATATTAATGCACCCTTGAAAAATTTGGGAGGGGTACCTTGGCCCACCCCTTCAATTTTGGAAATTGCCCAATTTCAACATTGGGTGTTATAGTACAGGACCCTAATATGTATTATGATAAATTTGGGTGGTCCACCTCATTTCCTTTTAGGGGTACATAGGACCACCCCCCTTAAATTTTGGAAATTGCCAAATCTAAAAATTTGGTGTGGTAGCCTAGGACCATAGTATGTACCTCTATCAGTATTGGGTGTCTATGTCGTTCCCTTTCATGGGTAAAAAATTGCCAAAAATTTAAATTTCGGGATTTTTTGACCTAATTTATCCCCTTTGATGAGGTATTATTACCCTATATAGTTATATGGGCGTATACAGGGGTCCATTATCTTTCATAACATATGGGTATATTAATGCACCCCTTGAAAAATTTGGGAGGGTACCTTGGCCCACCCCTTAAATTTTGGAAATTGCCCAATTTAAACATTGGGTATTATAGCACAGGACCCTAATATGTATCATGATAAATTTGGGCGGTCCACCTCGTTCCCTTCTAGGGGTACAAAATTGCCAAAATATAAACGTAAGCAATACGTTATACCACGTGTTTGGTTTTTGGTCGATTTTATCCCCTTTGATGAGGTGTTATTACCTTATATGGTTATATGGTCATGTATAGGGGTCTATTCCCTATCATAAGACATAGGTACATTTGTGCACTCCTTTAAAATTTTGGGAGGGGTACTTTGGCCCACCCGTTAAATTTTAGAAATTGCCCAATTTAAACATTTGGTATTATAGTACCGGACCCTAACATGTATTATGATAAATTTGGGTGGTCCACCTCGTTCCCTTCTAGGGGTACAAAATTGTCAAAATATAAACGTAAGCAATACGTTGTACCACGTGTTTGGTCTTTTGGCCCAATTTATCCTCTTGGATGAGGTCCTATTACCTTATATGGTTATGTATAGGAGTCTATTCCCTATCATAAGACATAGGTACATTTGTGCACTCCTTTAAAAATTTGGGAGGGATACTTTGGCCCACCCGTTAAATTTTAGAAATTGCTCATTTTATATATTTGGTATTATAATACTGGACCCTAATATGTATTATGATAAATTTGGGTGGTCCACCTCGTTCCCTTCTAGGGGTACAAAATTGCCAAAATATAAACGTAAGCAATACGTAGTACCACGTGTTTGGTTTTTTTTTTGTCGATTTTATTTCCTTTGATGAGGTGTTATTATCCTATATAGTTATATGGTCATATATAGGAGTCCATTACCTTTCATAAGATATGGGTACATTTGTGCACCCGGGAGGGGTACTTTGGCCCACCCCTTAAATTTTGGAAATTGCCCAATTTAAACATTTGGTATTATAGTACTGGACCCTAACATGTATTATGATAAATTTGGGTGGTCCACCTCGTTCCCTTTTAGGGGTACAAAATTGCCAAAATATAAACGTAAGCATTACGTTGTACCACGTGTTTGGTTTTTGACCTAATTTATTCCTTTGGATGAGGTCCTATTACCTTATATGGTAATGTATAGGTGTTCATTCCCTATCATAAGACATAGGTACATTGATGCACCCCGGGAGGGGATTCGGTATCATAGTACATGACTCAACATGTATTATGATAAATTTGGGTGGTCCACATCGTTCTCTTTTAGGGGTACAAAATTGCTAAAATATAAACATAAGCAATATGTTGTACCATGTGTTTGGTTTTTGGCCCAATTTCTCCCCTTTGAGGAGGTTCTATTACCTTATATGGTTATATGGTCATGTATATAGGTTCATTTCCTATCATAAGATATGGGTACATTGATGCATCCTTTAAAAATTTGGGAGGGGTATCTTGGCTCATCCACTCGGTTTTAGAAATTGTTTAATATAAGCATTTGGTATCATAGTACAGGTCTCCAATATGTACCACTATAAATTTGGATGGTCCACATCGTTCCCTTTTCATAGGTAAAGAACTACCAAAAATCAAATTTCGGAGGTTATTGACTTCTATTTAGCATGTTATATGGATATGTACAGAGGTTTATTACCTTTATATGTTTATGTTCCCTTTTAAATTTGGGAATTATCAAATAACAAAATTCGGTAAACGTTTTCTAAGCCCCATTGTAGATGTTGATGTTCCTCTTATGGCCAAATATTCAAAATTTAAATGTTATTGACCGGCTTTATTATTGAATAAGTACAGGATTTATTACTTTTTTTCATAAGACACAGGTGTATTTGTGTACCAATCTTAAATTTTGGGAGGGGGTACATTTCTTATTGTCATATCAATAATTGGTAATTGTTCTTTGGGTAAATCATTGTGATCACGTGATCAGTTATTGACCTATGATGGGATTAGGAGTCCAGGACATTGGTACATTGAAACTTTGTAGGATAATTTGAGAATGCGTCATTGGTATTGATTATTACAGCCAAATATAAACGTAAGCAAGACGTTGTACCACGTGATTGACCTTGATGAGGTAGTGTACAGGGATACATAGCTAACCTTATTGAAACTTATGAATCATAGTCTTAAGGGAATACATGCTACAACACTGGCAAAGTTATTGTTGATGCAATTTGATTGGCTGATCACTATCTTTCGTGCAATCTGATTGGTTGATCACTATCTTTCGTGCAATCTGATTGGTTGATGATTTTCAAATCTTTGCTGTATTCAGTTTTAAGTTTTGTTTAACATTTAAAAATCTTGGTTTCGTTCAACATTTTGCACTCACTGATAAATATGATCAAAACCGTTTATTTGTTAATCGAATAGTTAAAAACCGGATAAAGTTTGACGGTTAACCGTGAAACGTAAAATTTTTTTAGTTTGAATTTTTTTTTGCTTGAAATTTTTTGTTTGAAACTTTTCGTTTGAAATTTTTGTTTGAAAAAATTTTTGTTTGAAATTTTTGTTTCAAAATTTTGTTTAAAATTTTTTCGTTTGAAATTTTTCGTTTCCAAAATTTTTTCTGTTTAAAAAATTTTTGTTTGAACAGTTTTGTTTGGAAAATTTTGTTTCAAATTTTTTTTGAAAATTTTTGTTTGAAATTTTTTTTTTTGAAATTTTTGTTTGACATTTTAAAAGTTTGTGCACTCATTAGTAAAGAACTGGAACTGTTTAGAACTAAAACCTCTGGCAACATTGTGGTGCAATAGTACACGTCAGAACCTGGGGTTGTACTTGAAATGAAAAAACACAATTCATTGAAATGGATCATTTTATTACACTCCACATGCATCCATACCAGATAGTGGTTCTGGATATTGTCGATACAATGTATTTTGAACTTCTTGCACTAGTTTGTCTTTAGCATATAATTTTAATTCCAATTGAAGTCTTTTAAGGTCTAATGCAATATCAATTGGTGGAAACTCAATGTCCATTTGATCACAAATAAACTGTTTATCAATACAGGTATGCACCCACGAACGATGTTGACAACCATCACAATATCTAGATACATGTTGTACAATATGCATAACACATTTTTCAAAATAGTACTTTTTCAGGAATATACTTGTTTTGTTGCACACTTCCACTGCATGTTTCACACACTGAAATACGCTGATGTATTTGTTCCATTCAGTTTGTGTTAGATACACCATGTTGCGAGGGACATGAAATGTACTCTTTTTACGTAACAGCACCATCTTCTCTTCGAGGACTGTACGCAGCACCACTTCATGATTTGAGCCTAATGATTTGACTATGGTCACATTTAGCTCATCATGAAAATAATCGTTCATTTGGTCGATTCGTGAACATAATATTTGCCATTCTTCACAGGTCAGTTGTACACCAAATTGTTCTGCTTTGCCCAATCGAATCACAGGTTCAAATGTTCTAGCACTGATACCAATCATCACATGTTTTGTTTGAAATATATTTATTGGATAATAGCTTGCGAAGATGAATTCTTTATCGTTAGAAGTACACATCTTTCCTCCTGAAAAGCACTTGCTCAAATGATTTCGTGGGATGACACTGTATTTGCTGGTTTATAGTTATTGTTGACGTCATTGGTAAGGAATGTGCTGACGTTTGAATTCATGATTTCATCACAGTTGCTGACGTCATGCCGACCAACCAAATTCATACAACTACGGCTGACGTCATTGGAAAGAAATGTGCTGACGTTTGAATTCATGATTTTGCTGACGAATCTGGCTGTGTACTAAATTCAAGTTGATGACTTCGACCCAAGAATCCTTTGTAACATAAAGATACAGATCCAGTATTTAAGAAACGCAGCAGTTCTTCTTGTTTTGATGCTTCCATGGGTAAATATCTTGCTGGTAAAATTATATTCTTATCATTTTCAAGCTTCACTACGATTCTTAATCCAAACTTTGTAGGGATCATTTGGCTAGCTAAGATTCTATAAGGTACATTCTGTTGTAAATCAGTAATCTTGGTAAATTATTTCATCACATCACGCGTGTTTAGAAACTGCAGACAAGTATCCATGATGACGTTATCATGAATACTAACTCGAACGATACTTATATATGATGCAAAACTGATGACGTTGCATTATCATGTTCTGACGTGCACCACAATGTTGCCAGAGGTTTTAGTTCTAAACAGTTCCAGTTCTTTACTAATGAGTGCACAAACTTTTAAAATGTCAAACAAAAATTTCAAAAAAAAAATTTCAAACAAAAATTTTCAAAAAAAAATTTGAAACAAAATTTTCCAAACAAAACTGTTCAAACAAAAATTTTTTAAACAGAAAAAAATTTTGGAAACGAAAAATTTCAAACGAAAAAATTTTAAACAAAAAAATTTTGAAACAAAAATTTCAAACAAAAATTTTTTCAAACAAAAATTTCAAACGAAAAGTTTCAAACAAAAAATTTCAAGCAAAAAAAAATTCAAACTAAAAAAAATTTACGTTTCACGGTTAACCGTCAAACTTTATCCGGTTTTTAACTATTCGATTAACAAATAAACGGTTTTGATCATATTTATCAGTGAGTGCAAAATGTTGAACGAAACCAAGATTTTTAAATGTTAAACAAAACTTAAAACTGAATACAGCAAAGATTTGAAAATCATCAACCAATCAGATTGCACGAAAGATAGTGATCAACCAATCAGATTGCACGAAAGATAGTGATCAGCCAATCAAATTGCATCAACAATAACTTTGCCAGTGTTGTAGCATGTATTCCCTTAAGACTATGATTCATAAGTTTCAATAAGGTTAGCTATGTATCCCTGTACACTACCTCATCAAGGTCAATCACGTGGTACAACGTCTTGCTTACGTTTATATTTGGCTGTAATAATCAATACCAATGACGCATTCTCAAATTATCCTACAAAGTTTCAATGTACCAATGTCCTGGACTCCTAATCCCATCATAGGTCAATAACTGATCACGTGATCACAATGATTTACCCAAAGAACAATTACCAATTATTGATATGACAATAAGAAATGTACCCCCTCCCAAAATTTAAGATTGGTACACAAATACACCTGTGTCTTATGAAAAAAAAGTAATAAATCCTGTACTTATTCAATAATAAAGCCGGTCAATAACATTTAAATTTTGAATATTTGGCCATAAGAGGAACATCAACATCTACAATGGGGCTTAGAAAACGTTTACCGAATTTTGTTATTTGATAATTCCCAAATTTAAAAGGGAACATAAACATATAAAGGTAATAAACCTCTGTACATATCCATATAACATGCTAAATAGAAGTCAATAACCTCCGAAATTTGATTTTTGGTAGTTCTTTACCTATGAAAAGGGAACGATGTGGACCATCCAAATTTATAGTGGTACATATTGGAGACCTGTACTATGATACCAAATGCTTATATTAAACAATTTCTAAAACCGAGTGGATGAGCCAAGATACCCCTCCCAAATTTTTAAAGGATGCATCAATGTACCCATATCTTATGATAGGAAATGAACCTATATACATGACCATATAACCATATAAGGTAATAGAACCTCCTCAAAGGGGAGAAATTGGGCCAAAAACCAAACACATGGTACAACATATTGCTTATGTTTATATTTTAGCAATTTTGTACCCCTAAAAGAGAACGATGTGGACCACCCAAATTTATCATAATACATGTTGAGTCATGTACTATGATACCGAATCCCCTCCCGGGGTGCATCAATGTACCTATGTCTTATGATAGGGAATGAACACCTATACATTACCATATAAGGTAATAGGACCTCATCCAAAGGAATAAATTAGGTCAAAAACCAAACACGTGGTACAACGTAATGCTTACGTTTATATTTTGGCAATTTTGTACCCCTAAAAGGGAACGAGGTGGACCACCCAAATTTATCATAATACATGTTAGGGTCCAGTACTATAATACCAAATGTTTAAATTGGGCAATTTCCAAAATTTAAGGGGTGGGCCAAAGTACCCCTCCCGGGTGCACAAATGTACCCATATCTTATGAAAGGTAATGGACTCCTATATATGACCATATAACTATATAGGATAATAACACCTCATCAAAGGAAATAAAATCGACAAAAAAAAAACCAAACACGTGGTACTACGTATTGCTTACGTTTATATTTTGGCAATTTTGTACCCCTAGAAGGGAACGAGGTGGACCACCCAAATTTATCATAATACATATTAGGGTCCAGTACTATAATACCAAATGTTTAAATTGGGCAATTTCTAAAATTTAACGGGTGGGCCAAAGTATCCCTCCCAAATTTTTAAAGGAGTGCACAAATGTACCTATGTCTTATGATAGGGAATAGACCCCTATACATGACCATATAACCATATAAGGTAATAACACCTCATCAAAGGGGATAAAATCGACCAAAAACCAAACACGTGGTATAACGTATTGCTTACGTTTATATTTTGGCAATTTTGTACCCCTAGAAGGGAACGAGGTGGACCGCCCAAATTTATCATGATACATATTAGGGTCCTGTGCTATAATACCCAATGTTTAAATTGGGCAATTTCCAAAATTTAAGGGGTGGGCCAAGGTACCCTCCCAAATTTTTCAAGGGGTGCATTAATATACCCATATGTTATGAAAGATAATGGACCCCTGTATACGCCCATATAACTATATAGGGTAATAATACCTCATCAAAGGGGATAAATTAGGTCAAAAAACCCCGAAATTTAAATTTTTGGCAATTTTTTACCCATGAAAGGGAACGACATAGACACCCAATACTGATAGAGGTACATACTATGGTCCTAGGCTACCACACCAAATTTTTAGATTTGGCAATTTCCAAAATTTAAGGGGGGTGGTCCTATGTACCCCTAAAAGGAAATGAGGTGGACCACCCAAATTTATCATAATACATATTAGGGTCCTGTACTATAACACCCAATGTTGAAATTGGGCAATTTCCAAAATTGAAGGGGTGGGCCAAGGTACCCCTCCCAAATTTTTCAAGGGGTGCATTAATATACCCATGTCTTATGAAAGGGAATGAACCCCTGTATACGCCCATATAACTATATAAGGTAATAACACCTCATCAAAGGGGATAAATTAGGTCAAAAACCTCCGAAATTTGAATTTTTGGCAATTTTTTACCCATGAAAGGGAACGACATAGACACCCAATACTAATAGAGGTACATACTATGGTCCTAGGCTACCATACCAAATTTTTAGATTTGGCAATTTCCAAAATTTAAGGGGGTGGTCCTATGTACCCCTGCCAAAATTTAGGGGGTGGGCCAAGGTACCCCTGCCAAAATTTAGAGGGGGTGGTCCTATGTACCCCTAGGTCATTGCCCCGGCCAGGGACCATGGGTTCTGAGGCAGGGACCCAGGGGCCAAAAAGTTAGGCAAAGTGACGCGATTACTACTAACTTGAAGAACAAAAAAGACACAATATGGCTATGGAAGAAAAGCAGGGGGCAGGTAAACCAAAGAAGTAAAAAAACTAAAACCATTGACCAACTTCGATATAGAGAGGTTGGCTAAAGAGTTAAAGATAAAACGATTTAGAGGTGTATTTATGAGTGATGAACTTCCACAAAAACCCCATGTACATGAGTGTGGTGTAGTTAACTTCGATAAATCAGAAAACATTGGTACTCATTGGATATGCTATTGGAAAGATAACAACATAAAGTACGTGTTCGATTCTTATGGTGGTGTTCCTCCTAAACAACTGGTACAATATCTTGGTACTGAAAACTTATTTTACAATGACGAACGAATACAAGAATTTAATTCAGTTATATGTCGTCATCTTTGTGTTAAGGTTTTAAATCTTCTAAATCAAGGATATTCTTTTAGTGATGTTATGTATATGATTAAAAATGATTAAATATTATTAAGTTTAAGTACTTTTATGGCTTATATCCATAAAAGTTTTGTTTTAAGATAAATATGGAAGCTATACACAGTAGATTTTTAGATTATTTTGAGCAGCATGAGGATGAACTAGATGCACTAGTTAGATTTAATTTTAATTGGTATTTTCAGGATGTTAGTAAGATAGACTTAAAAGATAAAAACAACGCATATACAGTTGTTCAGTTATGGAAAATGTTAATACCTAAATTTTTGTACACGGAAGAAGAGTTGGTAAAGTTATATCCAATAATTACCTTAAAGGAGTTGTTGTCAAATTATAGCTTTAGACCATTAAAATGCAGTAATTGTGGTTGTAAGTCATTAACAAAAGGTAGGAGTACACATACCTGCGATAATTGTTTTGTAGCGAATGGTTTTGTTTACAGTACTAATGAAGGAATGAGAGCTTGCATAAGAAAACCATGGTATGATACTATAAAAAGATTTAAGTTACAGTTATCTCGTTTGCAAGCTTTACAGGATAGAATTATTCCTGAAGATGTGTTCAAGGTGTTAAATGATGAATTTAGGGATATATCAAAACATTTAATATCAACAAAAGATGTTCTAGAAGTACTAAAGAAAAACAAATACACAAAATATTATGATGATGTTTATTTAATACACTATCACTTTACCGATCAAAAACCATTAAAATTACAACATATGGAGGAGACACTTATAGACGACTTCGAAAACTTATACAAAACCTTTAAAGAACTGTATCCAAAAAGAGTATTGTTTATTAACTTGAAATGTGTATTGTACCATCTGCTGAAAAAGCACGATGTTCATGTTGATATTGATTTTAAACACTCATCTAAACAAATAGAGATGTTAAAGAAATGTTTTGAAAAATTAGGATGGACATTTTCTTTATAATAAATGAGTATGGATATATTTGGTAATGTTAAAGATAGAAAAGATAATGTTGATATTAGTGAAGAAAAATTAAAATTGTTGGATAATTTAAATGATGTTGTTAGCGTAAGTCAACTTAGGTCAATAGAAGCTCAATTAGAGAACGATAGAAAACGATTTGAAGATGCATTAGAAACGTTACAAGACACATACGTCAAGAAAGAAGATTTTCAAAAGGTTAGGATGGATACTACTAAATTGATTATGCAGAACGAAACTGTACCTCTACTATATCGAGTAAGAGTTAAAAACGTTAAGGAGCCAATCTTTAGAATATTTAATCTCTCTAATGGTTACAAATTTCTCTATAATGGGAAAATAATGCACATGGAATTAAGTTTGGATAAATACTTTCTAGAGTTATATTTGGGTGATACTTTGATTGAAACTTTACCTTTTAACTTTAACAAGAACGATATAATTACAATTAAACCAAATAAAAATTCAGCTATGGAAGAAGGGCAATTATTGTTTGTTGTAATGTACATAGAAAGAGAACTTTCCTAAAGACGTATAATTTTTAGGTAATGATAGATTTTATTTTTTTTCGTTGATTTTCTATACAATAAATAATGATGATGTATTGTGTTAAGTGTAAGAAATTGACAGATACGGAGAAAGATACCATTAGAATAGAACAAACAAAGAATGGAAGATATCTAAAGAAAGGTATTTGTTCTGTATGTGGTGTTACTAATACTCAATTCGTTAAAAAGCCTGATTGACTAGAAGAAGGTAAAGGTGTTAGAGAAGACATTATAGAAGAAATTCACAAACCATCTAGAAAAAACTTTGACAGATTAAGTGTGGTTATAAAAGGTATCGATGATCTTTGGCAAGCTGATCTTGTAGAAATGGATAGTGGAGTATTAAAAGGTGTTTCCAAATTAAATAAAGATTATAAGTATTTGCTAACGATTATAGATGTGTTTTCGAAATATGCGTTTGCTGTTCCTGTTAAAGATAAGAGTGGTAAGAATGTTACAGAAGCATTCGAATCCATATTAAGAACGAGAAAACCTAGTAACTTACAAACTGATCAAGGTAAAGAGTTTTACAATAAAGAGTTTAAGAAGTTAATGGATGAAAATAAGATTAATCATTACTCAACCTATAGTGGTAAGAAAGCTTCTGTTGTTGAAAGATTCAATAGAACACTTAAACAAAACATGTGGAAAAGGTTCACAAAACAAGGAAATTATAAATGGATAGAGATATTACCAACATTGGTTAGTGAGTATAATAATAGAGTACATAGAACAATTGGTTTAAAACCTATAGAAGTTAATAAGAAGAATGAGCAAACAATATTGGAGAAAGTGTATCAAAAAGAATATAAGCGCGTTAGATCCAAATACAAATTAGGCGATCATGTTCGTATAAGTAAATCGAAAGGGTTATTTGAGAAAGGATATACACCTAATTGGTCAACAGAAGTATTTGTTATTAGTGAAGTTATTCCATCATATCCGCCTACATATAGAATTAAAGATTTAAAAGAAGAGGATGTACAAGGTAGATTTTATGAACCAGAACTATTAAAGACGAAACATAAAGATGAATACTTGGTGGAGAAAGTGTTGGGAAAGAAAGGTGACAAAGTATACGTTAAATGGCTAGGGTTTGATGATTCGCATAATAGTTGGGTAGATAAGAGTAATGTTGTAGTGTAAATATAAATGTTTGTCTTTTATGGAATAATAAACCACAAAAGACGAATACAGGTTAATTCAATGCTACTAAGCTATGTCAAGATCGTGATGCTCCGGCAAAAAAATAAAGATTTTCCATATAATAAATATAAGTACTATGGATAGTTCTCTTAGTTTAAACGATATTTGCTATGAACAGATTAAAGATGATTACTGGTATGGTCTGTTTGGTGATTTCAAGTTGATTATAGACAAATCAACAGGATATTTCAACGCTACTAAGTTGTGTCAAGACGGAGGAAAGAAATTTTATAAATGGTTAGAAAATAAACAATCTAAAGAGTTAATTTCTTATATAAAGTCATCGCAACGAATTCGTAGGGATGATTTTAAGATTGTTAAAGGTGGACAATTATGTATTATACGAGGAACATATGTTCCGAAAGAGTTAATACTTGATATAGCAAGATGGGTTTCACCCGATTTTTATATTAAATGTAATGAAATTATTATTAATTACTTCACTCAGGAATTTAGACAGTATCAGCAAGACAATGAAGAGTTGCAAAAAAGAGTAGAAGAAATAGATCAAACAATGGAGAGATTAAGAATTCAAAACGAGAGCTTAAAAGAAATTGCAGCACCATATACAGATGATGTTTCAAAAGATAATTGTCTAATCATATATAAGAAAAACAAACCTAATGATCCTTTCCCTTATTATGCTATTCGTTGTCATAAGAGAAGCCTATATAAACCTCTTAATGAAGCAGAAGAAAAATATCCGAATCATGTAATAATATATGAAAAGTTTAGAGATCCTATCAGTATTAAGCTATTCAACCTAATGCAACAAGAACTAGATATTCGTAAAGGTAAGGGTAATGAGTTTTGGACGTCCTTATCAGAAGAAGATTTGATTAAAGAAATTGATTGTTTATATGATTGGTTATTATCTGATAATTAAGGTTAATATCTAATAATTAAAGTTACAACTGTTATGATATAATAATCATAAAAGATAATTAAGGCTAATATTAGATATTTAAGGTTACGACTTTTATGATATAATAGTCATAAAAGGTAATTAGTTAAACATTAAACAAACCATCTGCTGTAACATCGAATGCTAATTTCAATATACCACCTAAATCAGGATTATTACGGTATTTTCTTATTATAACTCTCCAATCTACATAATGTCTTAATAAATATATAAACTCTACAGAGAGGTGTTGATATATTGAAATGTTATGCCAATGAACTTTGTCTTTGAACTCTGCAATAAATCCTTCTGTTAAATTTTGAAATATTGAAATTATTTCCCAATCTACTTTGTCAGCGTAATCTCGTATAAGGTTTTCTGATAATTGTTGAGTTCCAGATAAGCGCCCCCAAGAAACTTTATCTGCATGTTCTCGTATAAAGGCTTCAGAGAGTTTGTTTCCATAAGATATAGCATCAAAATCAACTTTATCTATAAACTCATTAATAAATTCTTCAGATAAGTTTTGATTATACGATACTTCCTTCCAATCAACTCTATCTACAAATTCTCTTATAAAGTCTTCTGATAAGTCTTGGCTTCCTGAAATAATCTCCCAATCAACTTTATCAGCTAATTCTCTTATAAACTCTTCCGATAACTTTTTCCATAAACATATTTCGCTCAAATTATCTTTCTGCAGATATTTGCGTATGAAATCTTCTGTAATGTGATCATAGTTATATTCCTCCTCATAATCATCATAACCTATAGATAACCATTGTTCATCAGTCAGTGAATCTAATATCTCATCTGACAAATTCATAACATTTGCATAGAGAATGTTTTGTATAAGAAATGAGTTGTTTTCTTTAGTGGCTTTCTTGAACAAATGATCTAACATACCTAGGGACACGCTAAAATTTATTTTGTCTTCATCATTATAACCACCAATATCTAAATGTTTAAATACACAATCAAATATAGGTTTGTAAGATAATATTTCCTTAGCACTAGTCATGTTCGTTTTTATTCTTAGATTTTTAAAATTTATATCATTTTTGTTGGTTTTCTATATAATAAATATAGAGAAAGCATTTGATTTATTACATGATGGACTTAAACTTATTCATCATGATCTTAAACTCTTAGCATCACTACTAGAGAAGCAAATACTGTTGAAGGAAAAAGAATTATTAATAATGCAACAAAAAACATCTGATTTGAGCAGTGATGATGAATATAAATATGGTAGTGATGATTATGATGATGATGATGAGTAAGTTTACAAAAATGATTTAATTTTTAATATGTTTATATGTAACTTTGATGGGTCTTCCCATGAAAGTCCTGTTCTAATACAACGCGTAATATGTAGACAATGGCAGGAGTGTACAATGTTAAGCGTTGTATTAGGATATATGGAACTAAAAATAGTACAAAAAATGAACAGAAATAATCCGGCCAAGATAAAAATTGAGTAGTAGAATTTTCTATATAATAAATAAGATGAGTAATTATAATAGATTTACTGTAGTAGAGTTAAGACGACAATGTAAAGAAAAGGGAATCAAAAGATATTCCCGATTAAGAAAAGCAGAACTAATAAACCTTCTTAAACAATATGATGATGAACAAAGCAGAAGACAGATTAGAGATATATTCCCCTTTAAACAAGAAGTAATTGAAGAACCGAAGCCAGCACGTATACCCATCAAAGTAGAATTAGAAGAAACAGCACTCAAGAAGCGTTTACAAACCATTAAAGTCGAAAACATAGGAGGATATAAAGACCCAATAAAATTTTTAGATACAAGTGGAAGAGTTGCTATTAACAAAATCAAAGAGGAATTAAAATTTCACCCTGTTAAAGTTAACCTTGTTTTCATTTGTGACTATATTAAAGATAAAGAAATACAAGAGTGCAATTTCAAAACATCAAACGAGAGAATATTAGAATCAACTGACTTAAGTGAATATATACATCATGCAAAACAAAAACTTCGTAGAGAAATGGAAGAATTTCAAGGCCGAGGATCAGGATGGACATTACATCAAATTAAACACCTAGAAATCAGATTAAATAAGTATGTACCATTAAGAGCTTCTTCCTATGCAGATTAAAGCAGATTAAAACTTCCAAAGCAGATTAAAGATAAGAAAGCGGTAATAAATATTCAAAATAAAGATAATAAATGTTTCTTATATTCTATTGCAAGTTATTTAAAACCTATTGATAGAACCGTTTCAAAAAATCCTCAAAGACCCTCTCATTATAAACAACTTGTTAATGAATTACAAAAGAAATATTGTGATGGTATTGAGTTTCCTGTACAGTTAAAAGATATTCCAAAATTTGAAAGAAGAAGTAATATCTCCATCAATGTTTACGGCTATGACAAGAACTATAATGTATATCCACTTCAAATCACAAAAAATAAGCAGGAAACTCATATCAATTTATTATATGTAAAAGGTGAAAAAAACAGTCATTTTTGTTGGATAAAAGACTTATCACGATTAATAAGAAGTCAAGTGACAAAACATACTGAAAAGTTATACTTTTGTGATAGATGTTTAACAAGACACTTTCGAAATGAGAAGCAGTTGCAAAACCATGAATTAGATTGTAAAGAGCATGAGGCTGTTAGAATAGAACTTCCAAAACCATACGACAATCAAATAAAGTTTCAAAGCTATAATCGATCATTAAGAGTTCCATTTACGATAATTGCTGACTTTGAATGTATCTTATGTAAGTTAAAAATAGAGCATAATTGTAGTAAAACAGTAAAATATCAAAAGCATAAACAAATGAGTTTTTGTTACTATGTCAAATATTCAAATGGAGACTACAAAGCCCCTGTTAGTTATATAGGTCCAGATGCTGCGAAAGTATTTCTTGAAATGTTACAAAAAGAAGCAATAGAAATTATGAAAATATATAACAGGGTAGTTAATATGATTCCGCTTAGTGAGAAGGAAATAGAAGCTTATAACAGTTCGGATACTTGTCATATATGTGAGAAAAACTTGAATGACTTACCACCAGCTGTTGAGAAAAAAATAAATATACTGAAGAAGAAAATACAGTTCTACAAGGATAAAGATGATATGAGTGAAAAAATAGAAGAATGGAAGCATGACTTAAAAAAGTGTTTGTATAAGATAAATAAAAATAAAACAAAAGTAAGAGATCATGATCATTTAACTGGAAAGTTTAGAGGTGCAGCTCACAGTTATTGCAATTTAAACTATAAAAATCCTAACTTTGTTCCTGTATTTCTTCACAACTTAACTGGCTATGATACGCATTTGTTTATTAAGGAGTTAGCTTATGATACACAGAAAATTAAACTGATTGCAACAATGAAGAAAGGTACATAACATATGAAAAATATGTAAAAGCAGAATCAGAAAAAGATGGAATAAATTTAAGATTTGTTGATTCATTTAGATTTATGCCAAAGAGTTTAGCAGAGTTAACAAAGAATTTAAAGCCAGAACAATTTCGAGAAACATTAAAGTTTTTTCCGATTGATAAACTTGACCTAGTTAATACTAAAGGTGATTATTCATTTGATTATGTTGATTCATTTGAAAAATTGAAAGAACC
Organism: Thermobia domestica; assembly: GCF_964235325.1. NCBI lineage: Eukaryota > Metazoa > Arthropoda > Insecta > Zygentoma > Lepismatidae > Thermobia > Thermobia domestica. The sequence goes on along the minus strand of NC_137463.1, from coordinate 190,129,149 downwards.
TGTTCCATTATCTCCAGACAAATTTACAAACAGATTAACAGGAGAAAAAATGAGTCCTGAACGTCATAAGCTTCATGTACGAGTTTGTAAAGAATTCAATCTAGAGTTATTGGAGGACTTAACTGAACATTATAACAAAACAGATGTCCTTCAATTAACAGATATATTTGAAAACTTTAGAGATGTGTGTTTAAAGGCATATGGATTAGATCCTGCTTGGTATTATACAGCACCAGGTCTATCGTGGGATGCAATGTTAAAGATGACTAAAATTAACTTAGAAATGTTAACTGATTATGATAAAATACTAATGTTAGAAAAGGGTATACGAGGGGGAATCTCACAATGCAGTAAAAGATATGTAAAAGCTAACAACAAATATATGCAAGATTATAATAAAGATGAGTGTTCAACATACCTAGCATATCTAGACGCAAACAACTTATATGGATGGGCTATGAGTCAATACATGCCTTATAAAGATTTTAAGTGGGTTAAACCTTACATAGATATAATGAACATTCCGGATGACTCAGAAACTGGTTACATATTAGAAGTAGATTTAGAATATCCAAAGCATTTACATAACAAGCATTCTGATTTACCATTAGCTCCAGAGAACATGTGTCCACCCGGCTCAAAACAATCAAAATTATTAACAACGCTTTACAATAAGGAAAGATATGTAATTCACTATAAAAACTTAAAACTTTATATGTCACTTGGAATGAGATTGAAGAAAGTGCATAGGGTATTAGAGTTTAAACAATCAAACTGGCTAAAGAAATACATTGATTTAAATACAGAGATGAGGACGCAAGCTAAAAACAAATTTGAAGAAGATTTTTATAAGCTCATGAATAACTCGGTATTTGGAAAGACTATGGAAAATATTCGAAAAAGACAGCCCATACAATTAGAATGTGATCCTAAGAGGGTAGAAGCATTAATTGCTAAACCTAACTTTGATTACAGAACAATATTTAGTGAGAACTTGTGTGCTATACATATGAAAAAAGAGCGATTAACATTTAATAAGCCAATATATGTTGGTATGAGTGTGTTAGAACTATCGAAGCTATTAATGTATGATTTTCACTATAACACGAAGCCGAAATATGGAAACAATATAGATTTATGTTATATGGATACTGATAGCTTTATATATGAGATTGAGACTGAAGACTTTTACAAAGATATAGCAGAAATAGTTGACCAGTTTGACACGAGTGAATACAAGGAAAATAACATATATGGACTACCACTAATAAACAAAAAAGTAATAGGTAAGATGAAAGATGAAAATAAAGGTAAGATAATGACAGAGTTTATTGGATTGAGATCAAAGATGTATGCTTATAGAGTAGAAAATAAAGAAGAGAAAAAAGCTAAAGGAGTAACTAAATGTGTAGTTGCCAAGGAATTGCAGTTTGATGATTATAAAGAAAGCTTATTTAAAAATGTTAAAACGTATAAAGACATAAACCTCATTAGAAGTTATAAGCACGATATATATAGCATAACCGTTCATAAGCTAGCATTAGATTCCTCAGACGATAAAAGATATATACTACGAGATGGTGTAAATACGCTAGCTTGGGGACATTATAAGATAGAAGAGGAGTAGATGTAATTATATGTAGTGTAGTTTTAGTTATAAGTTTTAGATATAAGTTTTTATGATTTTAAATGTCATAAAAGCATATTCAATCTCACTTTGGGGCATCCCTCTGTGTTAAAGTACAATATAGTCAGGGGTGGCTTCATAATTTTTTTGGGTAGTTAGGGGGTGGAGGGGGAAAGTGGGGCAAAACATACATATGTCCCCTACTGAAATCTTTAATCAAAAGTAAGTCATTGGACACTTGATACATTGTAATCCAATTACGAGGACAATCACAGTACTTAGGGCAAGATATTAAATGATAGATGATTTTAGCATACCCATAGTACTTTTTTTGTTGCTCTTTCAATTTATATATTGTGAATATATACGGTTTAGGAACATATTATTTTGGAAATAGAGCATCTTAATTATTGAATGTTATATCAAAGTATATTAATGAAATGTTGTCATATAGTGTAAACACGTGTTTGTGTTTATGTGTTTACGTCAATAATTTGTATATGCGTTGAATGTTATGTTTTGTTACGGCTAGACGCTAAGTCGTCAGTTTGTATGTTATTGTGATTTGTAATGTTTTGGTTGAAGAATTGAAATGTCATCAAGATGTAATGCTGTAACAGTGACACACTTTGACTGTGGCATAACCGTCAAGTTTGCAGAAATTTGTTGGTCTGAGAATTTGATCACGATGTAATTCGGGTGAAACCAATGTTTTACCAATAGCTGAGATATACAAAAAGCCAACAACGTGAATTCCAGAATGTCTGGAAACTGAGTATAAAAACCTATGGTCCGAAAGGATTTGGATCAGAAGTGGATCATCAGAAGTTGAGTATTAACAGAGAGAACCACTTGTACTCGTATCACAGTAGTCATTCAACTGTGAGTCCAGTCTAGGAGTAGATCTAGGGAGATCCAACATTATCCAGTACAACCATTAACTGGGATTATGGTTGAACAATAGTTGGCGAACATAGACTATTGGCAGCACGAGCTATTCATCGTTTTGAGAACTTCAACATCAGTCCAGGCGTCATCTACTAGAAGGTATGTGTATCTCAGCTATGTTCGAGTTATTCGTGATTGACTTCTTAGATGCTTAAGATATGTGATCTGACGCGTTATACACAGTCTACGTTAACAACATTAACACATGATATTTCATAGAATACAAATATCTAAATGAAAGTTAACTTTATGTGGTTTTCTTCTGTTCCCACTTCGTACCTACTCATTACAGATGGTGAGTAGTAGCGATCTTCAACCGTCACACATTGATTTATCCCCATGCAATTTAGGCACGACGGTTTGAGGTTGTTAATATGGATATTTTGGTTATCTCATCTTGTAAAATTTTGAAGGTATTTATGGATAATACTCGATGATTATCATCCGGAAACAATCTTGAGAAGGTATCCACACGAACATTATTTACACCTTTAATATGTTGCACTTCAAAATCAAAAGATTGAAGTTCTAGTGACCATCGCAGCAAACGCTATTGTATCCCTGGACTTTCTTAAGGTGATGTAAAGAATTATGGTCCTTTAAAACTATAAAATGACAGCCACTTATGTGCGGAGCAAACTTTTGGAGCGGAAAGCGTACAGCTAGTAGTTCGATTTCCTTGGTTGTGTATCCCTTTTCTGCTTTCTTCAATGTACGACTGATGCAATGTATCACTGCTGGCTCAGTAGGGTTAGGTTGCCATAATATACTAGAAATTCCGGATAACGAACTCACACTGAACATAAAAAGGACAATCAAATCTAGGATGATTTAAGCGAATAATTTCCATAATACATGTTTTCAATTTGTAAAAGCTCCTTTCTTGAAGAACACCCCATTGCTATGGAATTCCTTTTTAAATTATTGAAACTAAGGGTTCGGCTATTTCTGCAAATCGAGGTATTGATTTCCTAAACCAGTTGGACAGTCCCAAAACTTGACAGGTTTCTTTTAGATTGGTAGGAGCTGGCAAATTCTTTATGGCTTGAATCTTAGACTCACTAAAGCACATTCCTTTTGCATCTATTGTATAACCTAAAAATTCAATAGACTTCTTGAAAAATTTTGACTTTGCTAAATTAACAGTTAGGCTTGTATTTCCCAAATGTTCCAGAACAGCATCTAATTTTCCAAATAATCTTCAGGTGTTTTCCCCATAATTAAAATATTATCCGCATAGAAAATCACATTGGCACGGAGGTCCTGTCCTATCACATAATTTAAGCATGAAGCTAAGGCGGCACTACCATTAATTAAGCCAAAGATGACTCGGTTATATTCATACAATTGTCTTTCAAACGAAAAAGCAGTATATGTTCTGGAGTTTTTCCCTAATAAGATTTGATTATACGCCATTACAAGACCCAGATTCTAAATGCTGTATATCCCTATAAAGAACTAAGAATTTCTTCAACCGGCGGATACTTTACTTGTTGTAATTTTATGTGCTTATTCAACTTTCTCAGATCTAGCACTAATCTCAATTGTTTGCCGTCCTTTTTAGGCACTACATGTAATGGGTTTAAATGAACGCTCTGAGATGGACTTATTATACCGTCTTGCAACATTTCACTAATTTGTTTCCTTATATCCTCTAAATCTATATGGTATAATGTATGGTTTCGTTATTATTGAGATTTCCGTATCAACTTAATTGTCATACATAAAATGTTTGCAACATCCAGGTCTCTTGGAAAACACACTTCTATGTTTATAAAGAATTTTCTTGAGCTGTGGTACAAATTTTTCATATATATTATCGATGGTCTCTGTAATCTCATCCACGCAATTATGAAATAAATAATCATTGCTGTCTATAGTAGCCCTTTCAGTTCCAAGCTTATTGATATCTGTTTTATTATTCATTTACGCTTAAAATAGTATTATTCAGAGGGGCTGACACTGACAAGCAACATTATCGCTAACTGGGATTAAATTTTGAACGATTTTATCATTAAGGGTACGTATAGAAAATGTCTTATTTTCGAAATCAAGGACTGCCCGTAATTAAGTTAGAAAATCTAATCCTATCAACACATTTTCACTCAATTCGTTTATTACCAATATAGGGATTGTAATTTCATATTCTTGTATAGAGATTACCACTTGCGTTTTTCCCATTACTCTCTTCTTGTGTTTGCCTGTATAATCGACTAAAACCAAAATATCTATCTTTTGCAGTCTAGGATTAGAGTAGTTCGTTGTAAGTACACGCCAAAATCAATATGAAAGAAGTGATACGTTAGCTCCAGTATCAATGAGAACTTGAAGAGGGATATCGTTATTTTAACATGTATTTTAGCAGTGCAAAATGTTTTCAAGAAAACAAAATCATTATCAGGGGAACATACTTCATCTATCTCGTCATCAAATATCCAATAACAGTTGCTTATGGGAATATATTGATGGTCACTTCTATGATCTAAAGTCTTAAGATTAGTTTCATTTATAGAAGAATTAATCAAAGAATTGGTAGCGTTATTATTGATATCTGTTTTAAACCTCTATTTTCACATTCTTGCGAATAAGTTGCTGACGTGGCTTTAACCCGTTCCACGTCAGCCATACCTAGTTTAAAGTGACATTACCAAACGATTCGATTAGATTACATTGAATGGCACTATCTTGGGTACGATTCTGTACGTTATTTCCTTCACCAGTTCTCTGATTCCTATTCTGGGAATTTCTGCCATCTGTGTAGTTACTACGAAATCTGGGAGTACGTGGATAATTAGATCGATTATTTCCATTATTCCTAATAGTTGTATGATTACCATTTCTGTTTCTTCTAAAATTAGATTCGGTCATATTACCATTACAATTAGGTTCAGTTATATTACCAGTACGAGAAAATCCAAAATTGCCTCTTGCATTATGGTTAATATTTTCCTTAACATTAATATTACGAATAGGAAAATGATTAGCTTGACTTCGGTCAGAATTGTTTTGCAACTTCGTCTGACTTTCAAAATTTTGAACTATCGCAAGTAAATGTTTAAATTAATACACTGTGAAGATTTTTATTTGCTGTAGCCTAAAAGGTAATAACATTTGTATTGATGCGACAACGCGTGATTCCGGCTGATACGAATTGATCAGTTTCAATTCATTATATGCAGTAACTACAAAATCGGTGAGACTTTTGTCTACCTTAGGATCATAATGCCTATTTCTAATCTCGAGACGGGACATATAGCCTCGTTGCTGACGTCCGCATTCATCCCCCTACTCATACTCATACTCATATTTCTAATCTGTGCATCACGATTTGACATTAGGAAGTCATTTTCAAAATTGGCTAACAAAGCAATTTTGAAATTTGAATAAGTATGTAATTTACCTCTAATAGCGTTGAACCATGCCGAGTAAGGCGGCAATAAAACATGTGGCAAAACGTGAAAATTATACTCATCTACACCGGTCAATTCACATCCTACTTCAAATTTTTCAAAAAATATACTAGCCGGGATATCCTCTGATCTACCAGTGAATTTTGTCAAAGACTTTATTTCGCTGATTTCTAAACGTGTATCTGAATGCCTTAAATTTCTAAATTTTACGTGAGTATCGGTGTTCCGTTGCATTCTTCTTTCTTCATTTTCAGAATTGGAAGCGAATTCCTCCTCTTCGGAATAACATACAGGTGGGTTACTGCATTCTTCACGTAGTCTGGTTCTAACAACATTATGTTCTACATAAGCCACATTGACGGCGTGATCAAGAGTACTATTTGCTGTCCCAAGTTTTTCCTTGATATTTTGTACTTCTTGCAATTTCCTTATCTGGTTCTAATGATTATTAACTTGTGTTTCTACTGCTTCGACTGAACTTTGCAGAATCGCAAAACTGTGAAGAATTTGCTCTAATCTATTATCGGTTAGTTCCAGTTTGGTATTAATCTGTTGTGATATTTGTTCTATCCTGGCATCTGACCGTAGTATTAATTGTTCTATCTTGGCATCTACCTGTTCTTTGTTGGTATCCAACTGTTGCGTAACTTGGTCCATTTTAGCATCCAACTGTTGCGTTACTTGTTCCATTTTGGCGTTCAACTGTTGCCCTAATTGTCTTATAAGGTCAGTCACACTCTTTGACGTATAGACGTCTTCAACTCCATTACTGGTGTCTTCATCGCTGGTAATATTCATTTTTGAATTTCGGTATATTTTGCTCTTATTCCTTAATAAAATATAATCCGTGATGATCAAAATATATGAAACCGTTTACTTTAAACCTCTAACTAGTCTCAAGGTCCTGGCGGAATAACACCATCTAAAATGTAACGATATGTTCTTATTTTCGTTACATTACCAAGTTCAATATACAATGCGTATTATATTAGGTTAAATGAAGTCACACAACACTATCAAATACTTGTAGTTTTATATCTATATATTCCGCAAGAAATATCAATTGCAATACACTGAAGTAATACACATCAATTTTATGCAATGTCAACTATTTAAATAACTATCTTCTCAGTCATCTAATCAACAAGAACAGGTTGTCATAGCAACCCCAAAACAGTAAATCTGTTGTTACAGTAACAGCGGTAAGTTAAAAATCATACAATATCAACATATTGTTCTATATATATTCCTCTTCTTCGTAATCACAGCCTGTGCACTTTTAAATAGCACCTTTTGCCCAAAATAGTTAAAAGAAGAATGGAAGTAACTTACAAATATACAATATCGTTGTAATACAAATATACAATATCGTTGTAGTTGTTTGTTTGTTGAAATTTGTTTCCCTTTCCACCACCGAGGCAATATAATATGTAGACCTACTATTTAAGATGGAATCCAAAACACTCCACTAGTTCGATGTTCTCGCACCGGAAAACGAACCCAAAACTATGTGCATCAGCGGTGATTGCCTTCCTTTTTATTTTTTAAAAGTTCGCCCCAACCTGGACCCTACCTTCTGTATTGTCTGTAAATTAATTCTATTTGATATTCTATGAAATCAAAACTGGCAAGGACACAAACACAGAAAATTCGAGGACAGTTAAAAGCGCGTACAGAGCAGTCCCGTGTTCTTCAGTTAGACTTGAACCGACGATAGATTACACCTCGTAATCCAAAGCCGAATACCCGAGACAACTCGGTTATTGCTACCGGCAACTACAGGACCAAAGAAGAGGACTAGTAAATTTTAATCACTGAAAATAAAATGATTTTGTTGTTGTTGTTTTAATGTGGGTGCCTCGTATTTCGTTCATATTGAACGTGGGATCGAAAATTCTTCATGACAAACGTGGAAATTGTGTAAAATTAGACAGTGAAATGAAATTTAATGTTTTACCTCTCACAATTACGTCCTTCAGGGTAAAAGAGACGGATGATTATGAAATCATTGGTGGAATTATAAGGTGAAAACAAACGGGAAAACCCCAAAACCCGATTACATGATGCCGACTGTAAACTTAAATGAGCTGGGATCGAACCAGAAAACCTTTTACCAGAGGTGAGTGCCCTATTACTTTTTTTTAAATTCGCTCACCCGGGACATTTTCCTACATGGTCTTCGCAGCAACCTTATTCACTTTTCACCTTAATGCAATACTACAGGTATCTGAACACTGAAACTTTGAGGAGAGTTAAAAAAAAATACCCATGCACTTTAGAGGGTCTTAAGCCACCATAGTATATCACCTTATAGTCGTCACCTTATGGCCTTAAACCGCTCGATTACGTCATATCGGTTCTCATCACTGAACCACTGTGTCCCACCGCCCCCTGCAATATTAGAACAAGAAATGTACATTCGCCACTGTCATTGGTATTTAAAGTTAAAATAATGCCATTAAACCAAGTAAAGTTAGCATTTTTACGTTTGTATTGGGGGGTCATGAGCTCGAAATCGGCGACCAATGATCCTGATTAAGTTTTTCCTCAGTCTCATGAGGCAAATGTTAGGATAGTATCTTTTCAAGACAGGCTTTGGTCGACTTCAATTCAAACTTTCTTATCGTTGTTAGTGTAAAATTCCTTTACTACAGTGGCCAGAATGTTATTAAGAAGTACAGTAAATAAATACAGTAACCTATAGACTGATATTAAACTAACTGCGTAACCACATATCTATTCTTAGTCACAGACATTCTTTAAAAGAGAAAATACAAGGTTGAATACTAATATAAATTACCATGTAATTAAAATTCAAGTCTTATATAACACAACTTAACCTAGCTATAACTAGCTTTGATGTCACAGTTGCAGCGAAAGCCTTCTCATTTTTTTTAAAAAAGAAAGAAAACAGCATACTCAGAGGAACAGGTATTATTTTAAAAAAATAATGTAGAAAAATTCAACATAATTCTCTAAGCTAGTGCTTAATAAAGTAGAACACATGTTCTATACAGTAGAACCAGGGGTGCCCACAAGGGGGGGCTATGACGCAAAGTGCGTCATTGAAATATTTGGGGGGGGGTAAAAATCTGTATAAATATGTTTAAGGGAGTGTAAAAATTAATCGAAAAGAAGATTTTTTCATGGAAGAACACCTACGGGTAGACAATTAAGGGGGGGGTACGTCATGGACATAAGGGGGGTGGGCACCACTGGTAGAACTGATGTTTAAAAATAAACGTTTCAGATAGTCTAGACACATCGAGTGTATCATTACGATTTTGATGGGGATGACAAACAACTAAAATATACAGCACTATAATTTATATACAAACAGCACGTTTCGATGAAGATTAGGCCATATATATGAGGGCCTACTGACATGTAAGAATCAGTCACGTAATCAGGGTCGGATTTCCCAATAGGCCCGGGCCTATGGGCGCAAGCTCCCAGGGGGCGCATGGCCGAGAGAAAAAAATTAAAAAATATCTAGAAATAAAAATAAATAGCCATAACTTAACATATTTTTTGAATTGATTAAAAAATCAGGCTAATAAAGCATTCTGATTTTGAAGTTCATTGGAACAAATAATTGTTGGTAAAGTTCACCAGTCTTTTGTTAGTACATTAACGGTATTTTGTTAAGCCCAGAACCAAGTAAATTTCTCAAAAAAAAAAAAAAAAAAAAAAAACTTGCAATGATAAAATTGCATCGTGGAGTGGTGTTTAAGTAATTAACATATAGGCCTGATACATTTTTTAAATAAAGGTTTTTAGGAAAGTAACTTTAACCAGACTAGGGGGCGGAAAAAATTATTGGGCCTAGGGGCGCCAAAATGCTAAATCCGGCCCTGCACGTAATAAATTAAAAAGCTTCAGTTCCTACGTTGTTTTGCAGGGACATGTAAGAAGAAATTAGGATTGACATGGACCATGGAAGAATGTGCAGTCTTGCTCTGTTGGTATCATGTAAATTCAGGGGGCCTTATGCAGAGTCGCTCTGAAGCATGATTAGTGTCATACTAAAAAGTTCGACTAACATATGTTTCCTGCAGTAGTCAGGCCTTTAGTATGACTCTAATCAAACGTCAAAACGACTCTGCATAAGGCGGAGGAAGTTCAATTCTATAGTGATTAAATATGTGATGAATCACTGCTGCTGTGAAATGTAATACAGACCTACATAGATAAGATTAAAAACAAATGCAAAGCAACCAAGATAATATTTAGAGGATTTTAGCAAGATAATAAGCTTGCCATATTTATAACTATTATATGTGTGTACAGAAGCGACTAGCAAATTTTGATCCACTCGGCTTAGCTACAGAACAGTCACGGTGCGAACTTTATTTTTGGGGAGGAGCACGTGAAAGGGCAGAGACATTTTTGGAGGGCCAGCTATATCTTTCGTGTAACGAAGAGGATAGTTCCAAATAACTTGGCTTATATCAAAATACATCATATCTGGGGAAGGCAACCTCCGGGAGGAACACCCACCCCTTGCACCCTCTGGCGTCGTTACGGGTACAGCATTGACTCATCCATTAAAGTAAAATTTTCAAATAAAATATTTTCTTAAAAAAAAAAAACGTACTTTCGCCTTTTTCATATTGGCTCAGCCCCGTACATGTTTTATCCCAAATAGCTTTCGGAAGGATTACTTTTCTCTTATTCATAGATGATCTCTCCGATTATCTTCAACCATATGCAGTACTTGTATCCAGTGATTTATCTACACCCCCCTAACACCCCCAGCACCCCCTAAAATTTTCGGACACCCCCTGGAAATAAATTCCTTACACCCCCTCAATAGGGGGTGCAATATTAAAACGATTCATTCTCGTTCTGTCTAAAGGCTCTCCAGGACTTTGTAGAAAATATTTTAAATTATCTTATCTTTAGGTAGAGCGGGGAAAAGCTTGACTCTTAGTGTGTTTGTATACTGAGCGAAACTCATGTATAAGATGGCTGTAGTAACGAGGACGGGAACTAAATCCAAGCGGTCGAAATGCAAGGAAAATTCTGACGAGGACAAAATCCAAGAAACAAAATCACAGGAGTATATATTGGATGTACCAGTGCACAACCTGTATGATTATTTTTCCCTTCAATTGTCATATATTCTAAACTGTTATATGTATTTTTCAACTGAAATATTTTTTTCTTTTAAAATGCTGAAAACTCAACAAAACGTAAAAATGTTATAATCCCCATGGGGAAATCGCGGTAGAAAAGTGGGAGGGCCACAGCCGACGGTGGCGGGCCGCCGGTACGGATCATACACGACTATGTACAGAAAAAGAACATCTTTTCGCCGGTTCGATCAGAGGTGGCAGGTAGCCGCCGACCCTTTGCCGACTGTATGTCGGCAGAAGCGCGACGTTGCGGCAGGGCTGGTTAGAATTCGACTCTCTGCCGAAGAAACTGACAAGGAGACTTACGGCAGTGTCACTCACCGATTTGCATGAAACATTGCATACTTGTAGAACATCGAAAAATAATCGACACGTACTTTTTTTATTTCGGCAATGGTGTGGATTTAAGGGCAGAAACCACCCTTTGAAAGTTAGGGGTGGTCTCCAAGTATAGACAGTAAACAATCATTTAATATACAAGAAAACATACTTCCAGGGGGATTTTGGACAACTGATTCAAAATTTGACGTCAAAATTACAAAATTTAAAATGGCGGATCTAATATGGTGATTACAATTTTAAAAAGTCTTCTAGTTTAAAATACTCTGCAGTTAACTAAAACAATGGTGGTTGGCAGGTTTTACTGAGGGAAGGTTGCAGACCGATTTGAAACCCATTTCTGTACTTATTTTAACGGGATACTTGATTAAAGTGAGTCTCTGCTCCTCTCACTACTCGGGATGCTTATTGAAAATGACTCCCATCGCTTCTCACTATCCGAGGTACTTAGCCCAGCGTCTATTGCTAAGTCCATTTTGTCATTAGATGCATGGAGTGGTCACAATTCATCAGCTTTTGAACCTATTTTAAGAACAAAAGAGTACCTCAAAAAGTACGATTCAGCCTCTTCATGTGTTCTTCTTTAGACAATGGTAAAACTTCTTAAGACATTTTACTGACATTGTTCTTCTCTACAACTATAACATAAATTTACATCTACGTAATAATATAATTAAGATCCAATCACTAATTCATAATAAGTTTTCTTCTCCCAGATTTGCAAATCTTATTAGGTATGTGCGGTACAAAAGCGGTTATTTGGAAGAAAAACTACCTGCGTTTGAAAATCCTGTAACATTTTGTTTCAAAACTTGTGCAGCATTTTGCTATTTGTGCACAGTTTTTCCGTAATAAGGTGTGCGTAGTGTATACAATGTTTATGTATCCCTTACTTTCTTTCTTTCTTTTTTCTTTCTTTTCTTTTTTTTTCTTTTTTTCTTTTTTTTTTTACGGAATATCATTACTGCAAAACGTCTTTTCAATATATTCATAATTATAACAATTAAGGATATATGAAGTTCTGACATAGTGAGAGACAAGTGGATTCACTTTAAATAAGCACCCCGAATAGTGAGAGACGAGGGAACTTAATTTCAATAAGCACCCCGCATAGTAAGAGGTGCAGAGACTCACTTTAATCAAGCATCCCGTCAAAATAAGCACAGAAATGGGTTTCTAATCGATCTGCAACCTTCTCGCAGTATCCTATGCCAACTATAATTGTTTTTGGCTAAATGCAGAGCATTTCAAACCAGAAGACTTTTAGTAATTTTAATCACCATATTGGATCCACCAGTTTGAATTTTTAAATTTTGACGCCAGATTCTGAATCAGCTGTCCTAACTTCAGTATGTTTTCTTGTATATTAAATGATTGTTTTCTGTCTATATTTGGAGACCACCCCTAACGTTCAAAGCGTGGTTTCTACCCATAAACCCGGACCATTGCCGAAATAAAAAATACGTGTCGATTATTTTTCAATGTTCTACAAATATGCAAAGTTTCATTCAAATCGGTGAGTGACACTTCCGTAAGTCTCCTTGTGAGAGCTCTTGTGCCACCGTAGTTTCCGAGACTACTTAGCCGCTACGCCGCCTAATTCTCGACCCTAAACCAGCCTTTCAAACGCCGTACTGCCTACCGCTACCTCGCCGTTTGGTCGACCGTAGGTCAACCGTCGGAATGTTGTCTTTCCGACGTCTTTTTATAACCAATGTCGTAGGTTTGCCGCGCCTTTGCCTACCCAAAACGTGACCCTCGAAAGGCCGTGCCCAAAATCGATCTCTTGGAAGTTGTTTCAACGTTGTGCGGCACGGTTACTTTCGTAGAATATTTTCCACGAGTCTGACAGTCGCGGGTGGCCCTTTCGCTACGGAGGCGGACATCGACGGCAATTCCTCATGGGGATAAAAGGGCAGGTTGGCTTTAATTACTTTCACACATACCCATATGAAAAGTTCTGGGTATTCCTATTTATTATACCTTTAATACATTTGAAATACATTTAGCATATTACAGTAAGACCATTTATTTTAATTACGAAAAGTAACTGTGATGCTATTTGATTTTTAAAAAGTCGTTCTTGTGTGGTAGCATATAGCAGTCTTTTATTTTGAGTAATGTATAAATCAGGGATGCAAACAAGCAACAAAATTTTATTAGACCAAGAAAAAACCTACTAGCCCACATCCCACAATAGAAATCATTTACTTACCTTCGATATGATATTAAATACTCGCCCGCACTATGAACCACTCGGCCCGGGCGAGTAGTTATTTGCATCCCTGGTATAAATATTTATTTTAATTCTGAAATACCGATCAAGATTTTTTAAAGCAAAGATCAAAATGTGCAATATATACTTACTATAACAGTCTTACATTTTTTTTATTGTGTTTACAGCATTTTGAAAAAAATAATAAAAGTAAAGAATTTCAGAGAACATTTTAGATGCATAACAGTTGAAGAAAAATAATCATTCTTTTATTAATCTGCACCTATGATTCTGTCGCTCGAATTTAGTCCGTTTTATCTGAGTTTTCCTTGGGGTTTGTCCTCTTGAATTTTGTCCTGCATTCGTAATAATCTGTTTCATAATTCTAACAGAGGCTGTAAGAAGAATAACTATTTCTTCAAGTTTCATCATAAATTTTAGATGTTATTCTTCTTGTTCTTCTCGGAAAAATGATAAGGATACAGTTCTTTATCAGTAGTGTTATTCATATCTTTATCAGCAAAGTTATAGTGTACTTTGGTAAAGATGAATGTAATTTTAAAAAAGTAACTGCGGGCAAATGGAAAATTGATTGACTCAGTTGCAAGGAAGCCGTTTTACTTTGTAACTGAAACGAACATAAAATAAATTTAGTTCGGTATATCAAATTATTTCACATCAAGATTTTATTCACTTTTTCAGTAGTTCATCTCTAACATCTTAAGAGTTGCCAGTACGTAAAAGGAGACACAGTTCACATTCTCAAGACATGTTTGGCCACATATTAAGTTATCAATGCAAGAGGATGCGTAAGGCAACTCTTAAGAAAGAGTGTTCTACATCACAACTCCTTTTTCGGGATCACCTTATCATCTGATTTGTCTTATATACATAATTCTATACTATATGCAATAGTATCATATATACTTCTACTTTCATATTTTATATTGTCAATGTAAATAGCAGCAATACAAAATATCAATATCAATATTGAAATACTTGTATGTTTTTTTGTAGTTTCAATCAAATCAAAAGGTCAGACAATCGGGTATAAGGGCCGTCTTACGCATCCTTTTGCAATGTTTGCTTAATATATGGCCAAACATGTCTTGAGGATGTGAACTGTGGCACATTTTACGCACTGCGAGCAGTGGCGGTTTTAGCGGGTAGGCCGGGTATTCACGGGCCTACCCAAAAATTTTGAAAAATATATTAACACTGAAAGATAAAATAAAAAGTAAATATATTTTCCATTTTTTATATTATTGGTAAATAATTATTTAATAAACATCATCAACTACTACTGTAAAAATAATTTCCTATTGTCATTAATCAATCAAATGTGCATATGTATCCATACGCAAGGAAGCCGGCCTACCCAAAATTAAAATCCTAAAGCCGCCCCTGACTGCGAGCCTTAGCATATTGGAGGTGAACTACTGGAAAACTGAATAAAATTTTGTTGTGAAATGACTTGATACTAGACCGAAGTAAGTTTGTTTTATCCTCGTTTTAGCTACAATGTCAAACGGCTTTCTTGCAGCTGAGTCAATCAATTTTTCATTTCTCTGCAGGTACCTTTTTAAAAATCACATTCATTTTTACTGAAATAGATGTGAATAACACTGTTAATAACAGAACTGTATCTAGTCATTTTTCCGAGAAGAACAAGTAGTTTAACATCTAAAATTTATGATAAAACTTAAAGAAATAATTCTTCTTCTTACTTAATCTGTTACAATTACTAAAGAAAAATTCTTTTGAAGAAACCTTTGCCTGGACAGAATTGCTTTTCTCGAAAGATTAGGTAGAACTGGAATTCCCGTTTTGCCTAAAGATAAGATCATTTAAAATATTTTCTACAAAGTGCTGGAAGAACTTTAGGCAGAACGGGAAGACACCATTAAAACTTGCTATTTTGGTTGTTATAAGATTCTGAATTTTTGTTTTTAAGTGCCAATAGAATAAAACAATTTATTTTCGACAAGATAAATTTTCGAGGAAAGCATGCATCGCAATATTGAATGGAAATCAACCTTTACACGCCTGTGATCGTCACAACAACGTTTGATCAATCGATTGCCAACGATTTCATCTCGACGCCACACCAAGCATGACAAAGTCAACGCTAATTGGCTATGGCTGAGGAAGGAAATCGAATACAATCGTTCGTTGCATCAACTAATTGTAAAGTTTGTAAAAAATAAAATAAAATAAAATAAAAAATAAATAAAATGACGATAATAGTGTATGACCTTAATGCAAGATTGCACCCCCCAATTTTTTTTAACACCCCCTAAGTTCAAAATTCTGGATAAATCACTGTATGTAACATTCTCCTGTTTGCTGACGATTGCAAACTCTTCAGAAAGAACCCTACACAACAAGAATCCATTAATTTTAAAAATGATCTTTCATGACTTGATTCTTGGTGTGAAACTTGGCATTTGAAGTTAAATCCTAATAAATGGAGTCCTCTTACAATTACTCCAAACAAAAATGGCACTAAACATGACTACACTATGGGTAAGATAATTGTTCAAAATATACAGGCGCATAATAATCTTCGTGTTATCTTTGATGACATACTTGTTTTCAGTAAACGTATTGTACAACTTACCAAAAAATCTATGCGAACGTTAGAAATATATATATTTCTAGAAATTCAACGGCGCTAGTTACTTATTACAAGACATTGATTTCTCCTGTTACGGAATAACATTCGCCTGTTTGGTCTATTGCTTGTCTCATATGTTTTCAACCTAAGCACTGTTCTCAACTTCTTTTTAGCCATTGTGCGTTACAGAATTTCAGCGATACGCAGGTCAACTATCATGAGAACACTCAATGAAGCATCATATATTAGTTGTCACAAAAAAGAAACTGATATTTTGTTTCTACATAAAACAGTAAATGGAAAATTAAACTGTCAATCTCTACTTCCTACACATAATTTCTGAGTTTCCAATTTTACAACAAAGAATATGAATCTATTATGTGTTCCGAAACCTAGACCTGCAACAGTCCAAAAGTTGCTTAGAGCTTTTTACTGATTTCAACATATTTCCACTTACCTTAGATAACTTTACCTCTTAAAGAAGTTTCCGGATTGTGCAAAATTAAGTTGCGCGTGTATATATGGTTATGTAAGTAATTGTTACCTTTTGCATTACTGTTGCTACCAGGGCCGTAACTTGTGGGTGGAGCAAGCGGGAAACTGCCTCTCCTAGGGAAGCTCCCCGCCATTGAAGGGGGGCCCACTTTAAGACAAAATTTTTTTACTCCATATACGATACGAACATGAAATTATAAATGAAGCACAAACAGGTTCACTACATTACATAAACAAAACAACACACAAAAGGTAAATACAACAAAAATGAGTCGTGGGCCCGTTTCAGTAAACAATATCTACTATTAGGGGCCCTAGAAATAATATTTATTCGTATGGCTTTGAGATTTGTCAGTATTGTCCACTTAATTAATTTGTCATGTTTGGAACTGACCCAGGAGCGTAACTACTAACGGTCCCGCAGACCTTGTCGTGCCGGAGGGTCCACAGGTTCCGTAGGCTCATAAAGTGTAAGGGAAAAATAGAAAGAAGGGGCCCAAGAATTAGAAAAACAACTTTTTCTAGGGGCCCAAATACGCATATTAATGCTAGCCCCTCCAGAAAAAATCTGTTACGGCGCTGGCTGCTACATATTTCTTGTTGAACTCTCGTCTTTTGTTTATTTCTTTGTTTTTTTTTTTAAGTGTTGTTACATGTTTCAACGTAAAATGGCTAATATATTTTATCTGCAGCCACTGGCGCAAATCCCGGGGGATGAGGAGAACATGTACCCTCCAATCTTGGAACTAGGGGGACTGTCCACCCCAATAATCCGATTTGAAATGTGTTTTTTTTGGGTGGGGGGAATGTGATGATTTGTGTACAGTGCCGCAAAGGAAGGTGAGATGAAATTGATGCCTCCCCAGAATAAGCCTCAAATCTGCCCGCCTCTCAGTGTTGAAGACAATTCTGCTCCCTGATCCTCCACAGGATTGTTTTTCAACTTCACAAATATTTTGAGTATCGCTTAAAAAAAAAAAAAAAAAAAAAAGGAAACGGTCTTACTTGCCCCCCCCCCCAATGTTGAAGACAGATTTGCGCTGCTCTCTGCAGTTACACATATAAATAAATAAGTTTCCGAAAACTCTGTACTTACCAATCATTTTGAATGAGGAGTATATACACACCAAGTTTCAGCTTTCTTCCTTGAGGAGCTTCTGAGACACCCAATCTTTTAAAATTTTATTTCATTTTCGTCTTTTCTCCACTTAGAAGACGCAGTTATATGATTCCAAAAAAAAAAAAAAATAAATAAATAAATAAATAAACAGCCCGAGGTAGACACTACGTTCCAAAATTCATTTAAAACGGTTTAACAGAATAGATCTGTCTAGCGGACAAATACGCAAAGAATCTTGTGTTCAGCTTAATGACAAATAACTAAATAAATAACAATAACTTACATTGGCTAAGCGTTGTGGTATTTTCTCTATGCCATTAATGAAAGCTTCCACATCTATTTGTTCCTGGAAAGCTGTGAAAATTCCTTCCAGAAATATTTGAATATCGAAAGCAATAGAAGTACTGTTGTCATCCACTGCAAGAATATCAGTTACTTCTTCCAGATATGACGTCAGAAGTCTCACAGATCCATCCAACTTAGCGGAAGACACTGGATTCAACTTCGAGAACTTGATTTCTTTAACTTGATTTTCCGTATTTTCTAGTTCCAATACTATTCTGTGCTGTAATTTTGACAGAATCGTAGAGAGCCATTCTTGTGGTATCACTGGACAATGTTGCATAACGACGCTATATAGAGTATTGCTCATTTTGCTTAACAACTCATTTTGGTGATCCGTAGCATCGACAGAGTACACACCTGAAACAGGATCATCATTTAAATGTCTTTCTTTACTACAGAATGATCATAAGAAAATGATTTTGATATTGTTACCAACACAGGAATTGTAATAAAGGATGTGTTAACAAAATATAAAATTGCATTCAATGAATAAGAATAATCATTAATACTGCATTTGCTCCCATTAAATTGAATTTAATTAAAAGAAAAGAAACTAATATCTGTTGGTGTAATAAAGATCCTGGATCATATTATCTTCAATTGTTTGTTATGTACGAAGAAGAGAATGGAGTTAATTAATACTTTTAATGAACAAATTGGTTTTGGCCCATTTACTATGAAACAAATTCTGGTATCAAGCAATTGGAAGTAGTCTAAATTATAACAGAATGTACTTTTAAAAAAATGGATTACAATTATAAAACTGAAAATAGGTTTAAAATATATAATCTAAAGAAGAAAATGTGTCATCCCACAAAAAATGAAAATGGAAAAACAGATTGACTAGAATAGTTATGTTTCATCGGATAACAAATTTAAATAATAATAATAATAATAATAATAATAATAATAATAATAATAATAATAATAATAATAATAATAATAATAATAATCAGGGCCCGGATCTTGTTGACCTAAAAAATTTTAAAAAGTGACCTATAAAATGACACTAAAATTCCTGTAAAATGACCCTAAAAATCACAAAAATTGACCTTAAAACTTACATTTTCTCAAACTTTTATTTCATTAAACACTGGCATTTTTTAATATCCATTGGATTTTTAATTAACATTTCTCACTCATATTCAAAAAGTATTGTTTCACTTAGTTGCAGTCCATTGATCATTTATTTCTATTGATCAGTCCATTATACGGCATTGTAAGTATTGAAAGCGTCAATTCACTCCCGAGTTGAAACTAGGAAGCACTCTTAAACAATAAAACTTAGCAAGTTTAGATTACATGAAAATAATAGATAAAACCCTTCTAATGCATTTTTAGTATTCACGTGATCACATTCTTTGTGGTCAATAACCCAAAACTATCTGTTTGGCCACCTACCAACCCTCACCTTTCGTTAACCAGCTACAGTTTAGTTTTCATTAGCTTGTTAAGAATGCAGTTTTTCCACTCCAATAGTCAGGAGGTAAGAAAAGAGATTATTCAACTTCGTCTTTTCCACATCCGTAAACCGTGTTCATTTAAAGATTTCCTTATGTAGAAAAAAGAATAAAAAAACCATAAGTGACCTAAAAGTTACCTTAAAATATTAAAAAATGACCTAAAATTTCAAAACAGCAAAAAGTGACCAAAAGTTGACCCTTAAAAACTATATTTTTAGAACCTAGAGTTGATGGATAACGTTTTTATTTGAACTTGCCTTGTCCTATGCGTAACAGAGAAAAGTTGACTTGTCAACAAGATCCGGGCCCTGATAATAATAATAATAATAATAATAAGTTTTATATAAAACAGATTCCGTATAAATTACAAAAGATTATACGAGTACTGAAATTGACCATACATCTCTCTCTCTCTCTCTCTCTCTTTTTTTTTTTTTTTTTTTTTTTTTTTTTTTTTTTTTTTTTTTTGTAGTTATTCACACTAGAGTTTACGCTCTAGCCTTAAATCACCCTGTTCCATTGGCTATCTAGCACTACAAATAAACATTTGAAACTAGTACAAAGGAAGCTTTACCTTCATAAGTAAGCGAGAGAAAACAATAGAGGAGAATAATCACTACCGAGAATTTCTGCATCTTCAAAACTGTTGAGCTAACTTTTAATTAAAATTTTAAAAAAGAGTTTTCACTATATATATATATATATATAATACATCATGATGTATAACAAATGGTCATCTATAAGCCTTTCACTTGAGAAAAACACATCTGTTCCAAATGATTAATTATAAAGTGCTTTTCTAACGCAAAAGATAATTCCAAAACATAACATGATGAACGACATATGATATTATCTAGTCGTTGCGTAATCACTACAATTTCTGAACAAAAAGAGCAAATTGAAAATTTCAGTACAGTGTAGTTACCAAAATACAATATTCTTGCTTTCTTTCTGTGATTTAATGAAACTTTTAATAAATACAATAATCATATTTGTATATATCAAATCTCTGAATTGCAAATCTGAAGGGACCGCTGTGGTTCAGTGGTAGAGCGCTCACCTTCGGTTAATTGGATTTTTGGTTCGATCCCATGTGCCAAGCGAGCTTTGCAGGGGACAAACATCTTACGCGCAGGTTTTTTCGGGGTTCTTCCTCTCAATTTATTAATTCCAGCATTACCATCCATCTTGTTATAACCGTCTCCCTCAGGCTCGGCGTATACTCGTGGAGAATAAGAAAAGAGTCTGATCGCAGAATGGGATATAGTGGTGTTTAGGAAACACTGTACCTGTAACTTGACAAGAGTATATGCACTCGTAAGTACTTGTACTTCGTGTACTTTGATTCTGTGATTTGATTTTGCCCTCAATATCAGCTGTTTCTACAACGTCTGGAAGACCAAACATAAGGATTATATGATAAAATAGTAGACTTATATTTTAATTACGAATATTAACTAAGTTTTTGTTTTGTGAATCAGTCTTAATGTAAATGATTTCGCATAGAGCCAAATTTCAATTTTGGGTTGATCATATTCCAGCAAGTCCCACCCTGGCCCGCTCTTATATGCAACACATTTGGAATGGAGCCAATAGGCGATTATAGTTTAAATACAGTGTTGAAGTGATGGGTAACTCGGGGATGCCGTCACCCCACTTCCAAAAATATCTATGGCGTCCCCTCACTTCCTAAAATAATACAGTGGGCAAAGATGGGAATGGGGGACGGCGTTACGTTATGCGTCCCCTACCTTTTCAGATCAACTTCTACCCCTATATCACTAACATACTACTAGTACTTAATATTGTGGTTTTCCTTAAAACCGCCATCCGACACCATCCCTCTCTGCTATATAGTTATGAAGGCACGGAAAACTAAGTTTCGATTTCTAATTGGAGATCTTAAAATTAACAAACCGACAGCAGTTTCACGTATCCATTGTATAAATAATATGTTTTTCGAAAATTTTTGTGTTATAGAGTGCCTTTTAATTGTTAGCCATTAGCCTTGTCTATCTCTGTTCGTAACATTTGCGCATTAGAAATAATCTTACTGTCATAATTGCAATTAAGATTGGTACTTGAAATAAACGTATTCTGAGTATTGTTCTTACGTCCTATTTTTTATTCTGGCTGTAAGGTAGAATAATGTACTATGATGCACTTCTATTGTTATCCATATTTGTTGAGAATTCTACCAATTTTTCCAACACATGCAATTCTTACGTACTCGCAGTGATGCCAACCTGAAATATTATAAAACCCCATCTCGAGGGCAGAAATTCCCATTTTGCTATTGGATTTCCCATGTTACACAAAATTAACTTTTTTTAAAAAAAATGAAATATGAAAGTATTGTATACCAGACATTTTCTTCAATATTTTCCGTAAATTTCGCTCATCTACGTTTATCAAGTAGTTGATGAAGAACTATTTCTTCTTAAACCCGTCAACGTCCATATTCACCTATAGGTGACACTACTTTAAAGGCGACTTCGAAACTTTTTTGTGTGGTGATGTAACATACATAGGTAAGTAGCTGGTGCTACTGGGGACCCTCTGGTGAACAATTGGTGACCAAGAAAACGCCTTTAAAATAGTGTCACCCGTAGGCGACACTGGGCGTTAACGAGTAAGAGAAGGTTGAAATTGTTGACGAAAACAAGAACATTTTGTCGTCAGGATTTAGTATTTAGATAATTAATTTGTGTCATCATATTGTAATGAACGTAAGGATACTAGAAGAACAACTCCAGTCGTTTTATGTAAAACATTTCCAAAGTTGGTTCTTTCTCATTTTGCATTCTACTTTTCCCGTTAATTAATATTCTCTGTATTTTTTTTTAAATACCAGAATCCAATTTACATTTCTTGGAGCTTGTGTTTTGAGAATCACAAGTTACTTCTGCGCTAACATGTATTTGTGGCATCAAAATTTGACAATTAAAACTTATTTCAAGATTATTGAGGAGTCTTCGATCTTCTTTCCGCCCACGGAGAATTTTGTTGCTGTCGATGAAATATCCTATATTTGCTGCCAGATGTGACAAAAATTACCTTTATCCCTTTTTAAGAAATTAATGCTAAAAATCCCACAAAAGGGATTTTCCCACGGATTGGCATCACTGTGCACTCGTTCAACCTTGTTTCGCTATCGAAAGTATTTTAACAGTGTTGAATATCTGTGCTACCTTCGTAAATTTAACCAATAGACTGAATTAGTGTGATGTCACACCCTTTTCGTTGCCATGGTGATCGCCATTTTATTTTCTATACAAAGACGAGCGAAGGCTGAGAAATAACGCATAAATGTTATGTATTTGATTATAAACATTAATGTAATTGAACAGAAATGGCACAAGCATACCCTAGAATTCTTTGCTAAAGATTTTCTATATTTTGTAGGCAACATAAAATTGTTAATCGTAAACGTAAAATTACGAAGGCAAAATAAATGACCAAATATGATTCGATCAGAACACACAATTGTAACATTACATGATACAGACAAATCAACACAATCTTTACATAAGGCTTGTTCCCCTTCTGTGCAATATATCGAGGCATTTATATTAACAAATAATGGATACAAACTTCAGTTCTTCATGTTTGCCTCTACTCTGGCTTTTAAATATTTAAATTCACCATCATCATTACGGAAGACACGTGATTTGATTCAAGAGCATTTTCGCCTTTTTCCACCAAGTTTACTTCGTTCTCAAAGTATTTAAAAATTCTAAATAAATCAATTTCACAGCCATTGTTTACTCAACACCTCATTTACAGACTCACGTTTGTATAGAAAATAAAATGGCGATCACCATGGTACGGAGAGGAAATGACGTCACCACTATTCCAGTCTTTCTATTCCTTGAAATGAACTGGAATTTTAATGACTTGAATTGACTATTTTCTTCAGGTCTATTTAAATGTTCATTGTTTTCTGAACATGAAATTCTGATACATAATTTTAATAGGTATATTTAATAATCAACATTAATTTAAATAATATTAAATTTACTAATCATTTGAACAGCTTGGGGAAACATAATAATATGTTACATTTTCTAACTTTCGAGTAAATTGAAAAAGATACTTCAACATTCCCATGTAATTCGAATGCAATGACACATATCAAACTAGCATCCTCTGTCATCTGTAGAAACATTTACGAAATTAGATTACCTATATACTACAGTGTGTCTGTAAAGTTGCGCAACTCAAAGTTTGATTAAGTATATCTTTTGAACCAAGAACGATAAAGACAAGACACTTGAAACAAATGTAAGCGTGTTCTATGTAGATATTTTCGAGATCATGACCTTGGAATTTGTAACGTTTTTATGTGGTGACGAAGGAAGTATCGAAAGTATAAAATTTAAAAAAAATGTACAAAATGAAGAAAATCAATATTCAGTTGCAGAAAACTGATTTCCTGCGGGTAAATCCTTGTGTATATGTGCAGTATGCATCAAAATTTATCCGTTGGTGCGAGAATGTGACAAAGTTAATGCGGTGTTACCATGCAAAAGACTATTTAATGCAAGTCCATAAAATGTTTTTTTTTTTTTTTGGCAAAAACGCGACCCCTAGCAACACTGTTGTCGTAAAATTACTGCAACAGGTGTGCAATGAGAACTTGCACATAATTGATAACTTGAGTTTTTATACTAGCTGCCAGATGGGTATTTTTCTTTGTTGCAAACTTTTGAATAAAAACTCGGGTTATCAATTATGTGCAAATTCTCATTGCTTATCATCAATTAAAACACACCTGTTACAGTAATTTTACGACAACAATGTTGCTAGGGGCCGCGTTTCTGCCAAAAGTACTCATTTTACGGACTTGCATTAGTCTTTTTGAATGGCAACACAACATGAACTTTGTCACATTTTCTCACCAATGGATAAATGTTGATGCACGCTGCACATATACACAAGGGTTCACCCGCAGAAAATCAGCTTTCTGCAACTGAATATTGATTTTCTTCATTTTGTACATTTTTTATTTTACACTTTTGATACTTTCTTTCGTCACTACATAAAAACGTTACAAATTACAACATTGGGCATGATTTCGAAAATATCTGCATAGAACACGCTTACATTTGTTTCAAGCCTTATGTCTTTATCGTTCTTGGTTCAAAAGATATACGCAATCAAACTTTGGGTTGCGCTACTTTACGGACACACTGTATTTTATGGTTCAATTGAATTGAATTGAATTTTATTGCCTTCAATGACCATTTACATTGGCTGATTGCCATATGGTGTAGAACATGTCAATGATATTATACAAAATATACAGTATATTAGTATTATTGTAAAAACATAACTACTTTTACAATATCTTCTAGGTGATAGAAAAACATGACAAAACGTGGTTTCCTTGGAAGGATTATTAAGATACATCACTCACCCATACAGCATTTTCTTTTTTTACAAAGTAGAGAAAAAATAATATAATGTGTACAAGAATTGCATTTACGACTTAGCAGAACCTAGATCAGTTTGCAAGTATTCCTCCACATTATAAAAGCAGTGGTTTAACAACAGAGTACGTACTGACTTTTTGAAACTTTCGTGTTTGGAAAGAGATTTAATTTGATTAGGTAAAGAGTTAAAGAGTTGTACACCTTTGTATGCAATTGTTTTCGAAAACAAAGTGGTATTATGAAGAGGAACATGGAGATATGACTTTGTTCTCGTATTATATCTGAATTCTTTTTGTACAGTTCTTGTTTCTTCTGGACCAAAAGTAATGTTTCGTATATATAAGGAAAGAATTGGAAGAATATTTAGGTCTTTGAATAGCGTTCTGCAAGAAGTATAATATGAAGTATTAGTGACTTTCTTATCACTTTCTTTTGGAGTATAAAAACCTTCTTAAATTCAGTTGACGGACCCCAAAAGGCTATTCCATATCTGATTTTGTTGTGCAATAGTGCATGGTAAGCTGTTAGTACAGCTTTTTTACTTAAAATGGGAACAAGTGATCTTATTAGGAAAATTACAGAGGATAATTCATGACATAATTTTGCAATATGTGGAGACTAGGACAAATTATTATCTATCAGAAGACCAAGAAACTTGACTGTTTCGGTTGGCTTTGTTATTCTCTCGTCTATTTGAAGTACAGGATATGGTGTCAATTTAGCATGGTTAGAATTGAAGTATAAGCAGGTTGTTTTGTCTGAGTATAGAAATAATTTATTATTTGCAAACCAGGAAACCACTTATGACATATTGTAATCTTTTTCTGTTCGATTTTGGGTGGTTCTGATTTTACAATGACGTTTGTATCATCTGCATACAAAATAAGTTTAGTCTCTCTAAGGTGGTTCCGCAGATCATTTATGTAGAGAAGAAACAGTATAGGTCCCAAAATTGATCCTTGTGAGTTGAGTTGATTTTAGTTTAGCGTCCCTTTCAGCAGCGAGGCTATATGAGACGTGGACCCACTGATTAACGTGGAATCCGAACCACATGAGCTCCCGCCGGGAATCGAACCCGGGTCTCCCACGCCAAAGGCGCGTACGCTAACCGCTTAGCCACGGAGGAGCTCTTGATCCTTGTGGAACACCTGCGTTAATGTGTTCAGGTTTTAATTTGTGCTTACTCATATATTTCGAGTCGTGGTTTAGGTGGGATATTTCTACAACTTGTAATCCGAGAGATAGGATTCTATCCACGATAGTGGAATACCCCTGATACCGTATCTATACAACTTATTTAATAAAATCTGGTGGTCCATGCAATCATATGCTTTCGTCAAGTCATACAAGACACGAAAGGATAGCATTTTGTGTCCATGGCATGTATGACGTACATAACGAAATCGTAGATAGCAGTTTGGGTTGATTTCTCTTAAAAAAAAAAAAATAAATAAAAAAAAATAGAAGGGAACCTAGAAAGGAAAGCATTTTCAAATATCTTAGAGAACACTGACGTAAGAGAAATTGGTCGGTAGTTTTCCACTTTATCTCTGCTTCCTTTCTTGTGTAATGGTTTTATGATTGATTATTTTAATTTCGTAGGAAATGTACCATTTTTAAAAGATCAATTCATTATACAGGCAAGTGAGGAAGCTACTATTTTCGCTGCCTTTTTTAACACAAAAGTAGGGATTTCGTCAATACCAGTGGAATTTTATTTTTTAATTTTGAAATAACAGATTCTACTTCCCTTAAAGTAACTGGTGTTAGGAACATAGAATTTACGGTCATAGATATAGATCTTAATAGTGGGCTATGTTTTGGGAGAGATATCTGATTGGGGAGCATTTTAACAAGTGAACTGAAATACTCGTTGAAATGGTCCGCAATCCTAATTGGATTATTTAAAATTTCGTTTGAAATATCTATGTGTAATTTTATGTTTTCTTGATTTTGTTCATGTCTGTTCCGCCTAATAACTCAATTTTACCGGAAGTGGCGCTTTCCATTATGTTCGCCCGAGTCACTCATTTGTTAACGCCTTATTACGAACATTCAATAGTAAATATACACTGAGTGCTCAAAAAATTGCGCCTACTTACCTAATACTTTGTTGGTCCATTTTTTGATCAAATGATGGCCTGGACAGGGCGTGGCATGGATTCTTGTAGTTGCTGATATGTTTCCACGGGGATCTGACACCATATAATCCTGATGGCATCCCACAATGAGCCCACAGATGTTTGTGCAGGAGTCATGGTACGTAGAGCTCGTTCATCAACATCCCATAAATGTTCTATAGGATTAAGAGCCGCAAGTTGGGGGGCCAATTCACATGCTGCAGCTCTGTGCAATGTTTCTTAAGCCATGTAAGTACAGTCCTGGCTTAGTAGCACCGTGTATTGCCGTCCTGAAAGATGCCATCTTCGTATGAGTAGAAGTTGTGCAGGGTGTAGGGTGTACGTGATCCCTTAACACCTGTAGATACACAACGGATGTCACACTGTGGTCCATGCACACCAACGGTCCCAGTCCATGCCAACAGAAGCACCCCCCAAATTATACTGCAGCCCCAAGCTGCCTGTACAGTACCCAACATGCACGAGGGATCCATAGCTTTGTATTGTTGGCGCCACATATGCACATGCCCGTCCGAAAGGAGTACCAGAAACCGTGATTTATCGGACCAACACATCCTTTTCCAATCATACAAGATCCAATGAGCGTTTTCCTATTCCCAAGCGCCACGAAGTCGGCGGTGACGAGTCGTAAGGAGTAGGTCGTTTGCTGTGGAAATTGAGGCGCGCCAGTGTATACCGAAGGTCTTAGTAAAGGGGAGAAAATCCAATATCGAAACTCATTTCTTGAGAATTAGTATCTGTGTTATCGCCAGTCTTTTCTTCTTCGACGGTTTCAACGGCCACCAATGAAGGTGTTACAAAGCAGTTAAATTGCAATATGATCCGAAACAGTAGCGTACCCAGGAATTTATTTCGGGGGGGGGGGTCCAAACTAAATACGAAGGTATTTTATATTAAAATTCCTAAAATTGCCCCTAAAATTAGGCTAAATTTTAAAACAGTCGAAATTTCGGGGGGGGTCCGGACCCCCAGGTCCCCCCCTGCGTACGTCCCTGATCCGAGAATATAGGCACTGAAGATAAGCAACAAAACGGAATAGATATTTATTACAGGTCCTGTTAGATCTACAATGGAAAGTGTTCCCGTAAATGAAGGTGAACAGTAGTATAATAAATTTTACCATACGAAAATTTTGGTTGATGGTAGAACCAAAAATAGAAACGGTTTAATGTATTTTGAATTTTGTGTAGTTTTGCAGTTTTTTTTTTTTTTTTTTTTTTTTTATAAGATTCGATGATTGAGGTTTTGGTTCCATTGAAGAAATGCGAGAGACGCAGAATTTGCATAAGTCTGTGAACTTTCATGAAAACTACAAATATCACAGTGAATGTTGAAGGAAAAGGTGCGATCTCAGAAAATACTAAAACATAGAACAACTATCGAATGCCTATCCCAGATCCAAATTGGAACGGTCAAGAGCGTTGGAATATATTTTAGACTATTAGTTATTTTTCACGTTCTAAATTCACACAATTTAATATTCAGGACTCACGAAGAATATTCAGACGCCGATTTTAGCAGTAAGTTTAAAAAAAAAAAAAAAAAATATGTAGCCACATAAATTGCTAGACTTGATGCACCTTTACACCGAATGAAGAACACGAAGATTAATGGTGATTATCCCCCCCCCAAATAACAGCAACATAAAAGTGAATTTATAAAAAAAAAGTCATAGCAAGCAAAACCAAAAATTTAGGAAAACTGTTAAAAAAAAAAACACTAGTTCTTCATTGTATCGTGGCGGACCTTCACCAGGTAATGGCGATTGCTTTGGAACCAAATGCAGAGTATGAGAATTAAATCTGTCATATCTGTAGTTTCGTGTGGGGAAGAAACAAAATTGTGAACCAAAGTTTTAAGAACAACTCAAATTATTAATATATGCCAAAGATTATTTACTTATATCATCATAAAAGATATACGAAAGACGTTTCGAAACGAAGAAAAATAACGTAGAACTTTGTAAGCGTAGGCAAAGAAATCTAACGTAAACACACTAAAGACGAATCATTTGACGGGTAGTAATCGTGGTTCAATGGACAAGGTGCTCGACCCGTAATCTGAAGGTTCTTCGATCGGGTCCACGGAGGACAAGTATTTTTTATTTTATTTTAGAATATTCGGTGGCGATTGATCTGCGATGATACACGTTTTATTATCTTCAGATATTTGAATATTCGGATGTTTCAATACTTGAACTACCGAATCTTCAGGGATAATAATAATAATTATTATTATTATGTCGTAGAAGATCAAAAGTTACAAGCTTATTATCGCTCAGGTCATATTGTGGTCGCCGGCTCATTTAATTAAAATAATTTTGAAGAGATATTCACATTAAATGATCCGGGGACCCACAAACCCTCACAACAAGTGAAAATTTTACCGTTGTCGGCCAAGGCAGCTAACAGCAGGAATACGCTTCCTAATTACTTACTTAAAACGCAGGTAAAACACATGTAAGAAAAGCTACAGCTAAAGGCATGCGATTCAAGCAGGTGGATGAACGAAAACAATTGAATATAAACAACAATTTTTATTAGGCTGAGGGCCTCAATATTTAAGTACAAAATTTAAAATATTTTATATTTCGAAGTATTTAACTAAATATTTGTCCACTGTTCAGATATACTAAGATACTTATGAAGTTTATTCTGCCATGTAGAACGTCCTATTCTTCCTTCTTGATGAGGAGCTCACTACTTGCTCCTGCCTGCTCCAGCAACCGCCAAGTTCGAAGTGGACGAGCCTCTCTCGCTGCTTTCCGTGTATATCCGCTTCGTAGGCTCGCCGACTGGACAGCAGTGTTGCTAATCCTTTGGGTGACGTCACCTGCATGGTTCTGTGGGAGGGGACTACCACAATCCATACTGAAAATTTGATTAAGATCGGTCCTGTGGTTAAAGCATGATGAAGTCATAAAGACAATCACTTTTATTTTTATTCTCTTTACATATATCTGCCCCCCTCCCTCCCCTAGGTTACACCGTAAAAGTGAAATAAGGAAAATATCCCAAGCCCGAACCTTATCTATGTTGAAAGTTTAATCAAGATTGGGCTGGTGGTTCAAGAGTTATTAAGTTTTATTTATTTTTAAATATCTTCTCCCTCCCCTAAGTTCTATTGTTAAAGTAATATGATATAAACCACCTCAGGTCCGATCCTCTTGTATGCTGAATTTTTTTAAGGTCGGTCGGGTGGTTTAAGCGTGATGAAGTTACAGAAACAGTCATTTTTATTATTATTTTTTTTTTACATATATCTCCCCCTCCCCTGTCCGTTGCACTATAAAAATAGAATGAAAACATCCCAGGACCGAATCTTATCCATGTTGGAAGTTTGATCGAGAACAATCGGGGTTCAAGAGTTATTAAGTTTTATTTATTTTTATAAATTTCTCCCTTCCTCTAAGTTCTACAGTTAAAGTGATATGACACAAACCACCTCGAGTCTGAACCTCATCTATGTTGAAAATATGGTTCAGATTGGTCGGGTGGTTTAAACGTGATTGAAGTCACAAAGACAGTCACTTTTATTTTTACTTTTTTGACATATATCTTCCCTCTCCTTCGTTGCACTGTCAAAGTGAAGTGAAGCAGAGCCGTACTGCAACCCAGGGGCCCACCGGGAATGTACTTCCTAGGGGCCCACTCACATGTTCGTACTGCCACCCTTCCTCTCAACAATAAAATGGAGTCCGGGAGTGTCATTCGGATCAAGTATGGTGAAAAATCTTAGAAATCAGATTTAAAACTTTTTCAAGGCAATAATTTCTTCCCTGACACTGACTGACCTGAGATAGTCAGGTCCATTCTTCTCTTGCAACTCTATAATCAACTGCATTCCATTACTTCACACCATCCCTAAAATAACAGTTGCACCTGTGCCATGAACCCTTCATAGGCGCCCCTGGTGCATATACAAACACATATATAATACATCAAAATGAATTTATACAAATGCAACACTTCTCCATTGTCCTGTATTAGCAGTAGAGTCCTCTGACTTTGTAAAGATGATAGAACGAATGATATTCTGATACTCTATCATCCCAGAGGCAACACGACCTGAAAATATGTACCTGGTATGAATCCTTGCAGAGAATATGTCTCTTCCCTCACTTTCACACAACTTTGACATAAGCGAGGTGAAATTGCTGTAAACAAACCTTCCAAAAGCTACTTCCATTAAACTGCTGCCTCCACAGTATCAAAATATTAAAATAACTCAATCATTCAAAAACAAAATTCCACATCAGTGACATCAAAATGTATACTTTTTAGTTATTTTTTCAATATATTTTTTTTATTTCTGTTTAATTTACTTCACAACAGCTGTTTATACACACCTATGATCTAACCTACTTTATATATATTCTGGAAGGTTTTAAATGTCACAGAATCATTGAACGACTGATAATCGTTCTTTACCTTGTTGCAGTGATTTAACTTATGATCTTAGAATCTTCCTCTTACACGTAGGAGAGGCCCATTTAACACGGGTATAAAAACCGACCCACAAAAGTTTGATACTGGCAATACGCACAACTCAAAGTAAATGTATAGTATTCTGTACATGGATCCACAACTAAGAACATGGATCCACAAAGGACTTATTTCATACTGAACCACAGAGTTCTTAGGAGAACCCATACGTAAATAGATCGTTTTAAAGTAAGGTATGAATGAATATTAATTCCTTTTAGCATTTTTGGCGAAATCTAAAGCTAGCTGATTTAAATGTGCATCTACATAAGACTCCTTATGATGCTCTTACCACACGTTTTAAAATGCATCGTTTAAAAAGCATATCTGCGGCATAGTGATTGATCCTGTGATTTTCATATAAAGACATAAATATTTTCTTCTTCTTCTTTTTATTTAAAAAAAAAAGAATAGAGTTAAGTTTTCATTTTTAGCTCCATTGTCTCCGTAAGCAAGGAGGCCCACAAACTTTTAAAAATTACTGAAAACATTTTCACCATAAATTTACAAAAATAAAATGACATGAGTCATTCCTATATAATTCATGAATGCTTTCGAACATGCTGAGAGAGGTCCCACCATAAAACTTTTTGATGGGCCCTTCTTGTATTTTCCCTCTCCAGGGCTCCCAATCATCTTAATCCGGCCCTGTATATTTTCTATATGGAAAACAATTGCGTTGTAAAATGTAAATTATTAGTTTTAAGTTATGGTATCATTTGAGATTTCAGTTTAGCCGAATAATTCAATATTAGCAAAATTATAAAGCAAAGTGGAAAATCAGGAACCTCAAGAGTTGAATTACAAAAAAGTGTTAAAATCTGTTTTCACAAGATCTTGGGCTGGCAACGCTAGTCTAGGATTAGCTTACTATATTGTCGGTACTCGACATGTTATCGTCCTCCGTTCTGTTATTCCCATATGCAAGGAGTGCGTGACGTGTGCCTTTTTGTACATATTATACCGCTACTTACGATATGAGGCGGAGGGCCCACTAAAAAAAAAAAAAATCACCGTCCAGGACCCACAGGGAAATTTCCCGGTTTCCCGCCTGGCCAGTACGGCCCTGAAGTGAGGAAAACATCCCAGGACCAAATATTATCTATGTTGAAAGTTCGATCGGTCGGGTGGTTCAAGAATTATTAATTTTATTCATTTTCATATACACTATGTGATCAAAAGTATCCGGACACCCCCCCAAAACATACATTTTTCATATTAGGTGCATTGTGCTGCCACTTACTGCCACGTACTCATTATCAAGCGACCTCAGTAGTAATTAGACACCGTGAGAAAGCAGAATGGGACGCTCCGCGGAACTCATGGACTTCGAACGTGGTCAGGTGATTGGGTGTCACTTGTGTCAGAAGTCTGTACGCGAGATTTCCACACTCCTAAACATCACTAGGTCCACTGTGTCTGATGTGATAGTGAAGTGGGAACGTGAAGGGACACGTACAGCACAAAAACGTTCAGGCCGACCTCATCTGTTGACTGACAGAGACTGCTGACAGTTGAAGAGGGTCGTAAAGTGTAATAGGCAAACATCTATCATACAGGAATTCTAAACTGCATCAGGATCCACTCCAAGTACTATGACAGTTAGCGTGGGGTAAGAAAACTTGGATTTCATGGTCGAGCGGTTGCTCATAAGCCACACATCACGCAGATAAATGCCAAACGACGCCTCGCTTGGTGTAAGGAGCGTAAACATTGGACGATTGAACAGTAAAAAATCGTTGTGTGGAGTGAAGAATCACGGTACACAATGTGGCGATCCGATGGCAGGTTGTGGGTATGGCGAATACCCGGTGAACGTCATCTGTCAGCGTGTGTAGTGCCAACTAAAATTCGGAGGTGGTGGTTTTATGGTGTGGTCGTGTTTTTCTTGGAGGGGGTTTGCACCCCTTGTTGTTTTGCGTGCCACTCTCACAGCGCAGGTCTACTACATTGATGTTTTAAGTACCTTCTTGCTTCCCACTGTTGAAGAGCAATTCGGGGATGGTGATTGCATCTTTCAACACGATCGAGCACCTGTTCATGCTCCACGGCCTGTGCCGGAGTGGTTACACGACCATAACATCCGTGTAATGGACTGGCCTGCACAGAGTCCTGACTTGAATCCTATAGAACACCTTTGGGATGTTTTGGAACGTCGACTCCGTGCCAGGCCTCACCGACCTACATCGATACCTCTACTCAGTTCAGCGTTCCGTGAAGAATGCGCTGCCATTCCCCAAGAAACCTTCCAGTACCTGATTTAAAGTATACCTGCGAGAGTGGAAGTTGTCATCAAGGCTAAGGGTGCGCTAACATCACATTGAATTCTAGAAGTACCAATGGTGGGCGTCACGAACTTGTAAGTCATTTTCATCCAGGTGTCCGGATACTTTTGATCACACAGTGTATTTCTCCTCCTCCCCTAAGATCTATTGTCAAAATGAAACGATAAAAAATCTCAGGTTTGAACTTCATATATGTTGAAAATTTGATTGAGATCGACCGGGTGGTTCAAAAGTTATTAATCCACGAACATAGTCACTTTTATTGTTATATTTATTGATTTTTGTATATCTCCCCTCCATACCCTCTCCTACGTTGCTCCGTCAAAGTGAAATTATAAAAATCATGCCAGTCTCGAACCCCATCTACATTGAAAATTTGATCAAGATCGGTCGGGTTGTTCAAGAGTTAAGTTTTATTTATTTTTTCTATGTCCCTCTCCTCTCCCAACCCTAAGTTCTACCGTCAAAGTAAATAGCTAAAAACACTCCCACGTCAGAACCGCATCTACGATGAAAATCGTGATCGTTCGAGCGGTTCAAGAGATTAAAAGTCACAAACATAGTCACTTTCAATTTTATAATATAGATTTTGCGCGAAACGTACAGTAGAACACTTTATACATGAAACTTTAGTGGAACACTTTCGTTTATAATTTGAGTAATTGCAGAGGTGTGTCCTGGAGGTCCGAACCCCTCCCCGAAATCCCGAATTTTCTGTGTTTTCCTAATTTTAGGGTAACTTTAAAAATTTTAATACCATTATTATTATTGAAGTTTTATTTAATGATTCACACTGTTCTAAAAAAAAAAGTTAAGCGCTTTCTTTATGGTTGTTTTAGTTGTAGGCGGCTCAGCCCTGGAGCTTGTGTCCCTGGATCTATCTCAGCTCCCGCCCAGTGGGCATTGTGCTGGACATACGCCGTGTGAGTAGGTTTTCTTGGGTTTGTTTCCTCCCACTTTCTTTATTCCACTATTTCTTTCATTCTCCCATCATCGACGTCTACTTTAGCTTAACCGGCATAATCATGGGACGTAAAACTTAAAAACAATTTTCCTTAGGGTTCCTGTGAGTTCAGTAGCCCTACTTTCCTGATTAAATTTGACTGGAAACCTTTCGTTGAATATTTAGCTAGTTGTAGGGACGTACGCAGGGGATATGTTCTGCTGATCATGATACTTCTCTCCAAACCCGACTATTTTGTAACTTTTACCTAATAAAGATTTGAGATCTAAATATTACGTCCTATTACAATGCAAATAAGCATACTGAAATTGATAGGAAAAAGGAAAAGAAATTCATTTGGACCCTGTCTAAGGATGAATTGCCTTATAAGAGATACTTTGGAAGGATTAGTATCCGGAAGAAAAAGAGGGGGAAAAGAGATGTGTCAACTCCTGGACAATATGAGGATGGAAACTTCGGATACCTTAACAGAAACTAAGTGGGATTTGTCTTCATCACAATACATAATAACGCCCTTTCTTTAGGGAAAAGATTTTGAATTATGGATGCGTTATATTGATATTTTAACAAAATAAACATACGAACTAAAAAAAAAAAATAATAGTTTCTATTTACAAATTTTGGTTGAACGGATGGAACGTGTTGGAAATGGCGAAAGAAAATATTATTATTTCGAGCAATAGAAGTAATAGTGGAAGAAGTTCGGAACAATTGCTAGGAAACAATAACGTTTCAGACACATTTAAGACTCATACTAGGCACTGATGATGACGTCTTATGTATTCATGAATTATTTGCTAAACACGCTACCTTCTCAGACAGTGAGACTCAAGGTTGTAGACGTGTGACGTGATGTTAGTATTTCCCCAGTGAAAAAAGTCGTTTCTACTCTCTTGTAAGTCCGAGAGAAATTGAGTATTTTTCATGTTATTATACATCAGAAGTATCAATATTGTAAAAGATAAAAATTTCCTTAATTACGTCAGCGCGAATCGAACCTAGCACCCCTAAATTACGAAACGAATGCTCACGCCACTACCCTAAGACTGCTCTGTTAAGTAAGTCAAAAACACTCGTACACGTAGCAAAGTGCACACGTTTATGATAACGACGAAACACTGATTTCGATCCCAGCCCCCGCCAAGTGAACTTTGTGGTGGACAAACATCGTGTGCGTGGGTTTCCTCGGGGCTTTCCCGTTTCCTCCCACTTTCTTCATTCCATTTCATTTATTACTCATCATCACCGTCTCCTTTAG
The DNA here is from genome assembly GCF_964235325.1 of Thermobia domestica. NCBI lineage: Eukaryota > Metazoa > Arthropoda > Insecta > Zygentoma > Lepismatidae > Thermobia > Thermobia domestica. The sequence goes on along the minus strand of NC_137463.1, from coordinate 190,092,865 downwards.
CCTAACCGGCATAATCATGGGACGTAACACTAAAGATTTCATTTCATTTCGAAACACACTGATTTCCATCATGATAAAATACTATAGTCCAGAGCAGTGTTTCTCAAAGTGTGGGTCGCGGACAGTTTGTAGGTGGGGCGCGAGAAGTTTTCCTTTCAATTATGATTTTTTTGTGTGTGTGCAGAAACATGTGTTGGGAAGTACTATTCAGAAAATGAAAATTGGAAGTGTTTGTTGATGAGGCGAAAAGTAAGGGATTACACAGCAATGCCCTGTTAAACAATCAGTAGAGATGCTGCGATAGGATGGGAAGATAGTGGAAGAGTCAAAATCTGTCAGAGGGTAGGGCATTGCGTCGGAAGTAGTATTATCTCTGTGTTACCTTCGTATGGAAACACTTTAACCCTCTTTGTGCAAGCGTACCGTTTCATATGATATACTTATTGTGAAAGAAATTTACATTACATTTGCTCGATAGGCACCGACTGATATTCTCTAAACTAGTGCTATTCAAAGGAAGTACGTAATCCTAAAATAAGCATATTTTTTCGGATGCGCAGTTTATCCCCCTTAAATAGTCTTTTGATTGGCATGCTGATTGTCCTTTTATTGGGTCTCTATTTGTCCCTCTTTTTAATCAACAAAACATAAGGGTATTCATTTTAATAAGTTCATTTCGATTTAAGTTTTTAAAACAGCTTCAGGGGCACACAATTAAATGGCAATCTGTGTCTACGGGTACGCGAGAAAAAAGGTTGAATAGCACTGCTATGAACGACTGGACCACTTCATAAATTTACATTACAATTTAGTTTGAAAGTGAGATATTTACAAGAGACATAAAAAAGAAGCCAACTAAATTTGGATTTATTAAAATTTACACATCGGTCTCTACTTTGTAACATTCGTGGTCGCTCTTGGTGTTCACATCATTCCCAAATAAATTTCATGTTAATCACTCTTACGGACTGTTATTGAACGAAGTGGAATTAGAGATTTCATTTACAAAATTTAACTACTTTGAAATACACCACCATTTCCTAAAATATCAATGTGAATTTGAATAAAAGTAGGTGGACCACAAATACTTTTTATTATTTAATTGGGTCGCAATAACGACAAGTTTGAGAACCACTGGTCCAGAGTATTCAAATTTAAATTAGAAAACAAAAAGATATACAAACACGCAAGGACATGAAGGACAGAGTGATCTTAAGACTAATTCGAACCCTTAAATGGAACTTTGTTGCCTCAGACAACTTTTTTCTAATTCACCGAAAGCATTTCCGTAACTTGTCTCTATTATCCTTGGTTCAACTTGTTTTAGAAGAGGGGATTGGTCCACCAGGACATATCTCCTGCGTACGTCCCTACAACTAGCTAAATATTCAACGAAATGTTTCCAGTCAAATTTCATCTAGAAAGTAGGACTACTGAACTCACAAGAGGCCAAAGAAAATTTGATTTTAGGTTTTACTTCCCATGGTTATGCTGGCTAAGCTAAAGACGTCGATGGTGAGAATGAAAGAAATAGTGGAATAAAGAAAGTGGAGGAAACAGATCCTAAAGAAAACCTACTGACACGGCGTATGTCCAGCACAATGTCCAGTGGGCGGGAGCTGGAATGGGTCCAAGGACACAAGCTCAAAAGCTGAGCCGCCTACGAGTAAAACAATCATAAAGAAAGAGCTTAACTTTTTTGGAACAAGGTGAATCATTAGTCACAAAACTTCAGTAATAATAATAATAATAATAATAATAATAATAATAATAATAATAATAATAATAATAATAATAATAATAATAATAATAATAATGGTATTAACACATTTAAAGTTACCCTAAAATTATGCAAAACTTACAGAAAAGTCGTGATTTCAGGGAGAGGTCCGAACCTATAGGACACACCTCTGCAATTACCCAAATTTTAAACGAAAGTGTTCCACTAAAATTTCATGTAGAAAGTATTCTACCGTACGTTTCAAACAAAATAACTATAACTGAACAGTAAAGTATATAATAAACTAACTTTTAGTATGCAGAAGTAATTATAAAAGCTTTGCTACAAAAATACCTACACAGACCATAACTCAATGAGCTCCGAAATACAAAGTAACAAAATAGCGTATAAGATTCAGTCTAGAGAGCAATTGTTATTTAAAGAACTGACATACACTATTTCAAGAATCGAGATAAAACGAGAAATGAATGAAATCTTTAAGTTTAACGTCCAACGGTTATGCCGGTTAGGCTAAAGGAGACGGCGATAATGAGAGATGAGTGAAATGGTGGAATGCAGAAAGTGGAAGAAAACGGGAGAACCCCGAGAAAACCCACGAGCACGGGTTCGTCCACCACAAAATCCACACGGCGCGAGCTGGGATCGAACCAGGGACCCCAAGCACCGGAGATGAACGCATAACCACTGAGCCACCGCGCCCCCAAAACGAGAAATGTCTGATATTTTTGTCTCGTTTCTATTCTTATGTCCAAAGCGAGACGATAATTTGAGTTAGCCTTTTTCTGTCTCGAATGAAAAATAATAATTCTCTATTTCGATTTTGTTTGAGAAACGAGACGAGAAATTCCTTCTCTCGTGGACAACACTAAACAAAACGGAAATGTTCGTCAAATGTCACGTTTCTGCATGTAATAGTATAACCTGAACAATAATAAGCTCGTGACTTTCTTCTACGAGATGATTGTTATTATTAGTTTATTAATATTATTTATTGTTATTATTCTTATTATTCCTGAAGATTTGATAGTTCAAGTATTGAAACATCCGAGTATTTAAAAATCTGAAGATAATAAAACGTGTGTCATCGCAAACAAAAATTCTAACGTAAAAAATACTTGACCTCTGTGGATCCGATCCGAGGACCTTCAGATTACTGGTCGAGCGCCTTAACCATTGAACCATTAACAGTACACGGTAAATGATTCGTCTTGAGTGTGTTCAAGCTGGGTTTCTTTGCCTCCTCTTACAAAGTTCTACGTTATTTTACTTCGTGTCGAAATGTCTTTCGTATATCTTTTATGATGATACAAGTTACCGTAGTTTATATTAATAACTTGAGTTGTTCTCAAACGTTTGGTTCACAATTTTGTTTCTTCTCCACATGAAACTACATATTTAATTCTCATACTCTGCATTTGGTTCCAAAGCAGTTGCCATTACCTGGTCAAGGACTTAGGTCCGGCACTATACACGAAATCTGACTTTAATTGAGCAATCTCTTACTGTGAATTGCAAAGACAGCGATGAAATCAAGAAAAATTCTATATCTGTTTGTTGATATTGTATCGTCGTCACCTTTAATATTATACCATACAACTGGTAAAAGGTGTCACATATAGCCTCACTGATGAAAGGGGCGTTAAACTCAAGAACAACTAGCAAAGGGCCTACGGGGCTCCCTCCCTCTAGGTCAAACAAAGATCACCTAAAGTCTTCTCTGTATTCCTACAATCACAATTCGACGGGGGTCGGAAAACTTGAACATCCGTGGACGGCTTGCGATTTGCGAATATCTCCTCCTGGAAACGTGCAATATATTCTGACAAGCCTGAATAGCCCTTTTATCTTATTTACAACTGCCAATGCACATGTACCGAGAACACTCAAAGAAGTTTATGCTGTAAATTGTTTACTCTCTATCGTAAAACGTGTGGCTCTGTGACGCCATGGGCTGCAATATCCTGGTCCTCAGTGGTTCCTGCGATTACGCTCACAGGACGTATTACTGCCAGTGGTTTTGTGGATATTTTAAGTCGATCATGTGCATCTATGTTTAAGATGTTCCATGTCAATGTCCAATTTTAGAAGATGAGTGTGTACCAATTCACATTGGAAACGTGATTGTATGAACGACGGAATGAATATAACTCTCTTGGCACCCCAATCCTCAAACCTGAAGATCATTCAGCATCTGGGGCGAGTTAGGGAACATATACCCTTATCCACAATTGCTGAGGGAACTGAGTGATGCACAGGTCCCAAAGGTCATCTCAAGCCGTGTTAATCAGGTAAGTTGCACTCTTTCTTATCTCTCTGTTAGGACAACCTATTTTTACAATCACAGTCCGACTAGTGCTGCATAACCTCAACATCCACGATTGGGTTCCGGATTTGAATCGTAATCACCGACTTCAACGAGGAAGCGCGAGAAAGATGTTGCGAGGAATGTAAGAACCGTCTCTCGACGACTGGAGGAGATTTATAGGGTTCAATGAATCACCTTTCTTCTTGTTGCATAAGAAATTGTCCATTATTCGACTGGAAGCGATTCACACGTTGCATGACACAATTCTGCGATAAATGCAAGCTGTACTACAGATTCATGGGATTCCAATGCACTATATTGACCGAGTGAACATACACACAAACATATTGTATAAGCACAAACACTAGAGATGCAAGGGCTCGAAAAAAAAAACGACTTTTTTAAAAAAAACTCGGTTTTTTCTGCTTCGCTTTTTTGCTTGGGAAATTTTGTGCTTTTTTTAAATTTCTGCTTTAAATTGATAAAGCAGACTTTGCTTCGCTTCTCTATAACACAATAAGTCATTTAATTAGTGGTTGATGCTGATAATAATATAAAACCTCGAAAATAAACTATGAATTTTGAAAAGATATTTCAAACGATTTTTCTTCAATATATTTACATTATGAATTCTAAAGGATTAACCAATGTATATAATAAGAGTTTTTTTAACCTGCTATATACAAAAGTAAGCAGAGTTGGCAAGAACCATGGATTGTTTTGAAAATGCCAAAAACCCGTTTTGGGGGGGGTGTTTAAACGAGGCTTTTTTGGTTTAAACCAGGTTTTTTTTTTATTTAGATTCTTTGCTTTATGTATTATGTATTACATATTCACAGAAATAAGTTTGTTTCGCCTTGGTGTTATTATGCAACAGCGAGGTTATGCCGGAAAAACTCCCATAAGCTTAAAGAAGTCCAGTCAATAAATTTCTTAAATTGAGAAGTTCCCGCCCTAACCATCGGGAAAATTCCGTCATTACTTGAAATGTAAGACAATAACGGAAAAATCCTGTTATTGCTTTGCATATAAAATTTAAAGGTCAACGTATCATAATCAGTACGCTAAAACTGGGGTATTAAATTACAAATTTAGTGCGTAGATATCATTGAAAGTCCAATCCAAGCTGATGTTGGAAGCTACGTAGGCAATCAATAAATTTTTCCAATTTTTATCAATATATTTAAGCAATCTTGGCTTCTTTATAAAACAACAGGCATTAGGCATGCAAGAATATACAATTTGGTTTCGTTTCGTATGTTTAGGATTAACATCCTTACGAAATACCGAGGTTGTCAAGGAGAAGACTTTCGCTTAAACTGACATCTGAATTGCTACTTGGTTTACGCATGAAAGAAGGGTTATGGTTCGACCGAGAATTCAACATGGGACACCTTGATTAAAAGGTGAAAGGGAAATAAAACTATTGCAGGTGGTTTGATATCTGGAAACGTCACCATGAAGTTCACGATTCGCATTTTTCATTCTTTTTATTTTTTGGTTTAAACCAGTTATTAAAAAAAAAGTTGAGGTAAACCAGCCAACCCTAAAAGTAAACACTTCTTTTTTAAAAAAATACACAAATAACTAGCAAATTGTATGTAGTATTTTTACTTCAAAATAATCCATACCCTCTTTTTGAAACAAAATAAAATTAAAATAAAACATAAGAGAAATACTTAGATTTATATGATACAATTAAAGGCTGCACATCTGGAACTTTTGGTTCTGTATATTCTTGAAATTCTACAGTTAAGTTTTACACAGTGGTGTAATGCTAGAATTTTTGGTAGGTATACGCTCGATTGTTCTGAAAAGTATAGCGTACAAGCAAGACTACTTGGCGTATACGCACCCCAATATACGCTCATTCTTTCGTAAATTTAAGGTGAGTATACGCTGGACTATAAACATTTTAGGTGGGTATACGCCGTATACTCCCGTATACACCCCATTACATCCCTGGTTTTACATAACCACCATCATGGTTTACCCAATTCTCAAGTTTTCTGAATTTTTAACAAGAGGGATTAAACATATCATTACGGACCTCCCCCCCCCCAAAAAAAAAGGACTACGGAATATATTTAAGTTAAGTTAAATACAATTGCACAACAAACATGAGTGAGTGATTAGCTTTTGCGCTTCTATCGGGAAGTCCGGGATTCAATCCAGCATTCGACCATTCTGACAAAGCTTTTTTTCATTCCATCTGTGAAGTAGAAATAATGCGTGTACTGTGAGTTGGCCGACTTCCTTTCTTATTGTTTTTAAATCGTTATTATTACTAATTACCAGCAGTGACAGTTTTGCGAAGGTTAGGGGACGGTCTTTCGGACTGAAGCCTGTACCCCAAAGTTACGGAATGTCTGCAACAAACGAAATATCTATTAGTTATGCCTTTACTCATAAACTTTATGCTACCGTCAAATAAAAATTACAAATGTTTAGAAAAACTAAACATTAGTAAGAAAAACCCTTCCCAAAATACTTTTCTAAATCCGCCACTGATTCTCAGTATAAAATGATCTTTAAGGTTGTATCCGGAAGATTATTGCTAAACATATAAATGAAACGAAATATTAGTTATGCCTTTACTCATAAACTTCAAGCACCTCCCAAATAAAATTAGATTTTTAGAAAACGAAACAATCAGAAAAACCCTCCTAAAGTACTTTTCTAAATCTGCTTCTGATTATTTCTATAAATTGGTACTCAAGGCTGTGACCGGAAAGTTATTGCTAAATCACTTCACAGCTACAGTATAACAGAAATGTGGAAGTACGGTTTGACGGATATAGCTATTGAAAAACGTACGCTTTGACGCATAAATAGAAAAACGGGCAAGTTTAACTTTGGCGCTAGAAGCTAGAGTACTAAGCTCTTAGAAATGAAACACGGATGACAAACTAAAATGATCTAGAGAAGAAAAAAGATGTCGATAACTCAAAAGTTAAAATAAAGTTAAATAGCCTCTAAAATTGCCCTCAAATACTACATTCTTCATGTTAGCTTTAATTCGTAAAACATGTGCTCCATCCATCTTGATGGTGAATTTCAGAATATCGCATTTAGGTCATGGAATTCTTATCTAACTATAGAATATACTATAAGAAAGCTATTTAGATAGAAAAATCATGAAAATGAAAAAAGCCAAAATTTCCAAAATTCTCGTTTTTTCCAAAAAAAAACCGGCTGTTTATGTGAAAAAAAAAAACATCGATTCAAAAAAGCCGGCTTTTTGCATCTCTAACAAACACACACAAACATATTGTATATGTATACAGGTGTTTCCAAACAACACCGACAACGTCTGGGAGGTGATTCCTGACACTAAGATAAACCAAAAAGTATAGACCAACTTGAGTGCACAAATGCTTCCTTTCGGAGTTTACAGGCTGCCAAAAACACGAAAAAATGAATTTTAAAGGTCCGTAGCTCCAAAACTATGGGACCTACCGTAGTCGGGTCAAGACTTCATATAGGAACTAATATGTGCGCTGTCCAAAAATCCATGTTTCAGAATCTTAAGGTACTCACATACCAATTTTTTAGAGGTAGTTGGTGAGTACTTCAAATTATATGCCCATAGCCAAACCTCCCTCTATAAAAATTGTTGTGTGAGTGCCTTAGGATTCTGAAACATGGATTTTTGGACAGTGTGCATACTAGTTCCTTCTTGATCCAACTACGGTAGGTCCCATGGTGAAGCTATGGATATTTAAATTTCATTTTTTTTCATGCTTTCCGTAGCCTATAACTCCGAAAGGAAGCATTTGTGCACCCAGATTGGTCTATACTTTTTGTCTTATCTTGGTATCACGAATCACCTCTCAAACGTTGTCGGTGTTGTTTTGAAACACCCTATATATATATATTTTGGTCTAGGAATTAATTCGTGCGGGTGGACAAGAGATGGCGCAACGAACGTAGCGTCCCACAGTTCCGTGTATCCACACATGTGTTGCAAACCCCTGTCATCGCGCATCGTTCGTAGTATAGGGCAGTGGATTAAAGCGTCAACAACACCAGTTTGTAGTTAAGTGAACATGGCGCAATTTGTGCCTGATAAAGTGTTTTTGCGGGGTGTCCTGCTGCATTACTTTAACATGCAGAAAAGTGCGACTGAAAGTCATCGTATTTTGGTGGAAGTGTATGGTGATCATGCTCTAGCTGAGCGAACGTGTCAGAAGTGGTTTGCACGGTTTAGAAGTGGTGATTTCGGCTTGGAAGACCAAGAGCGAGCTGAACAGCCAAAAACATTTCAAGACGAAGAATTGACAGCATTGCTCGAGCAGGATTCGTGTCAAACGCAGGAACAACTTGCAGCAGCATTAGGCGTTGATCAAACAACAATCTCCAAACGCTTGAAAGCCATGGGAATGATTCAAAAGATGTCACATTGGGTTCCACATGAATTGAAAGACAGAGACGTTGAAAGACGAAAAACCATTTGCGAATTGCTGCTTCAACGACAGAGCAGAAAGGGGTTTCTGCATCGAATTATTACGGGTGATGAGAAGTGGATCCATTACGAGAACCCTAAACGAAAAAAGGCCTGGGTGAAACCAGGTGAACCAGGTCCATCACAACCAAAACGAGATATTCACTGTGCAAAGGTTATGCTGTGCATATGGTGGGATATGAAAGGTGTGGTGTACTATGAGCTGCTGCAACCGGGTGAAACTATGAATGGAGAACGCTATCGACGACAATTAATGCGTTTGAAGCAAGCTCTGGCCAGAACACGACCAGAATGGGAGAACAGACATGATAAACTTATTGTTCAACATGATAACGCTCGCCCACATGTCGCAAAACCGGTCAAAACCTATTTAGAAAATGTCGGATGGGAAGTTTTACCCCACCCGCCGTATTCACCAGACGTTGCTCCTTCGGACTACTACTTGTTCGATTGCATGAACAACGATTTGATTGGACAGCGGTTTACTTCTTCAGAAGATATCGAAACATGGGTCTCTGACTGGATCGCTTCCAAGGATGAGGACTTCTTTCGCCACGGAATCCGTACATTGCCTGACAGATGGGCGAAAGTGGTGGCTAGCGATGGACAATATTTTTCTTAAGGTATGTATGTATTTTGTGTTTGTACTACAGCTTCAATGTGTGCGTACCAACCGCACGAATTAATTCCTAGACCATATATATATATATATATATATATATATATATATATATATATATATATATATAACCATGTTCCTGGACATGTTTCCATTTTTCGATCTTCAGTTTCGTTTTTTAACTCCCAATATTTTCATCTATTTTTCAAATTAGCGATCAGTTGGGTTCCTACTCCTCGTTTTCCTTCCATCTTTCCCTCTATGGCGGTATGAAGAATACAATTTCTTCGCAAGATCTGTCCAATCCAATTGACCTTCCTACGAAGGATGCTGGCTGGCTAAAAGCGTCGTCTCTTCTTCTACCTATCTCAAAACATCTTCGTTTGTTACTCTCTTTCTACATTTTATCCTCTCTATCTTCCTCCAACACCACACGTCGAAGCTCTCTAAATATTTCTTCTCTAACTTCCGTAATTGTTCAAGTTTCTGAACCATTCGGTCCAATATTCCATACATGGGACTTAACAAACTTCTTCGTCAAATATTAAGCCTGCTAATTACGAATGATGTTTTCCTGTTAAATACTTCTTTGGCTATGGCAATTCTTGACCTGATCTCTTTGGAGTAATAAGCGTCTCCCGTTAAATACTTCTCAAATATTTGAAATTATCGACCTCTTCAAGTTTATTTTTATTTCTTTTTTTTCACTGTGATCCGTAAGGGCGCGTTTCCACGAGATATTATCATGACTCAATTTTTCAATATTAATTTCCATTCTATATACTTTCCTAGTGTCAACTATTTTGTCAATCATCTCCTGCAGATCATCTTCGGTTCTATCTATAATAACCGTATCATCTGCATACCTGATCATCTTAATGATCTTCCCTTCTCCTGCTTGAAATCTCCAATTCCCATTAATGCTTCCTTTATTAAACATTCTCTGCAGTGATGTAATGCTGATTTTTTAGGTGGGTATACGCTCATCTTTTGCTACCCACACACATCTCTCTCTCTCTCTCTCTCTCTCTATATATATATATATATATATATATATATATATATATATATATATATGAAGGTCAGTTTTTGGTGTGAGTATATCCAACATAGTACGTGGTTGTGGTAGTTCAGTTACACCGTGAACTTGCGAAAGGACAGAGTGAACATGAGACCTCCACAGAGTGTTATAAAGATGTGTATGCTGTACGAGTTCAAACTGGGGTCAAACGTCACTGCAGCGGGCGGAAGATATGCCAGGACTTTAGTGAGGATGTCGTGACTACACGGACACTGTAGTGGTGATTTAACAAGTTTAGAACGGTGACGAAACACTCGAAGACACACCACGTGCCAGAAGTCCGACACATATATAAAATGATCTTCAGGCAGTAATTGAGGCAAACAGTGGCCAGACACGTGAGAAACTGGGACTAACATTCAGTGTGAGTGCAGAAACCATTCGTCAGCACCTCCATCAATTTGGGACGCATTACAAGTTGGGTTGATGGATCACACATCATTTGACTCGGGACCAGAAGGCAAGGCTAGCAGACACCTCTGTTTTTTGCTGTCTCGTCTGAGGAAGGAACCATTTCTGGATAGAGTGTTGCATGTGATGAGAAGTGGGTCCTGTACGAAGCTCCACGGCACCGTCATCATTGGTTAGCATTCCATGAACCGGTTCCAAAACAGCCGAAACCAGCACTGCACCAGAAGGAGGTCCTACTGTGTGTTTAGTGGACTGCTTGTGGCATCGTGCATCGTTAACTGCTACCAGCTGATCACAGCATCAATGCAACTGTGTATTATCAGCAGTTGAGCCGTGTTCAAGAAAAACTCAAAACTGGGGCCAGCACTTCTGAATCGCAAAGGGGTCCTCCTGTTACAGGACAACAATAAGCCCTACGTGGCTAGGATTAGCCGGAACCCCATTCTACGACTTGGATGGGAAACACTATTGCATCCACCATGCTCTTCGGACATTGCACCATCCTTTTATCACCTGTTGAATTCCTTGAACACTCACCTTAGAGGACGCCAGTTCAAATTCCTAGTAGAAGTACAAATTGCACTTGATACCTTCTTCGCTTCACGGCCCACCAAGTTCTACCGCGATGGAATCTATGGCCTTCCAGAACGTCGGCAGAAGATCGTCGATGCTGATGGGGACTATTTTAGATCTTCCAGTTACGTCTTAGGTGACATATCGATGTTCGAAGGTGGTGGGTGAAAAAGCGACAGAACTTTCTTGGTTATCTTTATATATATTCCTATTGCAGAACTTGGGGTTTGAAAGTAGACACGAAAACAAGCAAAATAATTTATTACACCGAAGTTGAAAGCGGTGTTCTTTCCAAGTTACAAGCGCGGGAAATTGCAGAAAATTGAACTTTGAGCATTAATAGCGAAAATATTAATAGTATTATTTTACACAAAAATTATTATTATTTTAGTAATTTTATAAATAAAATAAAATAAACAAATAATGAATGTAGTGTGATTGGTGTATGATCTAATTTCTGTATGATGTTCACTTTCCTTAGAACCCCGGACTGTGCAAATGTATCACCGACTGGTGCCCGCGAACCTACTGGGCTCGTGTAGGCATGCTCCCAACAATCACTGATCCATTCACCAAGCGAGTTGTCTCCGAAAAATGGAACTCAAATTTGCCCCAAAGAATATGATTCCAGAGCCTCTTCCATCTCAACTCACAGCTCGGCATCCAGGTCTGCAATCCGTCATCCGCAGCCCTTCGAGGAAAAGGTTGCGAACCACAAACTACCGACACAGGAAGTCGACCTCCCAGTGGAGTTGGCAATGAGGACTATGGAAATCTTAAATTAGGTCTCTAATGGTCCTACAAAAATAAAATAATTTCAATACATTTCCAAACTGAATTTAGCGCAACGGAAAAAAAATTAAATATTCCAAACTGAAAATTAAAAAAAAAAAACTGAAAATTAAATTTTTCCTCAGAATTCGGTTATTTCCGTTTCCGGTCGCACTAAGAAAACATCCTTTAGCTTTCTTCACAGCTTTACTTTTCAATTTTATTAGAGAGTGTATTGCTCATGTACTGCTCTGAACCTCATCAGTATTTCATACACATTGTACAAGACTCTATTCTCAACTACTTAAATTAAGTAAAATGTTCTCTTTGTCTGAAAGAAAAATCAAATATTCTATCTACGGCTCATACACTTTATTTCTATAATCAGTTAAAATTTCTTAACATGAAGATTGCAGAAAAATGTTTGAAAAAAAATCTAATATGTCATAAATTAGTATACCCATCAGAATCCAATTTCACAAATTAATATTAAAGTTTTCTTTTCGAAATTAAAAACAAATTTACTTAATCCACGGTATTATACATTAATAGTATCATTCAGGTTGACAATAATAAAAGAAAAAGAATAAATAATGAAAATGAAAGTAGACTTTGTTTACAACACTCCAATAATCTTTGAAGGATATAGTATACGTAAGACCGCATCAGTTCCAGAAGGAGCTGGACGCTCATACTTTTAGGGATTATTCATTGAGTATCTACGAACTTAAATAGGGGGTAACAAACCCACTTTCATTTACTTACCGACTGATACGAAAATAAAAAATAACGTCGTTTTCTTACACTTTGTTGTTCTTCCTCAGTCGTGTTTACCTTCACGACTGCTGATGTGCAAATGTCTGAGGTGTATCTAGTAGTACCAAGTCATGCATGATTGCTTAGCGGTGTTTGCAGTGAGAAAGGAAGTTTGGGAGTCATTGCGTACAGGTTTTCGTGAAAAGAACGTAACGCGAAGTTTGCTTTTTTATGGTTACTTTTAGTTTCTGGTCATTTCAATGCGAATTATGATGCTTAAAATTACGTGTATAACTTAAGGAAAATTCCTCGCTGATCGTATTACATCTTGGAACTCTAAGCACAGATGCCATTTTTAGTGATGGGTTTGCACACACTGACATAAGCAGCGGTAGGTGGCAGCATGGTATGAAAAAGAAGTCATTAACAAGATGGAAGTAGGATTGTAATGGTTATTTCGTTTCACGTGAACTGCTTCTTGTATAAGTGTGGGATCGTCGAAATAAGTATAAAATAAAAAAGTGCTGTGCTGTTGGTGTGATGCAGGAGCACGTGCTGCTCCGCATCGGTAAGTTGTCTTATTAATTGGTAGGGATGTGGTTCTATTTTAGGGAAAGGAACATGTTTCGCTGTTGGAAAACACGTTTCATTGGAAATTCGAGGAGGAAAACGAGGTGCAGTTTTTCCTCCTCGCTTTTCAATGGAACGTTCTTTTGTAGAGTTAAACTCGATTTTTTAATGCTTTCTGTTCTTTATTCTCTTTTTACTTTAACACATTATGGCCTTGTACTCTATATCTGCATGTGTAGTGCCCTTGTACTTTATCTATGAGCGTGTGTGTGTGGGGGAAGGGGGATTTAACGCATATCGCATGTCTTGCGCTCCTTCTGCTCCTTATTGTCTTTACTTTTATTCCTCACATTTGCCCTTGTACTTTCTATGTGCATGTGTAGTGCCCTTGTACTTTATATGTGACTGTGGGGGGGGGGGGAAATAACGCATATCGCATGTCTTGTGCTGCAGGATACTTCTTACTCTTGTATTACGTAGGGAAATGGTATTTCATGTGGAAGTGGTAATAGAACACAGAAGAAACGCAGATCAGGGTGTATTCACACTTTATATTGGAGTGTGAATACAAGATGATCTGGGTTTCCTATGTGTTCTGTTACCACTTGCACATGAAATAACATCATTTCCCTACGTAATGCAAGAGTAAGAAGTATCCTGGAGCACCGGAAACAAGAGCGGTCTTATGTATACTATTACCTATTTGAATTACAATATTTCCCCCCTTTATTTTATGGTAAGCTAGGTTCGCTTTGTGCACTCTTTTTTTCCCCTCTTACTCAGTGTTGATGTCAGTTCTACATGGTGATGACCGGCTACAGGATTTTACGCATTCCTTAGCTACCTCATATACATAGCACGGTCCTCTCATCCTACCATGTTATATCCATTGTACTGACATTTCTTTCACAGCACCAGAAAACATACTAGAGAGAGAAAAAGAGAGACAGAATTTATATTTAACCTAACATACCTAACCTATCTTAACCTACCTAACTAAACTAACTTAACCTAAAGAAAATTACATACATTGACATCTTTCACTTTGTAATAACATTGTTTCTAGCTACCATATTTTCCAAGGACGCCTAGCTATCAGATCATTTATTTGGTTGTTATTAATGTTTTCTAATTTAAATTCTCCAAAATTATTCCATGGATACTCTAAGCTTAATCTGGGTATCAGAATATAGAGATCAAGGTTCGAACTATTGCCGAAAATTTCACATTACCGGTACCAAAGAAAAATGCACCCATATTGTTTACTTGAGCCGGGATAATTTCAAAACAAAGTGTTACGAATAAGCGTTTCTTGTGTATAAGCAAAGAAAAGTTTGAGTTACATAATAAGCAGTACTTTCGAGTTAAAAAAAAAATCTATCAGTTATAAACTTCAAAATTCCTTAAATTTTGGGTAAATATATGTACATATTGTACCTACATTTGTTATTCTTATGACAATCGCTGCTGACACTATGACAATTCCCCCCCCCCCCCCCTTTAAGCGTGCTCTGACACTCATATTATGAATGTATATATGGATAATTTCGAGGGAAACTCCTGAGCTTAGTGCAACATAATTACTTTAATTTCTTCCATAGAAGACACCATTTTTCACTGTCAAAACCCCACAATTTTGAAAGTTTGGATACCGAACGAAATTTTGGTATGGACTATCACTACGTCACTTACTTGGTTAATCTTCAAGAAAAGGAAGAAATTTTGGATACCACTCACACCAGTCAATGCTCGGGACTTCCGAGATGAAGTAACTACAGCCCTCTCACAAATCGGGAGGTTTAATCGGTGCTCTCAAAATAATTTCCATGGCCTTTGCTACCATGCCATGCACTTCAAAGCTGAGCAAGATGGCTTACCCCCAACCACTCTAGTTCTGATATGGAAGGACTTGCTTGCATTCCGGAAAACCGATGTCCGTTGAGCAAAGCAACGTTACCCACTGCAATGCTGTAACCATTTGTAGCTGTGACAGTCCAAAATATCAATTTTTATTTGTTGACACTAGTTAAATTCTCAACACTATTCCGTTTCACAGAAAATCCCTAATTGGATATTTTTGATGACGTAACTATAGGACGCTAGTTTATCTACTGAACACCAAAAGAACCGCACAATCTCAAACGCAGCTGTGATTGCGGATGATCCAATAACAGATAATTCTTATTGAAACAAAGGGATGAATCAAGAAGACATTATGGTTGACTTTTCTGAACTAAGAACTGAGGAATTTACGAAATAAAAATTTTGATTTTCTTAAGAAGATTCCTTACTCCAAGATATCATTGGAAATAAACTAGAAACCACTAAAACTACCAAATATACTCTTATTTCCTAAAATAATTCAATATTTTCGATTAAGTAAGCGAAATTCTGAAATGATAATACTACACATATTTTTCATAGAATCTAGAATTGAATATTATTGTCTTGGGCAAAATTTATGTAAATTTTGTGACCTACCCCTATGATACTGTAATAAATTGAGACATATTTTTGAAATCTCTACCAAACGAAAATTTTGCGAATATCTACAGGATGTTCCAAATTCTCGAACCATGTTACATTATACTAAAGTATAAGGTAACAGTTAGAAGAAGTGGTATGGTGAATTTCAGAGGAAACCATATTTTCGAAAAATGCTACATTTAAGATGTTTTGAGGCTTAGGTTTCCCATCATGGGCGATTCAAATAGGAAAAATCACAAACGACAATCTTACTGAGCGAAGTAGATCAAGTGGTAGACCGTTGGCTTTGCATTCGGGAAGTCGTGTGTTCGATCCCCGCTTCCGACCATCCTGACTGGGTTTCTTCCAGAATTTTCCTCAGTCCTACCAGGCAAATGCCGAGACAGTATTTACTAGAAAGGCCCTGGCCAATACCTTTCCATTGTTGTTGTTAGATATGCAGTATAAAATAGCCTCTGAGATGTATCTGGTGATTCTTAAATAAATGAAATAAAATAAATACACACACTGGAAAAAAGGAAAAATAGACAAAGAGGAAGCCAAAAACAACGTCCTTCCCCTTAAAGTCTTTCCTAAAAGAAATAGAAGTTGTAAACTAAAAAAAAAAAAAAAAAAAAAAAAAAAAGGATTTTCTTTTTTTCTTAAAAGCGAGGAGGCAGTGAGAAAAATCTGCAAATATAGCTCTTCTAGATAGATTATAATTTCCGTGATCAGACATTTTCTTAGATATTGAAAGCTGTTTCATCACTGCTTAATACATTTTAGAAGTAGAATTACTCGAGCAGCTGTTTCCAGCGAAATTTAAGTCTGGGGCCGATTCCAATAATAATAATAATAATAATAATAATAATAATAATAATAATAATAATAATAATAATAATAAATAATAATAATAATAATAATAATAATAACTAATAATAATAATAATAAAAATCGGTCAAGAAGGTGTAAAAGGGCTTTTGCAGATCAGCTATCCTAAGAGAGGGGTTTCTTCATTCTTACCAGGCAAATGTCGGAATGGTATATAACTTATAGGCCCCAAGTAGTCTCCTTTCCAGTGCTTTTAACGAAGGACATTATCCCTGCATCTTTGTCATCAATCGGGAGATGCCATAACAACCTTTATAATGTGAAATAAATAAATATACTTATGTCTTTCTCTGAAATAGTAGCCGACAAATTAACATTTTTGGATTTTTCTTCCCTAGTTCTCGATGTCTTTGCTTCTACGTTTTCGTCAACGGAATTTACACAACTATTGTCTGTTTTCCTTTTTAACCAATTTTCTAACACCTTGGACATCTTGCAAATTGCAAAGCAACTCTTAATTCATCAACTGACAAAACGCTACTAAGCAAATATTTTCGAAGTGATGGTTGTACTGAAATGATCAAAAATTGCTGTGACATGCTCATACGCTACAAGTCTTTCCTAATTTAGGATTTTAGATTTCTGGGCTCTCGGCATCTTAGCCCGTCACGTTTTGAGGGATGACGTCCCTCAGCGAGGACACTATCCGGGGAAAGGGAAGGAAGAAAGGATTGGGGAGGGTAGGAAGCGGCCTGGGACCTATAAGTTAGGTACCACCCCGGCATTTACCTGGTGTGAATGAGGAAAACCCAGGAAAACCTCATTCAGGGTGGCTGGCCTGAAAAAGCGTTTTTACACTTTTTCGACCGAGTGCCCCACCGGAAATCGAACCCTGGACTGCTCGCACCGAAGGCGAGACTTTAGCGACTACGCTACGCGGGGCCACCGAGTCTTTTCCTGACTTTTGTTTTCTACCCCCTCCTGTTAAGAAATTTTCTTCAAATATTCTTTATCTGAACGAAACCAAAACAACGATAGGTTACATGTTTTGTTATTTTTATCGAAGTCAACGATTTCTTGTCGCAAATACATTCATTAATTTCCTCTTAACCCTAGAACTAAAATACTCGTAAAGACCACATTTTTTTCGGAATCACCTTCCGTGATTAGAAAGGAACTGGCTGGATCTCATATTGCCTCACTGAAATTGTATCTAATCAGCAGACTTTGAATTTGGATCAAAGAGGGTGTAGAAACTGTCATCACATGAATGTAGGGCCTACACCTCACCACTCAACTCTATATCTCACTAATCTTTAGAATCAAAACAGTTTACAAGAAAAGCATTTGGAAAAGATGGCTTTATTTTATTATAATATCAGAAGTCAGTTTTCAGAAGGTAGGAACAGCGTATGTGATATCTTGGGTTAAAAAATTACTGCAGGTTGAGTGCTGTTTGTAGAAGGGATTCTCGTTCGATTCTCACCCCCCAACAACGCAAACATTTAAAAAAAATTTAGACATTATTCGCGGCAACAGCCTAAAGACTACCTATTTAGTGAGATTTTTTTTTATTATTTTGAATTACAGTACATGAAAAGCAGTTGTATGCTCCAATGAAGTGAATATACTATGGATCGAATGTAGCGTATACTCGTGTACCTCCTAAATTTTAGGTGGCTATACGATAGCTTCCAAAAATTACAGGTGAATATACGCCGTATACCCTCCATTACATCACTGATTCTCTGTAAACGTTGAATAACTGGGGTGACACACTACATTTTTGTCTTCCTCCAATCTTCACATTATTGGTTTCTCCTTCATTCAAGCACAACTTCACTTATTGTCCTATGTAGAAGTTGCAAATGAGTAGTCGTTCTCTCCAGTTGACACCGATTTCTTTAAGAATTTTTCAGAAGTTTGCTCCAATTGACTTGGTCGAAATATTTTTGCTAATCAATGAAGCATAAACCCAACTCTTCTTTTACATCAAGAACTCGTTCTTATATAATTCTCGTCAACCCGATAGCATTTCTGGTGCCTTCTCGTTTCTCGGCCCCGAATTGATCTTCCTCCAATATCTCTCCTACCTTACTTTCCAGCCGCCTGTTCAGTATGTGCGCAATAATCATTCCAGTGTGGGAAATAAAACTACTGGTTCTGTGATCGCTGCACTTCTTTGCTTGCTTTTTCTTGGATAATGTAGTCATCGTAATAGCAAAAAATCCTTTGGCCATTCTCCACTCACGTAGATCCTGTTGATAAGTGAAGTCAGTACTTTCATTGCATTGTCTCCTAATCCCTTGCACAAATCTGCTGGTATATCGTAGTCTCCAGTGTTCTCCTCCTACACATGTCTTTGGTGGCTTGTACAACTTCACTTTTCAATATACTGGATCCTTTTTCATTGATTTTCGATTCCAAACGTGCGTATACATTTGTTAGCTTTCCCTCCTAATTTTTCTTCTTTCTGATACATCAGATCATATCTACCGTGCCATTAATGTTTCATTATTTCTTCACGTATTTGTTCCATGTACTTTTCTTTAGCTTTGTCCGTCTCTCTCCTCGATTTATTATTCAGCCTTCTGTATTCTTTGATGTCCGTGGCTTTCGCCCTTCTGTGTTCCTCGATCATCTTAAGCATCGCTTCAGTTATCCATGGTTTTCTCGGCGCTCTTTCCATCCTGTCAATGTTATTGTGTAGTGTGTGTAGTAGAATCTGTAATCCGTTTAACTTTTCCCCAATTATTTTCTACATTACCTACCATATCGCCCATTGCACAGAATATTTCTTCAATCTCTTCTTTCACATCATTGTCCATACTTCTTAGTTGTTCTAAATTCCATTTTTGGCTTCTCCTCCCACTTTTATTGATTTACTTTAACCAGGTTTTCACTTCCGCCACTAGATGATTGTGATCCGAATCAATGTCCGCTCCCGGTTATGTCTTCGTCTCGTACACTATTCCTGAAACGTTGCTTGTTAAGGATGTAATCGATTTGGTAGCGTTTCTTACCTCTTGGACTTTTCCACGTGTACAGCTTTTCTTAAACCATGTATTCGTCACCACCGTATCATGTTGCCTACAGAAGTCGATAAGCATTTGGCTCCGTGAGTTTCTTCCACCCAAACGGTTTCATTACGTCATTCGCAGCTCCTTCTCCTACTACGCTGTTGAAGTCTCCCATTACTATGATGTTCACGTTACCTCTTCCTTCCTGATACAATATGTCATTAATTCACATACATTACTTTTACATCATTGTCATCATGGTCGGTTGTTGGTATATACATTTGTATTATCACAATATGCACTGGTTTTGCACTTAGTTTTACGAACATCAAGCGGTCACTGCAGCATTCCACTTTGATTACACTTCTTGCTTCTTCGTTCTTCATTGCTATCGCGACACTACTCTCGGCCTTAACGCTACCTGAATTGAATATTGTATAATTTTCCGATATGATCTCACTTTTTCCTGATCATCTCACTTCACTCAAGCCCACTGTGTTCAGTTTACAATTATCCATTTCCACTTTTAAATTTTCGTCTACCCGCAAAGCGTGAAGTTCGTACGTTCCACGTTCCTACGCTGAAATAAAAGTTATTATTTTTTCCTCTGATGATTCTTCCCAGAGTAATCCTCACCCGGAGATCTGAACGGAAGAATATTCTACCTCCAGAATGTTTTACCTCAGGAAGAACAACCATTATATTTATTATCCTCCTTCGTCCCTCCTGGGAAAAAGATGTAGTTTTGCCATTTCTTATCCATATCTCCATGTCGCTGACAACCTTGTAGTTCATGAGCCTTTTAAAACAGTTTCCCCTCTTAGGAACAAGAAGGTACCGACCTCCCCTGCTCATTCGCCCTCCGAGAAGGCTGTTGGCATCTGATAGAAGCTGATTCCTTAATACGGGAGTCACTCTGTCCCTACTACGTTAGCTGCCTAAGCCGTTGTCCGCTTTCTCCCGCGAGGAAGTGTAGGTTGGGATTTTCCTTTCGTTTAGGATGAGACACGAAGACATTCTTCAAACCTCTCCAGTGCTTATGTAATTAATTCCAGAATGTTTTGCGGAAAAATCTCAAATTGGTCAACTTGTTAAAAAATATTTATTTTATAACAATATACAACTTCAAAATTGACACACTGTCAAAACTTGCTAACTACATATTTACAAACATGTTAAAAGCTTTACATGCACTTTTGCCAATAACAGACCACAGCCTGAATTTCAAAAACCCAATCGACAGCTTTCATGGTATTTAATTCAATGGATTTGTATCTCAAAAGAACAAGATACCAACTCAATTCAACAATATCAATATTTTTAAGGCCTAAAATGATAATATACAATATTTGAGTCTCCTTCGAATGTTTTCTACTTCTTTTACAAAGATTACAAAACTTCTTTTTTTCGATTTTGTTTTTAAATCATAAGAGCAAAAATGTACTAAAACGTTAAATGAACATAAGGAAAAGGAATAGTTAAGGATGTGGTGTTTTTTTTTAAATCATTACGAGGAAAGTCAAGGTATATAAATATACTATATGCACTTTTAAAATACTTTCAAGACGAATTTCAATACTTTCATTACATTCCCTTAAACTTTAAATTTAATCTTTAATTGTAAAACTGCGAAATATATACATACATTTTTATCTTTTCAAAAGATTACTTCGATAAATAGACTGAAGACGTACATGTAAGTTTTTGTAATTACACATATAATCAATAGGCCAATATGAATGAACATTCGTTGTTGGTATTTTTTAAGTATTTATAACAAAATAATCCTGTTCTTTATTTTCTGTACGTACTAAATGATATAAATTAATAGCAATTGTAAACCAATTTACTGAATATTATGCTCTTTATATGAGCGGCTCGGGGAGAAGACAATAAGAAGTTACATTTTCTGAGTAAACTAGAAAAGAAAGTTCAACATTCTCATGCAAAACTATATAATGGCACATACCAAACAAGCTTTTCCTGCCATCTGCAGGTACACTTCCGGCCATATACTCTTCTGTAGTTTGATCCCAATCCATTCCACCTAATAAGCCAATTTCAAAGAAGGTGGCGCTAACTTTCCCCGAGACGCTCATATATTTAGCATAATATTAATTAAAATACAAAGATATAATTTTATTCGTGAGTTTTAGGAAGACACTTTCAGAAGCAAATGAATAGGTACAGGTTTAAAAAATCCTCATAACAGAAATTAAATTTGATTTTCTAACACATCAGATATGATTAATTCCAATATATTCAGAACAAATGCGATTCTCAAAAGATTTAAACCGAAAAAATCTGTTTAAAGTATAAAATAGTATGAAATCAGATCTATATTATATTAATACAACATCGATGTTATTTTCATGTCAAAGCATGTAATTGATTTTCTCCAGTAAAATGAAATATCACTTGAAAGCTTGGCACTATTTAAATTTCACTCACACATTCATCCACATCTACATAAATAACAAAAAATATATATGGAATAGTAGAACTAAATGATCCAAATTTTAAAAAAAATGGCGGTACAAAAAATGAAACACACGTCTGTATTAAACATTAATTAACACGTTATATGTTTAATACGTTTATACAAGCAATTCAACACTGTTATTAACAAAAGCAATAACTTTATTACTCGTACATTTCTTGAATTTTAAAATTTTAAGAAACTATTAGGACATTCATGGAGAAAATGTGAGGAATATTAGAAAACAAGAAGCCACCAATATGTTAAATACTCTTTACACTATATATTGATTTTCACTTACATTTACATTCTCATAAGGAAATTTGATACATTACACTTTGAAATCGACATTGTAAAACAACGTTCGGTTTATCATATTGAAAATATTTTGCCATTTGTTGACAGGCGATAATAGACAAAACATTATGAACATTTATACCTATCTTTCATTTTAAATACATTTAGAGTTTCTGTTTAAAAAGAAAAAAATCTATTTCACAGACGTAACGAAAAATGTGACATGCACACAAAATCATAAACATATACTATAAAAACTTAAACACATTTAACTGCCTCCTTCTTCTAAAATTCTGTTCTGTTCATTTTTGAATATGTGCATGATCCGATGATATTACTGAAAGTACAATATGGATTAAGCTTAGCTTAGTTTACTGACGAATTTAAGGAAAACAAATTTTATAATTACAAGAACACGTATCATTGAAAGGAAATGAGTACAATGGAAGAGAAAAATGATTTTTTTAAAAGAAAGTAGGTAAAAAATTTAAACATATTCTATAGTTCAATTTATACTACTAATCTTAATTGGGTTTAGAGCTTCACCCTGTCAAAACAATTTTTTGACGGGTCTTATTACAGAGAATGAGATGAAGAAAGTGGCATGGATTCTCTGAGATAACGTCTCAATCTTAATGTAAGACAGCACTTGCTGGTTTTTCCTCAATGTCGGATACAGGCAATCAAATCATAACATGGGTATTTTCTTTCCTTCCTTGATACACTATCAATCATTACAGAGATGAAACTGCGTGTAGATCCAGAACATGATATTGTATGAACAACTGAGAACTATTACCGCACAGAATATTATCAAATATAGACAAGAACTAAAATGTTGGTTATATAGAACCAACGCCAAATATAGTACAAACAATAAGACCTGTAGTTTCAAATCTGACAAACTTTTTTGATTACATTTATATTATTGAATCTTACAGTACATATTCAGGTTAAAAACAAATACTCACATATATGGTTATGAATTTATCACCCTTTTATCTTAGCCCTCACAAGTAAACCTTACGTTTGGGTGAATCGAGTTGCTGACTGAGACACATATGAGAAAGTAGTACTAAATGTGGTCAGTATTTCAGTGAAGTTATAGCTGCGAAGCTCCAGGGGTTTGGGAGATACAGCTACCAGAACATCACATGGAAGTACAGAATAGTCTTCATACAGTTAGAGGTAAAAGCTCTGTAAGACCTCTTGTAATGACAAAAGGTGAATAACAAATATATGGGTACATATTAGGACTAGGGGGAAGTCATATAGTAAGGGTATACCTGACGGCGGCCATCTTGAAATCCGCCATTTTGAATTAAGGCTAAGTTTTTAAAATAGGAATAGGGTCATGTGATACATGATTTAAAGCGCAAATTTAATCAGAAGAACTATTGTGACGTTAATTTTGATTTACGCCCAATTGGTAAAAAGTTACAGGGAAATTAAATGTTGTTGCAACATATGCGTTAGTCCTTTACCTCATCTTGTAAATTTTGTGTTAATGATAATAATTAAATAAAAAGTAGGTGGATAAATATTAGGTCTATGGTAAGAGTTGCCTTGATGGCGGCCATGTTAAAATCCGCCATTTTGAATCAGACAAAAGTTTTAAACAAAACGCATAACATTGACACCTTATTTTTAGCAAATTTTACCATAACTCTAACGGTATAACCATTTTTGCTTTATCATTAACCAGCACAAAATTAAATGGATCGCTCCTTACGACTACTGCTTTGACGGAATTGTTAACGACAAATGTGTCAAGTGTAACTCGATTGCATTTGTCAGGTGTGCTCACTGTGAGCAGAGCATTTGTGCAAGTCATGCACTCTTTTCTGAACTACATATTGATTGTATTAATTGAGGACTTTTCTGGAAGAAAGACCCAAGTTCAATTATGACAATTCCAATTTGGTCATTTTTCCTTAAATTAGCAACTTGTTAATGCGATAACAAATGCTGGTTAATGATAAAGCAAAAATGGTTACACCATTGGATTTATGGTAAAATTTGCTATTAATAAGGTGTCAGTGCGTTTTGTTTAAAGCTTTTGCTGATTCAAAATGGCGAATTTGAACATGGCCGCCATCAAGGCAACTCTTACCATAGACCTAATATTTATCCACCTACTTTTTATTTAATTATTATCATTAACACAAAATTTACAAGGTGGGCTAAAGGACTAATACATATGCTGCAACAATATTTAATTTTCCTGTAACTTTTTACCAATTGGGCGTAAATCAAAATTAACGTCACCATTGTTCTTCTGATTAAATTTGCGCCTTAAATCATGTATCACATGACCCTATTCCTATTTTAAAAACTTAGCCTTAATTCAAAATGGCGGATTTCAAGATGGCCGCCGTCAGGTATACCCTTACTATATGACTTTCCCCTAGTCCTAATATGTACCCATATATTTGTTATTCACCTTTTGTCATTGCAAGAGGTCTTACAGAGCTTTTACCTCCAACTGTATGAAGACTATTCTGTACTTCCATGTGATGTTCTGGTAGCTGTATCTCCTAAACCCCTGGAGCTTCGCAGCTATAACTTCACTGAAATACTGACCACATTTAGTACTACTTTCTCATATGTGTCTCAGTCAGCAACTCGATTCACCCAAACGTAAGGTTTACTTGTCAGTATTTTATCAAGAGAATTGGTCCCGCAACGATCTGTTTATATCATTATTGATATATTGAAATATATATGACAAATTCAATAGATACAATAATAATAATAATAATAATAATAAAACTTCTATGACGAATTCTCTACCACCACTTTACAAAAAGAGAAGTGTTTCTCTGCATGAGTGCCAAGTATCATTATTTAACTATAAGTAAGTATACCGTTCATCTTCAAATTACGAGGTCCCAGGTCAAAAGATAAGACTAAAATGGGATGTATCTGTGATAGTAATTCATTACCGAAGTCATTACAGAACGATTCTCATAGGCTTTTCCTAAAGTTAAATGTTCAATGATAAATGTTCCTCTCGAAAAACAGGTCTTCCTCCAGATGCATTTTAATTTCCCGATATCAAAAACCAACCAACTACGGATCGCGTATCATATTACTAGAGACTGGCAGTAGAATTGACGATAATGAGACCATATGCCTTTCTTTTTGGAAACCAGATCACTGTACCCTTCAATATTTTCGCAGTTGCTTCAAGATCTGGTAAGGGGTTTATAAATGACACACTAAAAGTTGTTTCATAGCATTGACCCAGAAACATTTTTTCGCTACGCTCTCTTGTTTTTCATTGAAGTATTTAAAAAGGTAAAAACGAACTGGAGCCGCGTAGCATCTGGCTACAATATGAGTTAGGAAATTAACATATGTGTAAAATTAAATTATTGTTTATAATTAAAGTTCATTTCATAGACTCTTAATTCCTATTTCCCGTTTTCTGTCGGCATTTGCAGATTTAGCACTTAATATAAAGCTCCATATGGACACACACAAAACAAACTTACGCAATCTGCAGAATGACAAAGTTAGTACTCTTTTTTTAAACCCATAACAGGCTCGGGGAAACATAATGATATGTCACATTTCCCAATTTTCGAGTAAACTGCAGGCAATTCAACAATGAGATACCATAACAAGCTTCCCCAGCCATTTGCAGGCACATTTCCGAAGTTAAACTATTTACATACTGTTCTGTGGTTCAATGCCAACCCATTGCCAAATGGAATCACAAAAGGGCATCAAGACGATGTCGAAATCATAAATCTTACAAAAATTCACAGGGCGCAGTAGTAAGTATTGCATTTTTAAATTAAGTTTTACTATATAATTAATTAGGAAACAATACATTAGTAGTCCAAATTTAATGGAATAAATACATAGAATGGAATACAAATGCAGAAACTGGCAACAGTTTAAAAAAGAATTACTTTTTTGTAATACAAATTACTTAAAGCTTTAATAAAATCTTAAGGACATTCAATAAGCTCTGGTATACTTCCTAACATGTTTTTTAATGGAACATAGGAAAGTAGATTGAGACAAACTAAAGAGAGAATGTTGAAATATAGTATATTTGTCAATGTGTATCAAATTTCAGCATATTGTAGCAATACTTTAGATCCTTTTTGTTCCAATACTTCTTTTCAGTTGGAATGCAAGTATTTGCACAGGATATATTTCTAGAAGATTCAAGAAATCTGTTTCACTAATTATAGTGAGTATCTTGGTACACGCTCCAACATATTAAAATTCCTATTTGCCAATTTTTTAAAATCATAATGTACACTTTACATATGTAGATAGATAATTCCTCACAAAATGTATTGACATCCCTCTAGTAAGGCATGTTATATGTTATCTAACAATTGCTTACCTCTTACGAACTATGTACTAATATTCTTTTTACACAATTACACAATTACGTTTTAAAATATCATTCCTTAGAAAACATACTTTCTCCGAACACTTACCAATGAATTACAGGATTTCATTACTAACTTTTGTAACTTAAACTAATTTTCTTTAAGGCAGTGAAACTTGTATTCTAATTGGTCAACTCAGAAGACACAGACCTTCTTGAACTACTACTTCTTCGTTTCTCAGACTTCTTTATCATGTCTTTATGTGGCACATTATCCATAGTGCATATTTTAGAAACATGAAATGAAAATATACGTTTTATTAACTGATTTATAATTCGTGTTCTTAGCTGCAACAAATAGTCTATTAGAATGTTCAGTCTGCAAATATTTTACGTGTGTTGTATTTCATGCTTTTATGCATTTTAAATGCAAAGACATACAACGTTTATACTTAAATTAAAGTCACATTCTTCGTCTGCTATACATAAACCTTTACATTATATTTTTGTACTGCAAGTAATACATACCTTCATATATGAGTTGTATACCCTTATATGACATTCTAGAACAAACAATTTATGAATACGAATTTAACTGGCATTTCGAAACAACATATTCTTATATCAGAGAAGATAATATCCATATTCTTTGTTTCAATTGCAGAATCAATTGAATATGGGGAAAATTACACATTTTTAATCAAGAACACTCCATACTTTCGAAAGAATAATTGGTTAACAACTCATATTGAACGAATTTTAATTCAACTAAAATGACTTTTGATCTGAGCTGATGGATTTAGGAATATAAATAGATCGATCTTAAGAAATATACTCCAAGGGAAGTGCAGAAAAACAGGTGGGTATTGTCGACTATGATTTGAAAATAACACAATAAAAGATCAGTACACAGCTGAGCTGTTTCATGAGATGACGTTCTCAGTAGTATGTTTATACTACAACACGACCACGAATACCAGTTTTTGTTTCATTACTTCCTCTAAACCTTTTGTTCAAACAACTCAACAGCCATTTTACACTTGGTTTCCAATCTCTCTTCACAGAAGCAGCATAACGTGCAGTGATGCACTGCACTCCATCAGGAACGAACTCCGCAACGAGTTCTGGCATTTGAGCAATATGGCCAAACACAAATGACTAGATTTGTGGTCAGTGGTCTTGTCGAGGTACAACTACCCAACCATCATCCGACCGCGCCGACGCTGTTCGCTGATGTGATCTCTCAGCAGCGTCTATTATCTCCAGCTGCTTTTTCAAGTTTGTACGCAACTGGATAAGGCTTTCCTAGAAAATAAAAATAAAAATCCTCATTACATATCACCCACGTATCAAAATATATACATATGTTTGTTTCCAATTCAATGCTAAACTAGTATAACAGTGACTTGGATAACTAAATTTAACATTTTCTTATTACTTTCAAGTAACTATTCTTTTTTCTCTCTTACAATAATAATAATAATAATAATAATAATAATAATAGTGTCCTTTCTCTGTTCAAAAATATGTTTGGCTAGTGATTCATCACTTCCACTGCTGTACAAGAAGCAACAAATCACAAGCATATACGTGCTTTTTATAAGCCAGAGCAACAGGCATAATGGTCGGACGTTAAACTAAAGATTTTTTTTTTAAAGTCCTCAATATATTCTTCCATTTTTCTAAGACCACTTCTCTCGCTGACTACCTTCCAATTCTTATTTTCTACTGCCATCGTAATACTTCATTGTTTCCTCTGAAGTTCCATAGTTTTCACTTTCTTATTAACATTTATTATATTCTATTTTTTTTTTTTAATTAAAAAAAACACACACAAAGTAAACTATTCATTCTTCCCTCTGTGTTATAGTACATTTTACCATGCCAATGTGATCAGTTTAGTTTTCTTAGGGTACCGAATTCAGGTTTGGGTACAAAACCTCGCGGACCAAAACCTCGCCGGACAAAATCTCGCCTGGCCAAAACGTCGCGGGGCCAAAACCTCGCCTGGCCAAAAGCTTGCCACCCAAAACCTAGCGGGACAAAATCTCGTCTTCCAAAACCTCGCGCCCCAAAATATCGCCATACCCAAAATCTCGCCTGACCAAAACCTCGTTGTAATGATCTCGCGACACATAATCTTGCCTGGTCTAAATTAAGCGAGACGTAGTGTCGCCTGGGAAGAAATGTCGTCACGATAAAACCTCTTCACGACGATTTCTTCAATGTAGAATGTTCTATATATTACTACAATGTATATATTTAGTAATAACACACAATTACATTAAAATAATGACAAGAAAAATTCTAATGCATGCTTTGGAAATCTATATATATAAAAATTAAATGACTATGTTTGTTACATTATACCTCTTGAGCCATCCTACCGATCTCAATCAAATTTTCAACATAGATGAGGTTCGAGCCTAGGATGTCTTTTATAATTTCACTTTGTCGGCACAACAAAAGGGAGGGGGAGGGGGATATTATATATATATATATATATATATATATACAGAGCCGTAGCTAGAGATTTCGGCGCCCGGAGCGAAGTAGAATTCGGCGCCCGCACTCTCGCCACACCAAGCTCTTCCTTCCTTCCTTTCTTTTTACTTATAAGAAAAGCAGCAGATATTGTTATACTACACTGAATTTTTATTAAGGTGCAGGCGAGATTTTGGCCCACGAGGTTTTGGCCCGGCGAGATTTTGTCCCGTGAGGTTTTGGCCACGCAGTTTTGGCCCGGCGAGATTTTGGGCGGCGATGTTTCGGCCGCGAGATTTTGTCCGTATCCCCCGACTTCAACCAAAATCATGATGTAGTTTTTCGTTTTAAAATTCCTTTGGGGTTGGGGGGTTCACCTAACATACAAACTCGATATAATGTGGGACTTGCACCTAAAATTAATATGTACCTGTAATTAGTTAGGTTTCACCTGCAAGGGCTGGTTGAGCGTCACTCTGGCTGCATTATAAAAAAATGCTATTTTACAGCATTATTTGTTTAACTATTGTATGTGGCTTGCTATGAAGATCACAAACAAAACAGAGCATCTATTTCGTAAATCAGAAAAGAACTTAAGTGTTTATATTACTGATTTCAAATTATATAAGTAATCAAGCTTCGAAGTAGAGGTGGAAGCTAAAATGTATTTATTATATACAGGGTGTTTCAAAACAACATCGACAACGTTTGGGAGGTGATTCCTGACACAAAGATACGACAAAAAGTATAGACCAACCTGGTGCACAAATGCTTCCTTTCGGAGTTATAGGCTGCCGAAAACATGAAAAAATGAACTTTAAAAGGTCCATAGCTTCAAAATGATGTGACCTACCGTAATCGGATCAAGAGTTCACTTAGGAACTAATAAGTGCGCTATCCAAAAATACATGTTTCAGAATCCTGCGATATTCACGCAACAATTTTTATAGAGGTAGTTTGGCTACGGGCATATAATTTGAAGTACTCACCAACTACCTCTATAAAAATGGTTGCGGAAGTACCACAGGATTATGAAACTTGGATATTTAGATAAGGCACATATTAGTTCCTAAGTGAAGTTTTGACCCGACTTCGGTAGGTCCCATAGCTTTGGAGTTATGGACCTTTAAAGTTCATTTTTTCATGTTTTCGGCAGCCTATAACTCGGAAAGGAAGCATTTGTGCACCCATGTTGGTCTATACTTTTTGTCTTATCTTGGTGTCAGGAATCACCTCCCAGACGTTGTCGGTGTTGTTTTGAAACACTATGACTGTTAGGCTAAGGAAAATTATGATAAAACAAATTAATGATAATGGAAGAATTGGTGGAATGGAATGTGAGAGGAAACGGAAGCACTCCAAAGAACCCACGAACACGATGTTGTCCACCACAATATTATACCTAGAAATATTGTATTACTATATTAATTGATGTCTTTACCAAGTAGAAAAATAAATTATGAACACATACGTGCAAAACGAATGTTTCTATGCCAACTAGTTGTCATATTGAGTGTTTCCATATAAAATAATTGTGAAAATCTTTAGAATATGTTGTCTCGCATAACTAGTTATAGATTTGGATTTAAGCTTTTGTTCTTCTCCCTCTCTTATGAAATCGAACCTGTAACCTATCACAAACAGCGAAGAAAATAAATTACTAACAGTACTTGATCTATCTTTGCTTGGAGATGAATAAGTAACTATGTATTTTTAAATGAACATTTTCATATGATAATACAATACAAGTAGTGTAAATAAAAAAAAAAAGTATAGATGATTCTATTTCTTTTGATAGACAATTTTGAAACAAACATTTCCTTATCTGGTAGAGGCATTGTGATTTTTTCTACGCGTTTCACGTTTGACTATTTCATCATCCAGTTTCTCCCATCTCTTTCCTTCTACTCAACATATGAACTCATGGTTGCTAAAATGCGCAGCCATCTAAACGGTACCATAAATTACTACACCCAAAACAAACCTGACTGCTTCGAGACGCGAAGAGCTGATACATATGGGCGGGAACAAGACTTCTTTCTTTGACTCGTATAACAGTTCCTCGAATTCTTTAAAATTCGCATTGTGTTTTCGTGAATTATAGAAAATGTATTTAAAGAATGATTGTAAGTATTTTTGAAGAGTTCCAAGAATTATTTTTACAATTCATATACTTTTTTAAGAAAAGGTTAGAAAAAAATTCGCATCAGAGGAAGAAAAGCAAAAACTTGATTTCCAAAACTATAACATCAGAAGTATCAGAATTCGTTTGCGTGATTCATTTGCGCTCAAGCAAGGAAATCATCACAGGCGAAGGCCTCTCTAAATCAACGAAAAACTAACCATGTAACACGAAGATTAGGGATGATTCTATGCACAACACATAGAGAAATTACAGGAGATTTCATGAAATAGTGATTAATAAAATGTAAAACCTGTTAAAATAAACTTAAGAGTCACTTGTCAGGCTAACACAGCGACAAAATACAAACTACCATAGGCGATGGTGATAGCAGGATGAAACAGACTATGTGCTTTTAACAGTTCTAATGGGATATATTAAAAGATAATTAGTGAAGTTCATATTTATATTTCCACCATTGACATGAATATTCTAAATTTTATTAGAATAACGCTTTCTACGTTGTGAATAATTCTATCACTTAATTTGTCGTATTCCTAGATGGAGAAAGAGCGAGAAGGGAAATGGGAATCCGGAATCTGACAACGCTCCGCTAAGTGTCACGTACCACTGGGTACTGTTCGTGTTGCTTCTCATCTGAAAAGAGCTGTAGTATAGTTGTAAGTATAGTTAGGTTTCAAGTGTGTTATTGATATATAAACGAACTATCCAGTGTCTTAGTGTTTTGTTAAAATTTGTCTACGAAGACAATTCTGGTGGGAGCTTGTGATTACAAATAGTATTGGCCTACATGCATCTGCATAGAAAATGAAGAGACAAAATGTCGAACACTGATGGCGACTATTTACCCCTCGTGTAGATGACAAATATGGAGGCCATTTTTAAAATATTAGTATTATTAGATTGGTTTAAACTTTAAATAACACAACTACCATTTAGTTGTTTTTATATGGTTGTTCTGTAGTAAAAATAATATTTGTGATTTGAAATTTTGTTTAAGAATATATAAAAAGTAGGTCAGCAACAATTCACCGTCATTAGTTATTCTTGACTTTGTTTCTGATCGTTCAGAAGTAAGCAGGAATAAAAAAAATAAAAATAAAAGTTTATTATTCAATATTTTAAAATTATGTTTGTAGATATATAGTTACATCAGAAATACTAACTAAGGATGTACTTGAACTTGAACCCACAAAGTGGGGGTGATGTATATATTTCCTGAAAGCTTGGGTCAAGGTAAGATCAAAACCGGTTACGAAAATTGGGGAGATCTCGTGCATTCCATTTGGGGGCATCACTTTACTCATTGTTATTAAAATCTTTAAGTGTGTCCATAAAGTCCGTTGCAGCCCCGAAAAATCTGAAACGGTGAGACAGATGTGAAAACAGAAAAACATGTCTTTCATCATTTTAAAAGTACAACGTATCAAAGCAAAATAAATTGTCCCAGGGTCCCCCGCAGTGTCCCAGACGGGGTCCAACTGAAAATTTTTAAATGGAAAAGGGGGTCAAATTGCATATCGTATGAAAGTCGGTGTTAAATGAAAGAAGATAAATCAAGTCTCGACTCTCTACGATAAGCCTGTGCAAAATAGTGGTGGGTCAAAATTTTAACACAATGTTCGATGCAAAGCCTATGGCCACTCGCATGCATCTGAAACGGCGGGATAGGTGTAAAAACAAAAACACGGATATGTCATTATTTCAAAAGTATAATGATTCAAAGTAAAGAAAATGTTTCAAGGTCCCTCGCAGGGTCCCAGACGGGGCCCAACTCAAAATGTTGAAATGGGAAAGGGGTTCAAGTTGAGTATCGTATGAACACTAATGTTAAGTGAAAGAAATGAAACAAGTCTCGACTCTTCATGATAAGCCAGTGCGAAATGGCGGTGTGTAATATGACTAAAGCATTTTGGTGAAGGGCGATTAATATTTATTGGTTTTGGCTTCAATATTTTGTAAACCATTTTTTATATTAAATGCAAATAAAATTCAATTCCCAGTATGGTGCTGTAGGTCATTCACACGTGCAAAGAAATTAAGGAAGTCTCATAATAATTTAAAACTATGTCCAGTTAAAACATTCTTTTAAATAGGAAATATAAAATTATGTTATGTAGCAATATATCAAGGAAATAATAACACTTCCTACTTCACGTTATGAGATAATTATAAAAATGTAATGGTAAGCGGAAGAAATGGCGCTACCAAAACTAGGAAGAAAAGGTAGGTGGACAAAAAGAGTAGGAACTGAAAGAGAGTTTTGAAGTGACCATCTGACTAGAAGGATCGACATCTCAAAAATCTTCACTCGTCAAAGTCTGGGTGAGTACAATGCTGGTTACTATTTGATATCACACTTTATTATTCGACCTTCTCACAAAATTCGTTTAGTCATATTACAGGTGGGTCGAAATGTTAACAGAAGCATCATTGAAAAGTCTATGGCCACTCCTATTAATTTGAAGCGGTGAGACAGGTGTAAAAACAAAACAAAACAAAACAAAACAAAAAAAAAAAAAAAGTCCCAGGATCACCGCAGGATCCCAGACGGGGTCCAACTCAAAAGTTTCAAATGCCAAGGGGAGCACATAAGCAGATCATGTGAAAGCTCAACTTGGGCCCCTTCCCCATTTCAACATTTTGAGTTGAACCCCGTCTGGGACCCTGCGAGGGACCCTGAAACATTTTTTTTTTAATTTTAAATCATTACATTTTTGAAATAATGGCATATCCGTGTTTTTGTTTTTGCACCTATCCCACTGTTTCAGATTCATACGAGTGGCCAAAGACTTTGCAATGAAGATTGTGTTGATATTTTGACCCACCACTATTTTGCCCAGGCTTATTGTAGAGAGTCGAGACTTGATTTATCTTCTTTCATTTAACACCAACTTTCATACGATATGCAAGTTGACCCCCTTTTCCATTTAAAAATTTTCAGTTGGACCCCGTCTGGGACACTGCGGGGGACCCAGGGACAATTTATATTGCTTTCATACGTTGTACTTTTGAAATGACGAAAGGCATGTTTTTCTGTTTTCATATCGTTCTTCCGTTTCAGATTTTTCGGGGCTGCAACGGACTTTATGGACACGCTTAAAGATTTTAATAACAATGAGTAAAGTGATGCCCCCAAGTGGAATGCATGATACCTCCCCAATTTTGGTAACCGGCTTTGATCTTACCTTGACCCAAGCTTTCAGGAAATATATACATCATCCCCACTTTGTGGGTTCAGGCTCAAGTACATCCCGGGTAAGTCAATCAGACTAGGAATAGGTATGTGAAAAATGTGGTTCATTAACAATTTCAAGAATGAGTTTTTTGACTTTGTTTGTACACTGATTATATCTGATATGAATTATTGTTCTAAACGAAATATACATTGACATTATACATAAGTATACAGATTGTTATCAAAATAATGAAAATACCTCTAGTGTGCAATATGCAAGGTGTGTGACCGTTTGAAGTAAGTGAAGAGGGATTAAACGGACGAATGTGTTGAAGCAGGCACATGGTTGTGATACAAAATGGGAGACCTGTCTCGAGTTTCAGAGGGAAAATTATGGGAGAGTGGTTAATTGGTGTAAGATAGTCATTGTGTTAGAATATCGCGAGGAACGGTGTACAAGATAATGTGGCCTATAGAACTCGTCGGAAAACATGAGCAAGGAGTAATAATAGCCAGAAAACAATCTTCATAGTGAAACGGATCGCAAAGTATTGAAGAGGACTGTAACCAAGGGCTGTTAGGCGAATTGGATACAAATAATTGCGGAACCCAATCAGCCTGTAACAGCCTATTTTAACGACCACAGTCCGACGCGACTTGCATAACCTCAACATTCGTGGTCGAGTTGCAATTTCCAAACTCTGATAACCGCCAACAAATGTTTAGGCGTAAAGAATAGTGCCGAGAATAAGCAGGTCGAACTGATGATTGGAAACGTGTAATATCGTCTGATGAGTTCACTTTTAGATTATTCCTAACATGCCATATTCAGACGCCCAAAGAAGTTTATGCTCCGAACTATACACTCCCTACCATGAAACATGACTGTGGTTGTATTAGAAGACTCATTATTGCCAATGATTATGTGCACATTCTACGTGACCATGTGCATTCGATTGTTCAGATGTTTCCAACCAACGATGATGCATGTACTTTCCAGGATGTCAATGACTTAATTTCTATTGCTGGAGCTGTTGAGGCTTCATGAACATGGGGACCAACTACAACAACTACCCTGCCCGTCAATGTTACTGAATACCTGTGGTCTGTTCTGGAGCAGAAGAGATATCCTTCTCTAAACACAGTGACGGAACTGAGTGCTGCACTGCATGAGGAATGGCATGATTGTGAACTCCACATTCCCAGTCATACCATTCATGACTTACACACTTCCATGTCACGATGAATCAAATCTGTTATGCAGGTCAGCGGTTGTGCCGGTCGTATTACCCAGGTAAGCTGCATTTCCTTCAGTTGTTTCCATTATTGTGATAACCATCTTTTATTTGAATAGATTAGTAAGGTTCATTCCTTGTGGGACTCCAAATAAAATGAATTTGCGTTAAGAATGAAAGTAAAATTTGCTTGATCAGATACTCTGCAACGCTATAATATACATACCTTTTCATCCTTTAATTCTCGGATTACTTTCTCGTAATTTTCTCTATCCTGTTCATCTAACTGGCTTAAGCCTTCTGCTTCACTAAGTTTTTCTGCAAGTTTATCCTTCTGGTTCTTTAACAAAGCTATTTCTGTCTGTACTCTTAGGTACTCCTGTGCCATCTGCAATTAAACAAAAAATATCTTTTAACAGAAAGTTTCAGTATGCTTAGAAAGAAGAATATTTTAGAAAGAATAAAGTAATAACTGTATTAACTTTATTCACTTAAACAGACATTCATGTACAGGCAGCAACAACTGTAATTTCTGAAAGCAACTAGAGACACTTCATATAATTCAACACTCTTACATAGTTTTATTAGGCAATATTAAAGATGAAAAACTAATCTGAAATTATTAAAAACAGACATTTTAATAAGAGGGAACTTTTAGAACTGACTAAACATTTCTCTTTAAAATCATGTACGTGTTGCTATTTAGTAAAGATAACAGAAGGTATTAAAAAATTCCGCAAGATTTCAAAAAAATTGAGCTAGTTATTTGTTCGTACGTTATCTTCACTCTTACAAGAATCATTTATAATGTTCTGAAACGTAATTTTACTTTATTTATTTATTTATTTATTTTTTTTTTAACAGGAATGCTATGCCAGCGATAACGTTTGACACAGAGTTCCTAATTCATCGATTTAATGTAATAACTGATGATGTTATTGTATTTAACAACAATTGCTCAGCGCCCGAATAACTCGGATAAAGTTAAAAAGAGAAAAAAGGTTCTTTCGTGTTCGTACCATCTAACAATTCTGGACATGTGCAATTCATTTGTTCTCAAGAACAAACAGATGACCACGATAACGGATGGAAAGGGATGCATTTCTGAAAGAAGAGAAGCTAGTCTAAATCCACTCGTTCACTCACAAAAGGAGATGTTTCTGTAGAGGTTTCTGGTTGAAGTTACCCTTTCTTAATTCCAACACTGCTTCTACTACAGTTTGTTAAAGGGCAGTCTTGGAAAGTAACGTAACGGAAGTAACGCGTTACTTCGTTTTCTAGTAACGCGTTACATTTTTCCAACTACTAGATTGAGCAGTATTCAAATCTACCTTGAAAACACATTTAATCAATTTAAAATTTATGTTTAACGTCAGATTCAACGTCCACTTGCACAAAACCGATTTAGTCGTCAGATTCAATTCACAAATTCTCACCAAAATCGAGCATGGTCTTCTGCGTCAAAGGTGAGAATGATATGAACTTCCTCGTTGTTATGCAGATAACTGTGACATCATAACGTTATCGTTTTGCTAGGATACTGCTTAACAATAAGGAAGGTCGTGAAATTACTAGCTATGGTAGACCGTAACGGGCTTTCTAAATATTACAGCCAATAAGCTAAATTTAATTAATTTTTTATGTGAAAGTACACTACAATTCAACGTCACAACCTTAAAGTGTATTTGAACGAAAATTTACAATATTTGACAGTTGCAATTGTAATTCTATTTATGATTTACATTTACTGAAATCTAGCTACTTTCTCGTACTCAATTCTTATTAAAGCGGTTATTACTGAAATATTACGCACTCATGAAAAATAAACAAAATACATGATAATGGAAAACTTCGAAGAAAACTCATCCACAATAGTGAACCGCCATTTAAGATTTCTTCATATTTTTTTTCACTAATGTCATATTGTAGGGTTGTTAATATATGTGAGCAAAATCACCTCAGAAGTTTTTAACAAAATCGTCTGATACAAATTCACCCGTAGGTATAAACTACCTCTTGTGGACTTCATCAGGAGAAATGAGTTACGCCATGTTATATGGCATTAATGAAGAATTTACTTATGAAATACAAGGATTGGATTTTTAGTAATGGCAACAACGGTATATCTTGGGAAGTGGAGTACTTACAATGTTCGAAGTTTTACAGGCCCTTGATGTAATCACCCGCATTGTTAATCACACGTTTCCAGCGATGTGGAAGCCGCTGGATGCCGTTGGCAGTGCCTAATCTCTGGATAGTGCGGATGGAGCGATCGGTCGCCCGGAGAAGATCATCAATTGTACGGAAGCGTGTCCAACGAAGTGGTTCCTTCATCTTCGGGAAGAGGTCATAGTCGCAGGGACTTGAATCTGGAGAATACGGGGGGTGATACAGCACTTCCCAGCCCCAACGATGAAACAAATCAGTGATCGCACCTGCTGAATGTGCCCTTGCATTGTCATGCAGATTGATTGGTGGGCTCGTCAGGAAGTGGCGTTGTTTTCGTCTTACAGCTCCTCGCAGATTGTTTTGCAAAAAATTGGAGTAGTACTCTGCACTAACGGTGTGCCCTTGGGGGACGATATGGTTTATGATTACACCATTCCAGTCGTATGCAATGACGAACATAGCTTTCACATTGGTTGAGGTATTCCGAACTGTTGTTTTTCTCGATAACTCGTTTGATTGCCGTTTCAGCTGTGGTTCATACTCTGGCCCAGGTCTCATCAATAGCAATAATCCGCAGTAAGAAGGTCTCACCTTCACATTGATACCGCTCCAAGTGTGTTCGAGCGGCATCATATTGCAGCCATCTGTTTTGTTCAGTCAGATCATGTGGAACCCACCTTGAGGCGATTTTACACAATCCCAGGTTCTCTTTAGAATTTTCAGCACAGTCGAATGCGCTAGTCCTGTATCGTTGGCCAATTGACGAATCGTGGCATTTCGATCCGCTAGCACTAACGCGTTCACGTTCTGCACATTTTCAGTTACAGGAGTATGGCCGCAGTGAAGCTATCTGTGACATTTTGTCGTCTGTCATTAAAGGCTTTGACTCACCTTGCTACTGTACGGTATGGTAATAATGCACTTGCAGCGCGAACATCTTGCAATACTTCGTAGCGCTGTTTTGAATTCCCACCTTTAGCGCATTCAATTTTCAACAAGCTACTCTGATCTTACTTCGTAAACATGACTGTATTGCGCGAGCACTCACGCAGCGAACTAGTCCACGAGCACTCACTCAGAACTGATTTCTAACTGCTGGCGCTGCGAGCGCATGAAGGAGGGCATGCGAGTTCATGTGCTCTGAGGGAGGGTCGGCATCTAAGCTACCGCTGGCA
The DNA here is from genome assembly GCF_964235325.1 of Thermobia domestica. NCBI lineage: Eukaryota > Metazoa > Arthropoda > Insecta > Zygentoma > Lepismatidae > Thermobia > Thermobia domestica. The sequence continues at coordinate 190,053,742 of NC_137463.1, read as the reverse complement.
TGAATTATAATGGATTGCATTATTCCCGAGTATATGTATAGCAGTGTTGCCATTATTAAAAATCTAATCCTAGTATGAACGAAATTCTTAAGCAGTTTTTGGAAAAACCATCCAAAAAAAACTAGCCCTCCATGAATAAACTACTCCTCGTTGACCCCTTCATAATGTATAGCATATTACAGGACTTTTAATGTATATGAGGAAACTGTCCGAAAAGATCTCACCTTCAAGAGTAAAGTATTTCTTGTGAACTTTTTCATGTGAAATCACTTACAACACTGCAGTGCTAGTGATTACCTAGGCAAATATAAATATTTATGAAGTATGAAAAAAAATGCCTGAGCCGTTTTTGAGAAAAACACCAGAAAGAATCAATCAATCCCCAAGAGTAAATAAACTATCCTTTCTGATTTTTCCTACAAAAACGACTTATACATGATATAGGTTTTTAATGATTTATTTATTTTTGAAATATGAACAAAATAGTTAGAGAAGTTTTTTTTAAAAAAAATAGCAAATATTGATTTTCACCTGTAAATAATTAACTCTTAATTTTAGGGACAGGAAGAAAATTCGAACCCCTTAAAGAATCTTACGAAAACCTTACGTTTACAATTTGATCTCGATACGTTAAAAATGGTATGGCCTCGAGGCAAGTGTACATATTTACATCGGACGGACAGATATCCATAAATTCCTTTTTCGGAATGTCAAAGGCTATAGAACATGTAAATGTTTAAATCTCGAATTCAGTTTAATTTTCAAGATCACCATACCTTTTTTTCTTCTATCGATACTCGAAAGTGAACAAAATGCTTTCTCCGATATCTGCAATGTGCGAAGAACAAAAGCAGAAAAATCCCTAATACGACGATTTTCAACTTAGACCTAAATTTGATCTAATAATAATTATTTCCTGAAAGCTAGGTATTGTTTTGGTATGAAGCCTCCATATCTTTAAACATATGGAAAAGCTAATTGGAAAAATACTTTCTTGGTTAAATTTTAATGTTTAACATGGAACTATAGCACTGAAAGATTTTAATTAGTTAGGACTAAATGTTTCTCAAGTAGTTCGCCTTCGAAGCTACTACAGTGAAACCTGATATATATATATTAATGTTCATAGCACAGTGCTAACTAAGTTTTTGAAGCTCCTCCCATTTGTGCTACATAGTTATATTGATGATTCTATCACTAGAGAGAGTAACATTTAGTTGACCGCAAGAAGGAAGGTTCACACAAACACAAACAGAAAGATACAGAAATCAAATGGCGGGAGTAGTTACTGAGATGAAAAGAAGGGTTGAAGATATCGAGTAAGAAAATATTAAGAAGCTTAGTGAGTGTATGCATACGAAGAAAGAATAATTCGAGTTGCAAACAAGAAAACTACCAGAGAAGTAGTTTATGGACAGCAGAAGACATACATGGAAACAGAACTTCAATGTGCCTGTGAAGGTTTCTCATTGGGACGTATTATATTCAGACGGAAACCGATTAATAAGGTTAGTTTTACAAATTAATTATTAAGTTACTCCAAATCGTTGACTTTTGTTAGCAAAATTCTCTTAACCTCTCAATAGTAGACACCTTCCTAATACGGGCGAAACTTTTTGTCCCGCCAAAAATACAAGTATTATGGTGATCTTGAAAATTAAACTGAATTCGATATGGAAGAGAACCCTCCCGTTTACGGTCACTAAAAGTTTTTTTTTTACCCCAAACGTTTTAGAAATCCCTTTATAATGGATAGGAGTTAATCTCAGCTCATATGTATTTAGCACAGAAAATACTTTCTGTAATTTGAAAATGGACCTTTAACTGATCCAGCAGTTAAGCGAGAAAACTGACTTTTTAAATCATGCTTCCCCAGGAAGTTTGGCACATTTTCATGAACGTGGTTGGATGCAGAAATTCACAGAGTTTACAAACCCATCTCCAGAATGATCTGTTCTGCTTTCGCTCGAGGAACAAGTCACGCATACTAAAAGTCTTGAACTTATTTTGTAAGCTCGTTTTCACAACGTTCTTATTACTTGATTTCCCGTCAATACACGCATCGAGTAGAACCATCAGGTGTCGCTCTTATGGCTCCACTCAACACGGGAAGAGAATACATGGTATACAACGGAATCCTGGACGTGTAGTTACCGAGTGTCAGATTGGCTAACTATATGACAATTATGAAGGCTGCTTCAATGCGAAATGCGGTTATCGGATTTCAAAACTGTGGAATTTATCCTTCGAACCTAATGTGTTTCCTAATCGTCCTTCCGCACCTTCGCTAACTACTGAAAAACCCAATCTGGCGGCATCGGCAATGGAAACTGGACAAGTTGAAAAGTTACAGGAATGACAATCACTCACTAGAATCCACGAGTCCCAACACTGTTGATCAGGCAAGAGAATCTCCTGCACAAAACAAACGTCTAGGCCTACGTCATTTTCCATCTCCCCTTCAGAAATATTTCACTTACCGGAAACTGCAGCAGAATATCACTCACATGAAAAGCGTACTTGCGGGAAGATCAATTTTAACTTAGACGCCTTATAATTAATAATTACCGAATGCCCAAAAAGGAATGAAACGTGAAACGTCAGGTCAAGTTCAAAATACACAAAAATCCAAAATTGATTCAAAATGCTCTAAGCAAAAGAAACTAGCATGTAAAGTATATAATGTAGTTTCAAAAGCGGGAGAAGATAAAGAATTTTTCCTGGATGAATCTCAAATGATCAAATAATTTAACTCCATACCTTCTGAAACATGCCGATAGACATTATTTGCATTGACTCACACTTCTCTTTAAGACTTCGCGCTCTCAACAACCCCCTACTTATTTAACGATTGCAACCATTAAATGCTCATCACTAGGGCTCTGAAGTTGAAGACCTAAAAAGGACCTATAAAAAGATCTATAAAAAGACCTAAAAATACCTAAAAAAAAAGACCTAAAGACTAGAAAAAAGGACGTAAAAATAAGACCCAATTTAATCAGAATTACGTATTTAATGGATATAATGTTCTAGAAATACAAGCTTCTGGTAGGTTAACGGTCTGTCCTTCTTCCACAAACTGAAGTACTAACTAAAATAAGAAAACTTCTCCACCCTCATCCCTCTTGCTGTAGGACATTGTTACGCCTCCTTACCTGACTTGTAATAGATGCAGATCTGGTCTTATCAGTCCAGTCGTTGAAAAATGTCTTATCTTTTGAATTTTCTTTACTAAAGAAAAGATGTTTAAGAGGTGATGGGATTCGAGTTAACCAATAAATTTATTATCGAAAGATGAAAGAAAAAAAGACGTTAAGACTTATTAAAAGCTTAAAAACGACCAATAAATGAAATAACGCCGAGAAAGGAATAAAAAAGAACAAATAAATTCCACCATTTTCAGGCCTACAATGACCCAAAATGAACATATATTATGTTAAGCCTCGTCTTCGGGCACTCGTATAAAAGAGGATTTTTCAACTTCCGGGCCCTACTCATCACAAACACGATAAAAGATCAGGTAAAGAAACTCCTTTCTCTTCCCCTGCATTTGTCAAACTATTACTCGAAATTGTTCTTTACATCTACTATTCGTGCATGGAATGATTTTCCACCAAACATACGACAATTTCAGTTAATCAATCTATTCAAGATGTCGGTTGAGCAGACCATCCATGAATCTCTCCAGGCTTACCGATATCTGACAAAAATGATGATTTTTATTCTTTTTACTTGTTTCTCGTATTCCCTAAATGTATCTGAATATACTGTGTTTATAAGTAATAATCTACGTGTCCATGTGATATTATATCTATCTATATTATCTATATCTATCTATCTATCTATATACATACATACAGGGTGTTAATGAACTATACCGACACACTTTAAGAGGTGATTCCTCACATCAAAATAAGAAAAAAAAAAAGTTCATATGGACCTACGGCGAAAGTGCATAGTTTCAGAGCTAGGGCTGTCCAAAATTGCTAAAAAGATAAATTTCAATAGGCCCTAGTTCAAATTCCAGAAACTGTGGATGGTGGTTCTTATCAGCGTAAAGGAAGCCATGCATACACAATCCAAAATTGCATATTTCATCAATTGTCAGCAGGTGTGGAGGGTATTCCCTACAGGGTGTAATTCTCAGATATGTTTTCAATAGAGTTTTCAGATACACCCTGATTTCAAGAAGGCTCCAAAGTAGGCAGGAGGTAAACCTTGACAACAATGGACATCCAATGCTTCGAAGGTAATGTAGTTTGGTATTAATGTTGACGGAAGTGTTAGAAACAGGCAGCTCCATGTATCTTCGTGTTCGGAATAACGTGTGATGATATGTATTTCGTCACGGTATATTTCACGTTTTCTTGACTTATAAATGTGAAAGAAAACATCGCACCATGGGTTTTCCCGAGTACGAGAGACCATGCTGCCGACGATCCTTAACACTTCGAACATCGCACTAAAGGATTCCGTGTTCACTGCTATCAAGGCTTATCGTTTGCCTGCTTTCGACCAATCATAAAGTCAGAGCATATCTCAAAATTCGATTGCTGGCATGTCTGGGAATTTCACCTTCCAGGGAATAATCTGTACACCCACTGAACATTAATGAAATCTGTGTGTCTGTGTGTGTGTGTAATTTTTGTTATAATTTCAATGTGTGCCTTTTTTATTAGTAATTTATAAATGCTTGATATTATCATATTAATCTTGATGTTTGCATGGCAAGTGGGGGACAAGGCATGATTGGCCTTAACTTTGCCATGTGAAATAAGACTAAATAAATAAATCCTTGTGAGAGGATTAACCTGGAGTCATTGTGTATTTATACTGCAACGAAATATTTTCTAATTCAGCCGCAAAGAAGAATTCAGTGTGGAGTGTCACAAGTAGGCACATGGATTGTGCAGTGGTGCTGAAGAAATATGTGTAACGTTTTTATGCGACTTCTTAAGAAATTTCAGAAAAGTTCTTTCACTAACGGCATTTTGCAATTTTCTTTTTATTATTATTATTATTATTATTATTATTATTATTATTATTATTATTATTATTATTATTATTATTATTATTTAGAGGAGTTTACCCTTATAAATATTGATAGGAAGAACATTCTTTTCTTTACATTATAAAATTTGGTATCAATGTTGACATGTACGAGAGCCAGAATACATGTAAAAGATTTAATAGATACACCTAGTAGGCCAGTCGAATTAGGATTCTCGTATATGGTGCTCGTGGACATAATTGGTAATGATTTTTTCTCTTCACAGGATTGTTGTAATAGTGGTCCTAATCAACATACTGAAAGTCCTGAATGATCTGCCTTGTGCTAACTCCATCTTGGAAAATGGCGGACGAACACACATCTTTCGGTTTTCGGCTAATTTCTCGAAAACGGTTAATTTTAGAAAGAAAATGAACTAGACCAATTTGAAAGAGCGAAAATTTCCTATTAGATAGAGCTTTTACATTTCTCTCAAAGGCATTCTATCACCACTTACACAGCATTTTTGATGAGGTGATGTGTGGTGAGCACATCGGCACCCCTCGAAATATATTTGATTTTCTTTCTTGTTCGTAAGTAATGAAATTTTCTCTTCACAGTATCGTTGTAATTGTGGTCCTCATTAACATACTAAAAGTCCTAAATGATTCACCTTGTGCTAGCTCCGCCATCTTGGAAAATGGCGGACGATTACAAATGTTCATTCGGTTTTCGGTGAATTTCTCGAAAACGTCAATTTTAGGGGGAAAAAATGACCAATTCGAAAGAGCAGAAAATTTCTTATTAGATAGAACTTTTACATTTCTCTCAAAAGGTAAGCAAAAAATGAAATCTTTGAGTTTTATGTCCCACGGTTATGCCGGTTAGGCTAAAGGAGACGGTGATGATGAGTAATGAATGAAATGGTGGAATGATGAAAGTGGGAGGAAACGGAAGAACCCAGAGGAAACCCACGCACACTGTGTTTGTCCACCACAAAGTTCACTTGGTCAAAAGGTAAGCATTCCCTTAAAAAATGGCCATTTTTCTGATAAATTACAAATTTGTTTTTTAAAAAAATGTCACTTTTGCAGGATTACTGAAATGTTTTAGGGATTAATTGATCATTTTTCAACTCTCAAACTAAAGCCCATATTTTTAGAGATCCGAAGGATCATCGCAGACCACTAGGCGTTTTGGGGAGATGTGTGGTCAGCACATACGTTGTCCTCACCGCTTTTTTGTAGCTTTCTTGATCTCAGTTTGTTACTGATACTAATACAATGTATAATTTATTATTTCTAGCATACATCGGTGAAGAATGATTTTAGGAAGAATGGTTTAACAGGGGGGGGGGAGAGATTCCGAAACAGGGGTGTATGGAGTGGAATCATCAGAAACGTCGACTAACATACGTGGAAAAAGACTGAAACAAAGAAGAAGAACAAGAAGAATTCTTGAAACAGATTTGAGTTATTGATTGCTTACATCGTGCTCATTAGTAGAACTCTGGCGTAAGGAAAAGGCTTGTGTTCGGTATGGCTATTGTTCACACAAAGAATCATAAAAACAGTTTACAACAACAGCCAACTGAAGAACTGTTTTAAATATGAACTTTCCTACTTACTACAATCTCTATTTGATGAAGGAGAAAATGTGTCAAATCAGGTCTCTTTTCATGTTTCGACACAATGGACCCACAAATACTGCACCCTAACGAATGTAAATTTGTTGTTGATGGTTGTTTTATACTTAACCTGTGCTATGGCCTCGTCAAAGCACATTTCAAGACACCCTTTCTGCTCACATTGCTTGTCTTAAAAATAATTATGGTTTGAATTGCACTTTGGTATTTGATGGGTATGGTGAAACTACCAAGAACAAAAAAAGGGCTGAAAGAGCTCAGAGATACGCCACAAAAAGATGCACAAACTACGAGGTGAAGAAAGAAACCAAGTAACAGTTTCACATTTTTTTCTAACGAAAGAACTTAAGTCTAAACTCATTGGCTTACTAACACAAGAATTACGAAATCATTACATCAGCGCCTTGCAAGCTGAAGACGATGTTGACACATTCATTGTAAACACACCTATAAATGCTGTAAAATCACAACAAACTTCAATTGTCGGTGAGGACATTGATTTATTGGTTCTTTTAATTTTGTTAACTCTAGACGGGAACGATGTAATCTTCGTTAAGCCAGAAAGAGGAAAGGTATCCACTAAAACATACTCTGTCATAACTGAAGGAGAAGCACCCCTAACCTCAAAGAACATTTCCACATGGTAAGTGGTACTGACACGACTTCAGTTTTCTTTCACAAAGAAAAGGTCAAGACAATTGTACTGAGAGAAGATACTCGAGATGCCGTAAGTATCCTCAATAATCCTGATGCTACTAAGAATGAGATTCGTGAAGCAGGAGAAATGTTCGTCCTTGCATTGTACGGAGCTGACACATCAAATAAATGTCTTGATGACTGCAGAAGACAGAAATTGCAAAAAGGAAAATCGAAGTGAAGTTAGATAATAGTCTTCCTGCGACTTCAGATGCAGCCTCCATGCACATGTTGAGGATTTTCCATCAAGTGCAGTTATGGAGAGGGAAACACTTGATCCCGAAGAATGGGGATGGAAAGCTCATGGAAACATTCTTCTACCTATCCCACTGACTCAAGCACCGGCATCTGATGAATTAATGAAACTAATTTCATGTCCCTGCATAAAAAAACTGTGAAAGTCGTTGTTTATGCAAAAAAAAAAAAAAAAAAAAAAAAAAAAAAAGCGCGAATGACATGCACTGACCTTAGTAATCAACCTGCAATAGAAATAATGGATGATAAGAATGAAGATGGAAATTAGAATGATGATTACATTCGTGGATTAGGCCTCCAGGGGACAATGGAAAAACGAGCCAATTGGCCTCACCCCCCAATATGGGCCTTACAAACATCGTAAGAAATATCTGCGCTTGCGATATATGAATCACGAAGCGGAAAACATCTTTATTAGCAAAGGAGATTGAACTAGATAAGGAAGGGAACATTTCTATGCTCTCAAATACACAAGAAATACTCTACAGTCCATCCTTTATAATAAAAAATCAATTGGAGATTAATAGTCAATTATTCTATAAAAATACAATATTCCGCTACTAGAGACAATTTTCGGCTGATTTATATTTCAAGACAGGAAAACTGACCACAATTTCTGAAGACCCATAAGTATTGAAAAAAAGTATGAAAGTTCTATTTAATGGAAAAGTTTTTACTCTTTCAAAATAGCGCAGTTAATTTTCTTTCTAAACTTAACCATTTATGAGAAATTTGCCGAATACCGAATGATTTCTGATCGTCCGCTATTTTCCCAAGATGGGGGCGTCAACACGAGTCGGCTCATTCAGGACTTTTAATATATTGATGAGGACCACAATTAAACATTTTGAAGAGAAAATTCTATTCCTTACGAGCAAGAAAGAAAATCAAATATATCTCGAGGAGTGCCGATGTGCTTACCACACATCACCTCATCCAAAATGCCGTGTGAATGGTGATAGAATGCCTTTGAGAGAAAGGTAAAAGCTCTATCTAATAGGGAATTTTCTGCTCTTTCAAACTGGTCTAGTTCATTTTCTTTCTAAAATTAGTCGTTTTCGAGAAATTAGCCGAAAACCGAAAGATGTGTGTTCGTCCGCCATTTTTCAAGATGGCGGAGTTAGCACAAGGCGGATCATTCAGGACTTTTAGTATGTTGATTAGAACCACACTATTACAACAATCCTGTGAAGAGAAAAATTCATTACCAATTATGTCCACGAGAGGTACCTAATTCGACTGGCCTATAAGCCCTTCCTTAGCATTTTGCAAGAATTAAAATTTTCAAAGTGAAAACAATATTTTATTGACCACTTCCCTTCCACATATGGCACACTTAGTTACAATGCCTCTTTGAATAGAATTTATGTATAGAATTTGATTCTGAACATGTAGATCTCTTGTAAACCTCAGTTAGTTCTTGCTATTGATTTAGGGTTGCCATATTTCAAAAATGAAAATCCGGGACGCTGCCAAATTACGAGAATCTTTGAACTACTTAATATGAAAAGGTGTGTTATTTACTAATTTACTTTCTTCCATTAGATAGAGTTGTTCAAGCATTACGTAATCACATTTTTAGTCATTTTAGTAGACCTTCTCCCTAGTTAAGCGAACGTAAGCAGTTGATTTACCCCCTCCTCCATGGTAAGCATTTTTTTCCCTTGATTTCTCAATATCTATTATGTTTCGTGGTTTTCCGAGTCTGCTTTAGCTCATTCAAGATATGATGTTTCCTTTCACACGTTTTATCTGTTCGTTTTTTTTAATATAGAACGGTTAATTCATTGGCAATATGTTCTGGTGGCATTTTTTCAAAGAACTTCTTTCGTTGAATTTTTACTTTATTTATGTTATTTTTAATAAAGTAATAACTCAATAACTCGCATGTATGCTTACGTCAGCATGACCTTTTTTTTTTACAACTTTTGAATTGCCACACTCACAATTTGAAGAGAATAATTATATACCTAATCCTGTGAAAAAAAAGCATGTAATACTCCCTTCTTTTCTTTTTCGCTGAAATCCGGGACATATAAGCGTCCCGACAAATTTTTTTGGGATGCCAGGACGCACATCTCGATTCCGTAACGGCTCGGGATTTTTCGGGACGAATGGTAACCCTATATTGATTTCTCTCTCGTAGGACAAGAGGAGGAGAAAGCAATTGCCTAATGAAATATATTATTAGGAGAGATCAGTTCGCAAAACGAAAATTTCAATTCTAGTATGTAACAGCCAAAGGATTGGAGAGTGTGTCACATTCATTTCTAGTTCTGTCCAGAAAACCACTAGCCTCCCCATTTTGTCCATTTTTCCCTATATACAACGTAAAATACAAAGTTAAAAATTAAACTGCAATATTTAGGTCTCGAACCAATTTGAACTAAATAATATCAGTTTTCAATCTTTCTCATATTTTCTCATTCACTCACACGATCTAAACCTCTACAATAATTATCCAATATTATCTGATGAAAAGTAAATGTTCTATACTATATTTGTAGATCCTAAAAGTACAAGGTTATAAAATGCACAAACATTATTTAAGTATCTTTCTCACCTGTTTATGCTCTTCAAAGATGCGCATTGATTCCTGACACGTCGGTATTGGGGTAATAGGACGTAACTGTGGATCTAATAGTTGTGGGTCTAACGTAATCATCGCGTATGTATTTTCCAACACATTTTGCGAATTATTTGCATTTTTACCTAAAAAGAAAGAAAAAAAAACTTCAATTAGCATACTCAAGTATAAGCAATTAATAAATTTATAACATACATTTGATTAATACTGCATATACAAGGAAGAAAAATCACAATTCACACCAAAATTATTCCATAGAAAATGATCAAAAGGTTCACCTGAAAATATTTCGCAACACAAAAATAACAACACAATTAATAAATATTCAATTTTTTTTAAAAAAAGTTTAGGACACAGAGGTTATGAAGGGAGGGACCGACTATTAATGGGTGCTCCGAACTATGACCGAGATTTGAACCCAGTGCAGCTGGCGTGTAAACAGACCATTATGTAAGATGGATCCTCACAGCACAGACCAGTACCGTTCTCCAACACACTCTCGACTCCAAGAAATTTGGATTGAACCACACCAACTGCCCCTGTATTCTAGTTTTGCAATAATGGTCCGCACGGTTTGTGTGTTGCAGTTGCATTGCGCTCATATATAGTAAAATGCCAAGAGGTATATAGTGCTCATATACAGTCATTCTAGAAGAGGTAGTAATATGTAAAATACTCGAACGTGTGACTGACCGTCATTGCAAGACACGAGAATACATTCGCAAAAATACGCATCTTGTGTATAAGATTAATAAGACATGTAATACTGCGGATGGGTCTTAATTCCCGAGGGAAATAAATAAATAAATAAAAATTTAAATGGTTTGCCAGTAATCGCAACGCAGACATAATTCGGCGCGTTAAAGCTCTTGTGTTTGATCCAAATAAAACAACACAATACAGAGGTCATTGTATTGAGATTGGAATGATCTCAGTAATTACTGTATGTTATTAACCGAAATTTGAATCTAGTACAGATATATATATATAAAACAATATTACCATAAATACTACCTTGCCAACTTCTTGAGCATGAAACAAACAACATAAAAGCTGTCTGAACGGTCAGTGAAAAAAGGAGCTTGGAATTCTTATACTCAGACGTGGGGTATTGTGCCGTGAAGATGAAAGAACTTTATGCAAAATTATGCTACATTTTAAAATGTTATTTCGATAATCGTGATAATGGGTCTTTAACAAATTTGTGCTGTTTATAGGCAAGGTACGTTATCAAAAGCTACATCCAAAATATGATTCTGTCGCTTTCGTTCTGGAAATTTTGATGTTCAAGATATTCATCGCAGTGGGTGACGAATCACAGTGAAGGCACACAATATGCTGGGAAAGGAGAGCAAAACCGGCCTATAAGCAGTCATGATATGGCCAAGGCCCTAAAGATCCATAACCAGTGTTAAACTACTTGTAGAGATTTGGCTTCAGAAAAAAGCTCGGCGTCTAGGTGCCACATGACTTAAATCAAAAGCATTTACTCGATCGAATTTCTATTCTCGAATCTCCATTGAAAATTAATGAACTCGAGTCATTACTGAAGTCGTTGATCACGAATGATAGAAAATAAATAACCTACGACAAAAATGTGCGAAAAATATCGTGGTCGAAGAGAGGAGAAGCTCTACAATTTGTAACAAAGCCCACACTGACGCCAGGAAGGTTATGTTCTGCGTTTGGTGTGATTTGAAGGTCATCATGCATTACAAGACGCTACGGCGCGATAGAACGACAGACTCGGATCTGTACTGCCGACAATTAGTGTGACTTGACTACATCTAGCAGTTCAAAAGAAATGACTGGAACAAGATAGATGAGGTTCAGACTTGAGGTAGTTTTTATCATATCACTTTGACGGTAGAACTGAGGGGAGAGGGGATGGAAAATGTACAAAACAAAATTTAATAACTCTTGAAGTGCCCAACCGTTTTTGATCACATTTTCAACGTAGATGAGGTTCGGACCTGAAATTGTTTCAGTCATATCACTTTGACGGTGCAGCTTAGGGGAGGGGGAGGTGAGAGATATTTAAAAATGATCGAAAATGATCGTTATTAAAGTGGCATCTATAGTTTTGGGGGTCGCTGAGATAATCAGTGACACTTCCGATGCTGTTTAAATCCAAAATCAGCCCCGTAGCTTGGCGGAGGGAGGGGGGAAGATATACAAAAATGATCGAAAGTGACGAATGTTAGTGTCAAATCCATTGTTTTCGAGGTCACTGAGTTGAATACTGACACTTCCAATACCGTTTATGACCAAATTCAGACCCGTAACCTGGGGAAGAGAGAGAGACAAAAAATGATCAAAAATGGCCAAATATTAATGTCGAATTCATAAGTTTCGGCGTCGCTAAAGTGAACAGTGATACTTCCGATCCCGTTTAAATGTAAATTCAGCATCGCAACTTGGGGGAGGAAGGAGATATATAAAACTTATTAAAAATAACCATTATCAATGTCGAACTCATGGTTTTCGAGATCATTGAGATGAACAGTGATATTTCCGATGCCGTGCCTCGCAACATGGAAAAGGAGGATATATATAGATTTATTGAAAATGACCGATATTAGTGCCGAATCCACAGTTTTCGGGGTCTGTGAGACGAATCAGTAACACTTCTGATGTCGTTTAAATCCAAATTTAGACCCGCAACTTCGGGAGGAGGAGGGGAGAGAAATATAAAAATGATCGAAACTGACCGCTATCAGATAGCGCTTTAGATATACTAATAGTAAAAAGTGATTGACTAACGAAATATATTATTTTTTTTAAAAAAATAACCCAACGAAGTTGGTAATAGATACTAGTAATCTATATTTACAAGTGCGACTTCAAATAACTTGGAGTTTGATGCCGTTATTCTGCATTTCTAATATAGGTCAAAAGTATTTATATAAATTGAGTTTAAGCAAAAGACATAAACAGTTTAGTCGTTTCCAGTTTTCACTCAAATTACTCTAAAATATGAAGAGTTTTGATTATAATAATTATTATTTTATTTTTTCTCTCTCTTTTGGTGAATATTGCTAAACATATCATCATCATCATCATCATCGCTATTCTACCAATAAGGCAGGTCACTTGCTGCATCTGAGAAGCTTCGAAGTACGGTGGTCCTCAACTAGTCTCTTCGTCTTTGACGTAGCACTTTTCTGTTGTAAAACCTTACTTCAACTACAGTCTCCTTCCCTCCCTCCCTCTGTTTTCTTCTACAATACCGTAGCACGTCCCTCATAATACAGTTTCTCTTCAGTTAATATCCCAACCAGTTCCTCTTTCTCCTCTTAACAATATCTAAAATTCTTCTTCCCCCCCCCCCTACTGTTAATATTTCTAACACCTTCTTATTCATTTTCCGTTCTCTCCTTTTTCCTCCATGTTCATGTTCCGAAAGCTTGCAATGTTTTCATCGCTTTTGCGTAATGTTCATGTTTCTGCCTTATAGAGTACGTACTGGAATCAGTAAAACAAAATCTCAATATTTGATTTTAAGTTTGTTTAATAAGGAATAGCTAATCGTGGTTGAAAAAGAAAAATCTGACGCCTTAGGAGTGTAAAAATAATTCTGTAATTCATGGTATTTCAATAATCAGTCATATCATGATTTTCTTTCATGAGTCTCGGGGGGTAGCCTCCCCAGTTTGGAAATCAATGAAGTGTTGAATCTCTTAAAAATATAAACAGATTACGAAACGTTGTGATTTATCTTATAAGTAGTGAAGCGAGGGCACATATTAAAAAAATAAAGGTCATCACCTATGTTGTACATTATCATCATACTTAGACGAAGGTAAAACTATATTACATTTAGAAACATGTATTTCCGTTACCATTGGCGCATTGTAGAGTTTATTATTCCTTATATCCAGAGTCAAATTTCCCTATGAAAGCATAAGATTTCTTAAATGCAAGACTCTTGCAAGCAAGACCAAGACCAAGACTGAGTGCGCAAGACCAAGACCAAGACCAAGACTGGATGTGCAAGACGAAGACCAAGACCACCTCGGTCTTGGTCTTGGTCTTGCATTTGCTCATCACTACTCAGCCTTATCGAACACCCCTAGGTTCAAGAGTAATGAAGTCACAAAAGCAGTCATTTTTTTCTTTACATGTACCTTCCCTCTCCCCTACGTTGTCTCGTCAAAGTGAAACGATAAAAAACACCCAAGGCCCGACTTTCATATATGTTTAAAATTTGATCGAGATTGGTTGGGTGGTTCAAATTTTATTAGGTTTTATTATTTTTTATTTATACGTCCCCCTCCCCTAGGATCTACCGTTAAAGTGAAATTACAAAAATGTTTCCAGATCCGAACCTCATGTATATTGAAAATTTGATTGAGATCGGTCGGATAGTTCAAGAGTTATTAAGTTACAAAAATAGTCACTTTCAGTCTTATATAAATTGATGATTTTTATATATATCTCCCCCTCCTTCTCCTCCCCTATGTTGCTCAGCCAAATTTAAATTATAAAAGCGATCCCAGGCCTGAACCTCATGTATGTTGAAAATTTAATCAAGATCGGTCGAGTGGTTCAGGAGATTTAGAGTCACAAACATAGTGATTTTCAATTATATATATATATATATATATATATATATATATATATATATATATATATATATATATATATATATATATATATATATATATATATATATATATAAATTAAGTATTCTACCTTTCGGCAGGTCCTGGGACTAATGAGGATTTTTTTTTTCAATTTTAGATTTAGACCTGGAAATGTTTCTCCCACTTTTCTCGATCTTCAGCTTCCTCTTTTAACTCCAATATTTTCTCCTATGTTTCAAATCATCGATCAGCTGTGTTCTTTTTCTTCCTATTCCTTGCTTCCCTTCCATCTTTCCTTCTATGGCGGTGTGAAGAAGACAATTTCTTCGCAAGATGTGTCCAATCCAATTGACCTTCCTACGGAGGATGGAGGCTAGATGTGTCCTCTTCTATCCTATCCGTTTTAAAACATCTTCATTTGTTGCTCTCTCTGTCCATTTTATCTTCTCCATCTTCCTCCAACACCACATTTCGAAGCTCTCTAAATATTTCTTCTCTAAGTTCCGTAATGTCCAAGTCTCTGAACCATACAGTCCAATGTTCCATATAGAGCACCTGACCAACTTCTTCCAATATTGAGCCAACTAGTTAAGAGTGATTTTTTCTTGTTGAATGCTTCTTTAGCTATGGCAATCCTTGACCTGATCTCTTCGGTGCAGTAAGCGTCTCTCAAAATACTTTCCAGATACTTGAAATTAACGACCTCTTCAACTTCTCTTTGTTCTACTCTGATCTGTAAGGGCGTGTTTTCACGGGATATTCTCATGACTTCCGACTTTTCGATGTTAATTTCCATTCCATACAGTTTCCCAGTGTCAACTATTTTGTCAATCATCTCCTGTAGTCCTCCTTGTCGAAGCTTTAGAGAAAACTTCTTAAGTTCTGTTTTTTATTTAAAGTATTTTCCTCTCTATCTTCAGAGCCTTTCGAAATTATTCCGATGTCACACATTTTTACTTTGTTAATTCACATATTCTTGTGAAATATTTCTCCAATAATAGTTGTAACACTCGGTGGATCACGTACCAAAACGACAAGAACAGAAGAGCCGGAGTCAAAAGGGTCCTAGCTTTGTCAAAACGATTTCACATCAGAATCCTTTACGTCGAAACGATTCCGCGCCTGCGTTAAAAGAAAGACTCCGGGTCAAAATCAATATCAAAACGACTCCGATGAAAGCCTGATCGACAAGATCTAGACTCCGAAGGAACCCTATCATAAAGGCAACATGCCACAATTTTATGGGTCAAAACGCCTCGCATTAAAGGAGTCTGAAATCGATAGGCAAAAATCAAAATATCTAAAGTACACATAAAAAAAAAAAACTGTTGATTACATATTTTACTTGTGTTGAAAGAACATGATTGCTGAACTCGAGTTTGCGAGTGAATTCTTCGGCTTGTGTGAAGTACAGCATAATTTAGAATTGAATGCTGCATCTGAAATCGCAGAGGGGGTCAGACAAAACGGACGTATGACCAACGATGTGATAGGAATAATTGTAAATTTCTGGGGATGGACACCGCTGTACAGTATAATTCATTGATGGTTACCAGTACATTCTTGATACTTCAGTAAGCCAGCAAGACCGCAGAGACCAGTTTTGGGAAGTAACGTAAAGGAAATAACGTTTTCTACTAACGCGTTACATTTTTCCAAAGTAACTGTAACGGTAACGCGTTTCAAATTTTTAAGTAACGTACCTAGTTTGCGTTACATTTCGGATGAGTAACTACAATATATGTATATTTTTTTCGGAAACAAATGTTTCTTTCCTGAATTTCTCAGAATGGAGCAATGAAATATGAACCATGTCAGTGACCGACACACAGAGAAACAGATAAAAACTTAGTGACACTTGGGTTTCTGGAAGATGAGTATAGCCTCACGGAAATCACGAGTACTGATTGCAAGCATCTGGAAAATTTTGTCATAGATTTTGACAGCTCCAAATCAATACATTCAATAAGTGAACTACAAGTGCAATGATAGTATAGTTTACTTTGGTTGCTGGTGTTTTTATAAAGATAGAGAATGAAAATATTTTTTTAGAGTTTATTCCGTTGATTAAAGAGCTTAGAACAACTCGCTTTAAAAAGCATGCATCGATTTTACAGTTACTGGTAAGTTTTGATTCACCTCCAGTGCATGTGTTCCCATTTTATTAGTTGTAGTGTAATGCTTCTCTGTATTCTGTATTTTTAATTGTACATATTATTATTATTATTATTATTATTATTATATAATTAGTGTAGCACAATAATAATAAATAGCCATTTTTTCAAGGCAGTATGGCATTTTTGGCAGTGTTATAAGAAAATGTTCATATAATTGTCAAGTAAGAATCTGTTTTTGAATCTACATAAAGCGATTCAGAACGTGCAATATTGCGTTTACGAAGTCAGCAAAGCACATAAAATTTACAATAAAGTAACTGTCCGCATGAAAGGATATAGGAGCTCTACTATTATCAACCTACAGTTCTAAACATTTACGATTGGGGAAAATCAGAATGTGTAATAACAACAATAATATTGGTAATAGTACAGAAAAATTGAAATAATAATTATATATATATATATATATATATATATATATATATATATATATATATATATATATATATATAATATATATATATCGTGGCGGATCCAGGATATGATCAAGGGAGGGGCTAAACCATAGTTTACAGCTTTATCCAGTGTAAAGCAGGATTGAAGCCCATTTTATCCAGTGTATACCCTGAGCGTCAAGGAGGGGGGCTATAGCCCCCTTGGATCCGCGCCTATATATAAGCCCTATTCAAAGTTTCAAACCTAAAAGTAACGCGTTACTTTCGAAGTAGGGTAACAGTTACTTTTCTGGTGCAAGTAACACGTTAAATTTTAATGGAAAGTAAAGTAACTTGTAACCCGTTACATTTTTACAACTAACTTACCCAAGATTGGCTGAGGCAATATAATTATCGACCGAGTGTATTAGCAATTCCCAACAGGTGAATTTCAATACTGTCAGAAGGAAATACAAGGATTTTCAAAATCCCGGTTACAAAAAATAAAAACCCTCAGATTACCCGCTTCTGACTATACAATATGATTTACCATAACTAGAGTGCGCTGGATTTTGCTAAATTTAGCCACAAACAGCTCACTGACGATCTTGCGCCGCTGAATGAATGAGGGAGTGAAACACGCCTTGAACTGGAACTTGAAGTGGCAGTACACCTCCTCCTTTCTCGTCTTGAGACATGATAACGTTGCAACATGAACATACTCATACAATCACTTTTCCTCTCACTATTCCACTGTCTTTATTGGATGAACTTCATTTGATTGTTTTGGCAGTCTACTAACGGAGGAAATGTATTCGATACACCACAAAAGTAGTATCTGCTCTTTTCCATTCGATATCGAAAAACTAGTATTGATATTAAGCCTCCATTGAGAGCTCATAGCAAGGCACTAGAGCCCTGAAAATGTATAATTTAACTATGAATAGTGTGGAGTGAATGAAAGCAGTCAACACGTGCAGGAACAAGTAAGTGGTGAGGTGTTTGCCACTGCCGGGACTTTCGAATGTATTCGATAATACGAAACTCAAATAATTCGACAGTCTCCATCATTACACTCAAACAGCGCACATATTTCGATGGTAGCGCGGCGAGGCTCCATCTTGTTGGGTGTAAAATGGGCCATCACCAAAGAGTAGACAAATGGATGTGTCCAGCATCTTCCAGTCAATAATATCGTTGAAAACGAAAGAAGCAATCAATTCCCTTGATAACCTACACCAGACATTGAGTCCTACAGAATTCCCCAATCGCTTCACATGAACATGGTTAGCAATAGTGTTGGTGGTTCAGTTGTTTATGTCTCCGTTGTTGCGGCACTTCACCGACATTCTCTAATTTCTCATACCATTTCAAGATGTTTTTAAGTCGCTCAACGACCATCGTCACTGCGCCATAGTGTAGTCTCGTTACATAATAATACGTCCTCCGTTGATGGATCATTGTAGTACATGTTTAACATGTTCGCAATTTCGAAAATTAACAAGAATATAATTGTGAACAGACGTATATATACACAATAAGCCAAATAAAATCACACCAAGTACCTGACATGCATCACATCAAAGCAACATCAGAAGAAATTGTATTCATTGCTATAGTGAATCGATTGCAAGATTCAACGGTGGATGTTCGTGAGGAAAGTCACATAAAAATTTAATGTTTATTACTTCAAACACAGGGAAGAAAGAAAATACGCCTAATGTACCTACTACAAAGTTTGAAGCGATAGAATTTTATTTTTTACTGATGCGGTTTCACTAAAATTCAGATTAACTTGATTTATGGAAAAGATAAATACGAGTCATATAAAACCGAGGAAGATGTTGAGATCAGGGGTAAAAGTGGATCTGGAAAGATAGAGGTACGCATGACGTCAAGCCATCCCCGTGCCTATCTTTGCCCACTGTAATAATTTAAGAAATAGGGGAACGCCATAGATATTTTCTGAATGTGAAAAACAGCATCACCGCGTTCCCCCTCACTTTTACCCCCGGGTTGAGATAAAATATGTCTTCGTGAAAAATTACTTGTATTACTGAAAAGGATCTCTACTATTTTAAAACATAACACTTGAACGTGTCGTATTATTGTATAACCAACCGTATTATTCAACTTCATGGAAAAATCTATAAGTTCGTTAGCAGAAATTTGTTCACCCAGAATTTTTTGTTGAGAGAGGCCAAAAGTTTGGGGAGAGTCCAAAACACGAGACGGAGAGACTCCCCTAAGTCTATCTATATTGAACCAGTGTTATTCTGCATTCGAAAAGACAATAAATAATTGTTAAGTACTGTCATCTATACTCTCCGATGGTTTTTATAAGAAGAGTACAGATGAACTATAAAATTAAATATTTGGGCTACATCAATTATTTTCCTCCGAAATCATGTATAGTTAGATTAAGAACAGCAGAAATGTATGAGAGTTTCGAAGTTTTGGGTGGGGGGTCCAGACTTGGTGGACCCCAACGTAGGTGTGTCCCTGGTCGTTAGGGACGCTACATACGAACCCAATGGTCACTCGTTTCTCTCACAGAAAGAACACACAACAATACGGAATAAATTTAGGATATATCTAAGAGCAACAAACAATTTAATTACATTTTTGTTAGTTCTGTAAGTGTGAAAGATTTACTTTAACATCGTGTGATGTAAGTATATCCATATAAGCCTCTTGATGACAATACTCAAAATCGGAATTCTAAACACAAGAACAATGTAATAGTGTAAGTTTAGTTAAGTCAATATTTTATCTTTTGAAATAAAACATCCAACATCCGGCTGCCGACAAAGAAAATTTATACAGAAGAAACTGAAAACACATTTCCTTTCCTTTGTAACAGACAATGACTGTCTACTTACTCAAAAGAATCCAGCAACATCGCATTGTCTCACATGTGAGGTGCGACCGCGTCTCACACATTGAGATGCCAAGAAACTGAAATTTTTCTCCTTGGAAAGACACAAGAACCTTGTATCCGTTCGGCAACACAGTCGACTCATCCACACAGGCGGACAGAGAGTAACTGCCACAGCCAAAATCCTCGCTAAACAAACTGGCTAAATCTGGAGCAGTGACTCAGCACAACAACCGGCGTTTGAGGGGCGGCTAAAAATGAGTCTTGCCACATGGGGACGCAGCGAACCGATATTACTCTGGAAGAATATCAGAAGGAAAAATAAACGAGCAACGGAAATTAAGAGGATCGGGAATACAGAAGAGAGTAAAAGCAGGACTACAGGAATTCATTGCACAAGTTTTACTGATGAGTCGTTCAACTCAGTCTGATCACAATACTATTCAAGGATTCCTTTCTCAAACACATTTCAGCATGGCATTGCAGGAATTTCAACCTGAGACAAAGAGCCCACAACTGACAAAAATTCCGAAATCTACTCAAACAAAATATTATAAGAGGAAAACAACACTGTAACAAACGCTGTTATTACTATCAGACCTAGCTGATTTATTCCCTCAATACAATGAAGAAATAAAGTTTTAAATATTTTGTATATAAATATTTATAATGAGATTCTGGGTGAAACATTCCACTTGTGTATAATCAATTAAGAGTCATGACGTCACAATAGTAAACGAGGCGCCTCTCTCTCTCTCTCTCTCTCTCAGTGTTGGGTAAGTTACTTGTAAAAATGTAACGCGTTACAAGTTACTTTACTTTCTCTTAAAATGTAACGCGTTACTAACGCGTTACTTGCCTCAAAAAAGTAACTGTTACTTTACTTCGAAAGTAACGCGTTACTAACACGTTACTTTTAGGTCCGAAACTTTGAATATGTGAAAAAATCTTATTATTTCAGTTTTCCGTACTACTATTACTACCGTTATTATTATTATTATTATTATTATTATTATTATTATTATTATTATTATTATTATTATTATTATTGCAAGTTCTGAATCGATTTAAGTAAATGCAAGGACAAATTTTTACTTGACAGCTATATGAACATTTTAATGTAATGTAACATTGACTAAAATGCCATACTGCGTTACTCGCAGGGATGGGCACGAGTGAATTCGAGCAAGTTTTCTTTGAAACTCGATTCGACTAGAAACAGACATTTTTGAGCTCGACTCGGGAACTCGGCTTGAAAAATTTCCTCCAACTCGACTCGAATACGAGTCGAGTTTCGAGTCGAGTCGAGCCAAATCTGGTGTATAGTTTCGAATACTCTCTTCAAGTATCTTACATAGACAATATAATTATTATGAATGGTACTACTACTACTACTACTACTTATTATTATTATTATTATTATTATTATTATTATTATTATTACAACACTGTGTATAAACATGAAAGATAGGCGGTTTATATCTGAATACTGAAAACGTACCTAGTTGATTGCCAACCTCGGTAGTCGTGAAATCTAGGAGTCAAGGACATTGTTCATGAGCTTCTGAATTTCGGTTGAGGGTCTAGGTTTAGTATTTGGGTTCGAGCCAAACATTGTTAAAAGTTATAGGGCACTGGCCAAATATCTTCAAAACTGCTCGGCCCGGGTTTAGAATTGTCAACGACTCGAGCAGATCAGCTCACAGCTCATTCACTATCGACCCAAACCGAGAAGTGAGCCGAGCCAACAGCTCACCCAACCGAGTTGGCTAGAGCCCTCAGTTGAGTCGAACCGAGCAGATGACATCTCAACCAAGCCAGCTTGAGCCGATGGTTCACCCCCAAGCGAGCCGGCTAAGTCAAGCCAAGCCGAGCTAAGCTTGTTATAAAAAATTTCTTGTAGTCTCGCTATCGAGACGAGACGAGATGCGAGCAGTGTCCCCTCTCGTGAGCAACACTAAAAGTATTCCATATTTCTGCTTAGCTTACATTACTCATGGCTTTCGCTTTCCAGTGTAATCAGGTCATGCTTTCAAAACGAGTTAAAACAAGCGAGCCATTTATCAAACTTGACTCGACTTGAAACTCGACGCCGAAAACAGTGAATCGTCTCGGAACTCGACTCGAGAATATTACTTTTGACTCGACTTGAAATTCGATTTGGATTCGAGTCGAGTTTTAGCTTGACTCGTGACCATCCTTATGCGTTAGAAAAAATGGTTGCTTATTATTCTACTAAACTAATTATATAATAATAACAATGTTGCTATGTAAAATTAAAAATACAGAATATAGAGAAACATTACACTACAACTGACAAATTGAGAACACATGAACTGGGGGTGAATCCAAACTGGGGGTAACTCTAAAATCGATACATGCTTTTTAAAGCTGGTTGTTCCAAACTCTATAATCAACGGGAGCTTAGGATACGCAAACTGATCTATAGAACCCTAATTTTTACATACTCAACATTACATAAATAAAGTAGGCCTGCTCATCAGAACACAGTTTATTCATATTAAAACCTTACTGAATGTCGTTAATTATGGCACCCTAGTTGTTGATAAACATTTCCCGCCGGGGCGCCACTTTACTTTTAAATTCTGTTCACCATTATCTTCAGCTTTTAAGAAAAATATTCTTTCAAATGTTCGAACATAAAATATTTTCGTTCTCCATCTTTATAAAAACAACACCAATCAAAGTAAAATAGACTACCAGTACCATTGCACTCGTAACTCACTGACTGAATGTATTGATTTGGAGCTGTCAAAATCATAGGCAAAATATTTCAGGTGCTTGCAATCAGTACACGTGATTTTCCTGAGGCTGTCCTGATCTTCCAAAAACAGCAAGTGGCACTATATTTTGTTATATAAACAAACAAATCAAATTGTATCTATAAATGTATTTGCAAGCCTACCAACATAAAGTTTGTAAGGCGAAACAGGAAAATGCACATCGAGATTTCCCGTTCCGCCTTACATTAAGATGAAAAGTGATAACAGGTTTTACATGCAAATTTCATTGCTAGAGGTCATAAGGCGAAATGGGAAAAGGCGAACAGTGCAGGAATCGTCGGTCGCTGACATCGTTCATGCTCCATTATTTCATTCTGAGAAATTCACTTACAGAAGTAAACATTTGTTTCCGAAAAAAAAAATACATATATTGTAGTTACTCATCCGAAATGTAACGCGAAAAAAGTAACGCAAACTAGGTACGTTACTTAAAAATTTGTAACGCGTTACCGTTACAGTTACTTTGGAAAAAATGTAACGCGTTACTAGGAAACGTTACTTAAAAAGTAACGCGTTACAAGTAACGCGTTACTTGCGTTACGTTACTTCCCAAGACTGCTCTCTCTCTCTCTCTCTCTCTCTCTCTCTATATATATATATATATATATATATATATATATATATATATATATATATATATATAAATAAACGGAATAATAATGGTAAATATTGTTGCTTCATCTCGGATAATTTTGCCATCTAGGGGGTTTGGAAAAAAAGTAACTTTTCTTGCTCCACTTTCATTTATGAATAATGATTAATGTCCGGATTTGTATGTAATTACATATTTTTCCCTTCATATGTAGGTTCGTCAAATCCTTAAATGTTTGTGATTCACACCTGTAGGGTGCTTCAACTCAAGTTTCATGTTACATATTTTTATATATTTTGACCAATATTACATATTTCTATGGTTTCAACATTTTTTTTACATAAAACTGTCTTAAAATTCTGCGTTTACTGAAATTTTAATTTAAAATTAAAAAAAAAAACTCTCCAAGTGTGCAAGGCTTGCATCTAGATTCAATTTTGTCATGTCTATCTTTTCGTTTCTTTACCGAAAGAGAAATCTCTCTCTTTTTTATTTGTCAAACCATGTTTCGCAGAATTTTCGCCGATAACAAAAGAAATATAAGAAGAAACAAGTAAAAATCCTCCCTCCGGGTTACATTAGCAGCGCCCTTTATTCTCAACTCTGGAGGAAGACAAATCACGTGCCTGACAGGCGACTGGCCAGGAAATTCCTAAAATGAAGTCTATTTGATTGTTATCGGAGGTCGGGCGGGAAAAAGGATGAAAGCAAATCCTGCAATTCAAGTTAAAACTGTATGCTATGTGCTTCCAGGAATTTACTGCAAGTTCGTCCCAAGAAGCTGGTGACAATGGCAATATCATAGCAGGTAACCTAAGCTTTCAAAGAACTTGGCTTGTTCAACTGAATGACAAGAGGACAGTACTCTAGTATTGCAGTTGCAAAACGCACGTGTTCTGTATTGACCGTCAAAGTTAGAAATGGCTCCGGTTGCTCAACTTTATCCGCGAAATTGCGGTCGTGGGTAACTATCGATGATGCGTTTACTACGGACGGTAAAGCGGTGTTGTGCCAAGTGTGTGATAAAAAAAAAGGTATGTTCAATGAAATCTCAGAACAACATGTACGAACTGCACTCCATGCAAGAAATAAAGATTTGCGAACTGCAAAAAAACAAGTACTCTTGACACAAATGCATCAAGATACTTCAGTGAGTGAGTTTTTCAAAGACTTGTGCCAAGCAATGATAGCAGCAACCATTCCTTGGAACAAATTTCAAGTGCCAAAATACCGTGCTTTTCTGGAGAAGTACTGCGGGAGTCGAATTCCTGACGAATCCACTCTTCGAAAGTGTTATCTCGAAGTTTGTTATAGGGAAACTATAAATATCATTAGGGCAGTGTGGACGAAACAACAGACGTTTTGGGACGTTATGTGGCAAATTTAGTGATTGGAAAGCTACGTGAAGATGCTCTATCTAAATCCTATCTTATTGCGAGTAAATTACTGGAACGCACGAATCATTCCACGATTGCTCGCTTTGTAAACGATGGTCTTAAAGTGTTGTGGCCGGGAGGAGTTCAGGAACAAAAAGTCCTTGTTCTCTATACAGACAGTGCAGCGTACATGTTAAAAGCGGCTAGAGCACTTACATTTTTTTACCCTCACCTGTATGGCCCATGCTCTTCAGCGTGTTGCTGAAGAGGTAAGAGACAACTTTCGCGAAGTAAATCAACTAGTTTCTTCCCCGGAATAAAAAAAGTTTGTTAAGGCCCAACAACGTGTTCAAGTTTACAGAGATCAACTGCTAGACGTGTCACTTCCTCTGGAGCCTGTGCTAACGCGATGGGGCACTTGGATACAGGCAGTACATTTCTACAATGAACATTTTCAAAAAATTAAGCCTGTTGTTCATTCATTTCCATCGGAGTCTGCTGTGTCAGTTGGCATTGCTCAGAAACTGTTTAATGACTCAAAAGTAGCGTGTGATATCGCATAGACAGCAATTTTGGTTGGCTATCTACAAGCATTAAAAAGCTAGAAACTGTTGGGCGGCCTCTTCTGGAATCCATGGAAATCATAGAGGATGCAGAGACTGCTGCAAGGTGTGTGGAGATGTAGGAGAAAACGTTCGGAAGAAACTAAATGCAGTGCTGGAAAGAAACCCGGGATACGACAGCCTATTGGCAGTGTGTGAAATTCTTAGTGGTGAAACAAGAACCTCCCTGAAGATATTTCCCCCAACAACATCCCCTGTTGAAATACGTTCCTGTTACCTTATGTGATGTGGAGAGATCATTCTCTGCATACAAGAATATTTTATCCGATCATCGACAAAATTTTACTTCTGATCATTTGGAAATGTACCTTGTAACCCATTGTGAAACAACACACAGTTGAACTGCAGGCACATCTTTTGTAAGTACTTTATTTCAAATTAAAAATGTTCATTTGTGGAAATATTCTTTAATCTTAGTTCAGCTGGTATTGTTTAAAAGATATAGGACTGCTTTTCTCTACATGAAATAAATATATATAAAACAATACATTTCGTCTTAAATGGCTTTTAGTATTTAAATTTGTATATTGCGTATAATTCATTTCAAGATTGGACCGTGGTGACGGATGCGCATTTAGTGTAAAAGATTTGAAACGGGACCACACCACATGAGATTTCTGACGTATAAATGCCGTATGCATTGCTTTTCTCGGGGCTTTCTTGTTTCTCTCTAGCCGATTCACATCTTCCTTCATTCGCGTCTGATTTTTATTATCCTGCAATCAGTCACGTCAGTGACGTATAGCTGTCTCAGCTGTTCAAGCATTTCATTTCATTTCATTGGGGGGACTTGCATTAAGCAGGATAAAGTGTAGTAGATTTTCCTTTTTATTTTCATAATTCGTTTAAATATTGCATACTCATACGCGTGTTAATATTACGTTTTCATGAATATGTAACATATGTAATATTACATATTCTTATATAATATCACATATTTCTTACATTTTAAAGCGATTTTTGTTACATATTTATGTACATATTTAGGGGGTTGATATTACATAAAAATCCAAACTCTAATTATGATACATACCAATCTCTATTTATATGTGGACTTTAGACTGACATATCCACACTCAGAAAAATGTATATGCTGTTTAACGAAAGTAAACACTATCTTTTTAACAATTAGGCCTGATAATGAACATATTGTTCCCACATTTTTTTATATTGCAGTTCTCATGATTGTCTTTCCAGCTCAAAAACCATCGACCAGGCTTACATACGCAACAGGATAGATTCTTATGGGGGATACTTACAGACAGGCACAATGGAATTTCTTTTGGGAGGGGTTAAAAGCTTTTTAGGGGGGTCCAAATTCAATATGAGGATATTGAATAAATTTGTAAAATTGCCCCTAAAATTAGACAAAATTTACAGAAAAGTAAAGAGAACCACCCCCTGCGTATGTTTCTGCTTACAGAAATATGAGAGCGTGCGACCTTACAGACAACACGGGATACCCCAAATTACGGACCTTAGGATTGATGTGACATACTGGAAGGTATACATCTAAATACTGACAAATTTTATTCATGGATTTCACAATGAGAAATCTGTAATACGTTAAAGCAGGGATGCAAATAAGCACTCGCCCGGGGCGAGTGGTTCATCGGTGCGGGCAAGTATTTAATATCATACCGAAGGTAAGTAAATTATTTCTATTGTGGGATGTGGCTGGTAGCTTTTTTATTGGGCGAGTAAATTTTGTTGCTTATTTGCATCCCTGCATTAAAGCTTAGTTTCATACTGCAAAACCAGAAAAGGACAATTCCACTCAACTATTTATATAATATTAATTTACATAAAATACAAATAGTTTTCAAAATATTGAACTGAGAGATTGGGTATATTTAAAGGCAATGTCGGCTCAAACTAACGGAAACACCAACTTACTGTAATCTACAACACGTGATCTTTCTTAGTAGCACTGAACACTCCTGAACTCGTGATCTTTAGGGGCAGGACTTTTTCGCAATTTGGAATTAAGCATTTCGCATTTGAAATTAAAAATTTCATATTTTGTCGCATTTTGAGATATAAAACTTCTTATCTTGTCGCTAAGTAAACTATTTTACAAGTTCTAATATAAATTATACAAACTCTAATGTAAGCTCAATATAAGTAATAAGCAATACATCAATAATGCTACGTAGGACAATGACGTTATTCTTTATGCAGTTATTGGCCACAAATTACTTTTTTCTTCTTTTACAAATCCAAAAACTTAATATACACTATCCCAGTATCTTCAAGATTGCCATCACAAAACACCATACATTGTATTAGCTATACACCGAAAACACATACCCATGCAAAAACACACATATGCTACACATTAGCTTAGTATCTTCTTGTATATCTCGTCTGCAAATTATTATTCTGCTGAAAAGTGCAGCATGTTGCGTGTTTAGACATTTTCTTCTTTCATTTGTAGCTTTCTATCATTGATTACCAAACTGTATTTAAAAAAAAAAAAAAAAAAATTCATAATCAGTATTTGTTATTGGAAGCCATATTGCTGACAGACACAAGTTACTGAAGTTAATTTTTTCTCCCCTTTGGAAAATTGTACTTTTTATTTCTGTATTTTAACAACTAAAACTGACGTTTTTAAAAATTCGCAATTTGTCGCGTTTTGCGGCACACTTCGTTCAAAATAGTTATCGCATTTTGTCGCGACTTCAAAATACCTATTTTCTTACTCAATCTGATGTAGTTCGTTGAAAAACCAACTCTCGGCTTTGTCGGAAAACTTTCGCGATTTCGCAACTTGCGAAAAACTCTTGCCCCTAGTGATCTTGTGTTAGCGCTATGTTAGATGATAATAGGTGGTATGTGATGCGGTAGGTAGTATGTAGTGTAATACGGATTCGTGTCTTCAATACTCCAAGCGTTGATGGTGCAAAATAGGTTTAATTTTTAAAGGTGACAAGTAATGGCTATGTGTTGATTGGAACACGTATATCAAACACTGCAAACAATAGAGCAAAATGACAGTATGAAGAGCTCGTGGCAAATCATAATCAGAGAAGGAGAATAATGGACGGAAAGAGTCTAGGTGCAAGAAATATCCAAACTAATAAGGCGTTATCACAAAGTACAGTAGAGCTCAGACACAACTGACTAAAGAACTCAATCAGCACTTGGAACGACCTGTTCCTACAATCACAGCCTGGTGAGAGCTGCGTAACTTCAACATTCCCTTGTCGGGTTGCAATTTCGAAGAATGATTACCTCGGCGGCAGACCAGAGAAGATGGTACAAAGAACATAAAACATAGACCATTATGACATGCGGCCTATATGATCCGATGAGTTATATGATAATCAATACCCAGCCCAGTTATTGCTGCTTTCGTGCAAGGATAGAAAGAACAAGAAGTCGTGCTAATAAAGTATGAAAACCTACGAAAATGTTCCCGTTTCAGATAAAATAGTGTACTAACAAGATAATCGCTACTATTAAGACTTTCTTTCACATCAATAACAATGCTGAAATATATCTTTCAGTGAGGCTGAAGATGAAATATTCGTATCCCGTACTTATCACGGCAGACACATTTGGGCAATGCTTTGAATATAAGCCGTAAAGTTTGGTGGCTTTTTCTCCTTTTGCAGAAGAAAACAGTCCTAGGAATCCAATTGCTAGTACTGCATAAATTATCCCTAAGACACCGAAAGTTTCCTTCTTGCCACTTTCTTGAGTTACAATATGTACATGTTCGGGAAATGTAATAAATAAATAAATAAATAAATAAATAATAATAATAATAAACGTTAAGTTATGCTTGTCTCGTACGCTTGATAATTGCTAACAGATATTTCGGTAAATCAAACCAAATAAGATATTTGGTAGGACACACTGAATTCAGATTTAGTACTGGTGGCCAAACGTTTCGTTCATGCTATATTGACCAAATGATTTGATCCTTATCATCATCAGTTTTCATTTTTTTCAGTGAATGTTTTACTATTTTTCTGATTTCTTTGTTCACAAAATTCTTCCGACGCACAGATCTCACTTTTCGCACCACATCAAGGAAAAGGAAAAGTCAATTGTTATGAAGCCCATAGCAACAGTACAGTTACCTGTTTTGCTGCTATTCAACACAGTAATTATTTATTTACCGAACACACTGAAATAAAGGTAGTTTGACAAAGGCCATGATTTTGGGCCATTTAACCAACCACAGACACTACAGCTGTAATGCAGCTGGTCAACATAACTAACTCGTAATTCTTGTAATCACCTTCTTGCTCTATGAAGATATAGTGCCCTTCTGATCGAATTTATACCATTAACATGAAACAACCTTATGTAGCCTTAGAACAAATTCATTTACTGGAATTAAAACCTACTACTTTTAAAGGGCTCAATATAGTTCTTATTACAATTTCCTTTACAAATATCTGTCTTACTTTATTAATTATTCCCAGAGAACAATGAAGTGATTTTACAGTGATTGATTTGAAAGGTGGAAATTTCCACAGAACTGGTAGTTAAATATAGGCTTTGCTTTTTTCTGATAGAGTTTGAAGAAAGTGGGTTTTGAGAAAATAGCAGAGAAAACAGAAATGTTCAAAAGTACGCATTAGAATATCACTTGATACTGATACGATACATATAGTTTCGGAAGCATTTATTTGTATTTTATAGACCAAGTATTTTGTTATGCAATATATTTGACATAAATGAAATGAATAACCAATTATTTGCAGAAATATAGAATAGTTTGTAACTCTGATATTATTGTATGCTTACTACCTTAAAACAGCGTCACGGGCTTAAGTTAAAACAACCTATTGCGTTTTATTTCCATCAAGATAAGTGACAAATGGCAAGCAATGTTTGTCATTTGTGCGTCGTCTTCTAATGAAAGAGGAGGAGTTGGAGTACGCGTAAACTAAAATTAGATCGCTGTGCCAAACCAGGCTTGCCAATTTCATACACATGTCATCAGCTGTAATACCATTCCAATGACACACACCAACCACTACATTCATAATCTGGCCCGGATCTGAAAGCTCTCTTAACCTCTGATTAACAAGGACCTAAACCATTATGCCCAGATCAGCGAGCTGCAATGTGTTATGGAAAAAATGGCAGCAGGCCAAAATATATTCTTTATATTTTGTACTAGTATTTAAATTATCTAATACAAAATAGCACGAGAGCTCCTTCGTGGCTAATCGGTTAGCGTACGCGCCTTTGGCGTAGAGACCCGGGTTCGATTCCCAGCGGGAGCTCATGTGGTTCTGATTCCACGTTAATCAGTAGGTCCACGTCTCATATAGCCTCGCTGTTGAAAGGGACGCTACACTAAAATCAACTCAACAAAAGAGCACGAGGTAATTTCAACTTTAACAGTGGTAAACACGACGAATACTTAATAGGATTAACTGTATAGGGCCTATGCTCAGAAATTTGTTTCCCGGTTTAAGGTATTAAAACTAAGTCAGGAATCTAAAGTTATCTGGATGTTTTTACTTAAATCGAATTGAAGGTTCAAACGGTTGGAAGAATATTAAAGCTATAATTCTAGTTTTTTTTTTTTTTTTTTTTTTTTTTTTTTTTTTTAATATTTAGTTGCAGAAGGCAAAATTTCGAAATAGGCTCTAAATAATCTAATTGGAGCGTGACTTTCCGTACCTCAGAAATTTGATATTAAATCTTCATTGTATAGGAGGCTGTAGGTCACGCACACTTAAATCTAGATGAATTACTAAAACAAATAACATAGGAGATGTATGCAGAGTTCTAAATACGCGAAAATAAAATAAAGAATACGGAAGGCAGATCAGCCTATATGTGTCCGATTCTGACATCTCACCTTTGGAGAAACCACGGGACCGTCATCGGTTGCTCTCGATATGAGCACCATGTGTTCTGGCAATAGCCCTGCACCGTAATCTCCAAGGCTTCGCTGAAATACAGGAACGGGAATCTTATGTCACTCCTCATGGAACGTTTTCCAGAGGCCACGAACAGTGGTGACATGACGCAATGCAAGTGCTCTTCTCAATAGGCCAAACCCGCAAAAATTCATAGGACAGGCATCAGGTGACTTTACTTGTATGTCCAAGGGAATAGACTGAATGCCGGTGTCGGCCGCCATCTGTTGCAGAAATCTTGTGTAGAAGTTGACTGGAGTTGGTCAAGTGCGGAGTTGATTTTGCAGTTTTTATGCACCTCCCGAATCGTTAACTCACCTAAGAGTATCCCGCGAAAAAAATCTTTTCGGGAAATTTGCTCTTCACTGCCGGATGAATTTAGGACGAGTTTTTGTGTCTCGTGAAGTGTACGTTATGGCTCGAATTTTGACACAATCTGACATAAATCTATGCTTCATCAAGTGTGACAACAAATTTCCACTTTTCTCCGGATAGATAGCGTTCTTAGAGATGCATGCAGTAGGTGTTTCTCTCCATCCGATGATCCACAACAAGAACAGGTCCACGACATTTAAACAACATCCGGAGCTTTAATTTGACACGTAGGTTGCGGTTCACAAATGTTTGTGCCACGTGCAATCGTCTTGATATCACACGTTGTGTAGGAGGTTTTTCCTGCAGGGTTATTCGGGGCAACTTTCGAGCTACAGGGAGAATCACTGCAATAGATGGTCGCTTTCTACTCCCCTTACTGGGTGAACGAAGTGCCCGGAACGTCAGGGTGTTTATGTTGATTAATTATATTCTTAATAGTCATTGGCCCCAATGCACATCCATTTTCCCTGCACTGTTTCTGAATCTATGTCACGGAAAACTTGGCGTAAAAAAGTACTAGGATGTAGCCTTTGCAAAACCGGATCACCTTGGGAGCCATAATGCACACACCACACACACGCAACATAAGAAGACCGTGTCTAATGACAATTGATGGATGCTTGCGAACAAGTTTGTGCTGCATCTCATTGAGTTGACTAATACAATTCAAAGTGATGGTTTTGCCTTTGCGAAAAAGACACGATGAATCACCCTTACCATAGCATGAGCAACTCCTGCGGGAAGAAAGTAGGTTTGGAACACTATTCCGGACTTTGGTCACGGGTCAGCCGCTATCCTGACCATTCATGATTGT
The DNA here is from genome assembly GCF_964235325.1 of Thermobia domestica. Classification (NCBI taxonomy): domain Eukaryota; kingdom Metazoa; phylum Arthropoda; class Insecta; order Zygentoma; family Lepismatidae; genus Thermobia; species Thermobia domestica. Next base: position 190,021,076 of record NC_137463.1, on the reverse strand, counting down.
CGTAAGAGATCCATATTTCATCAGAAGTAATACATCGATATAGGAAATCTATGTTATCCCACACACTCAACTGCACATCTCAAGACGGGGCTCTTGTTGGCCAGTGCCCAACTCATGTGGCACCCATGAGTCCCACCTTTCCACCTTACTGATTGCACGAATCACAGTAATATGGTGTATGTCAACCTTGTCTTCAATAGCACGAACACTTTCCCGATGTTCACTTCCATAGTTCTGTATTCCTAAGGAGCTCATCCGAACATGAAGTTGGGCGATGCCCGCGGGGATCATTTTGCAGTGCTGTGTCATCGGAACGAAATTTGACAAACCAATGTCGATTGTGCGTTCATTCGATACTCCTGACCTAAATGTACTCTTAATGTTTCTTGCGGCTTCCTGTGTAAAATGTCCTAGGTTGAATTCGTAAAGAAAAATCACTCGAAATATTGTATTTTCCACGGTGAACTTTAATATAACCCTGTTTAACAACATACTGCCTCTTAACTGTCTGGGTACCCCCGACCTGTTTACTGGACATGTATTAAGCTTGTGAAGTTAGACGCATAAACTTAGTCCAGTATTATATTGCTGAAGTAAATTTCCCAGTAGATCTTAAAGGAGGCATTTCCTTCACAACAATCTAAGATATAAACTGAATCCGAACTCACTGGTAGTATGGTTAGCGTACGCGTCTTCAACGTGGGAGACCCGGTTCGATTCCCGGCGGGAGGTCAAGTTCATGGAGTTTGGATCGCACGATAAGCTGTAGGTCCACGTCTCAGACAGCCTCATTGCTGAAAGAGATGCTAAACTCTAATCCAATCCAATCTAAAAACGGAATCCGTCCCCATAGCACTTTCTTTAAACAATTCATTAACGTCTTAGTTTTTTTTTTTTAAAGTGTACAACTGGAATAAGTCGGAAGGAATATATGTGTGGGAGGGGAGGAGGTATTTTTACCAAGATGAATATTATCAACTTCTATAGAATGCCAGATTGATAATTAAAACATGGCAGTGTTCTTTGGACAGTCACGCTTTAAGGCTATAATTTAACACTGATGTTTCCTTTCCTCTCCATGATGCAAATACAAAGAACAATGGACGCCATTTATTTTGCATTGGATTGCACATTCTGAAGTAGCAAATACATAACAAAGGCTTCGTAATTAGACATAACTAAGTTATACATTACACGATCAAACATTGAAGTTTCATCATAATATGGTCTGATGAGCCCACTTCAATTCATTTCCAACAATACGCCAACTTTCTTGTGGCCAATACCCAAAGATCACGCTCTGAACTATCTTCTCCTTCACGTGAAGCATGGGGAAACTCTGTGATACTGGTATTTCGCATGTCCTGTATTTATGCTCACATAACGCATTACTGACAGAGATCATGTGGACATTTTAGATGAATATGTGTCCTATGATCTAGATGTTACTCCCGGATTATGCCAAAATTTTCCAAGATGAGAATGCGGCTACTCACAGTGCTTGAGGCAATCAGGTAGTTGCATTTTCTTGAGGTGTTTCTATTATTGTAATAGCCATTTCTTGCTCATGCAAAGTACGACTTCCAGATGTTTTACAGCACAGTTCGGCTTGAAGTAACGCACTGTTCGGTTTAAAACGCTGATTCTTTTTATAACAACCGCTCCATTACACGTATCCCTAAATACACGCTACCAACAAATTGTATATCTAAGTTTTTTCCCTCGATGAAACAAAGTCCTTCTATTTTAAACATTTCTTTTAATGGAATACAAACATCTTTTATTTCAAAGTACGTAAGAAAGTGAAATATTAGTGTTAGTTATACTGGGGTGATTTCTATCATTGAAAAATGGTGGTTTCATCTACAGTTGGCAACTAACTTGTAGAAGACGCTATCTGAGAGTAAGATTTAAAACCTTCCAACTCTGTGAACTTTTACTCCGTGAAGAACTTCAAAGAAGAGCCTTCTTGGAGAGCGGCGGCAATGCTTTCAGTGTAGAAAACCAAGAAGTAATGAGCGTGACCAAATGACATCCACCCAACACTGGAGTCAGAGGAGCGTAAACAAATGCTGGCTTTTGAGATTTACTACTCATTCCACATGCACACGTGTTGCTGCACTTGGCTTTTGTTCTTCCGCTTCTCCACCTCTAAATGAGCAACCTAGCCATTAAGCTCATTTTTCTCCCACTTGGTTAAGTTAGTTTTTTTCTTTACCTTAACTACAAAACACGAAACAGCTGGGACAGGGAGGCATTACCTGTTCATTCAGGGACAAGGTGATGTACCTTTTTAAATTACTGGGATAGAATACAAAATTCCACAGCATCTAACCATGAAAAGTATAATACCATCGAATAATACACAGAATTCTACCATCAATTCTTCACAGTCAATAGCATCGTTTGCTGCAAATCTTATCCTCTATTTTGTATCGCTTCATAGTTTGAATATGAATTCTTCGAATACACAGAGAATTTTAGAGCATTAGTCTATACTTATCGATTCCATTTAAGAATATTGATAAGAGTAAATTATCACCTTGGTATTTCCTAATGTTTCAGACCTTTAGAACAAATTTATTTCCTTTAACAATTTATAATAACGTTAATACTGCTATATATGAGTAAGGAATATCATTACACTTCTGCAACTCTAAAATCAGTTTGTCAAATATTTCGTTTAATTTCCTTATTTATAAAGCTGAAAGGGTCTTTCCTAGTAAGATAGTGAAATCGGCCCTTGATCCAAATTGGGTTGCTATTGACCCAAAAGGTTATCCTTGACCTAAAACTACCTCAAAAAAAATTTTGACCCTCTACCCCCTCCCCTTACCGAATTATCGTATCACATATGCTCAACATTGAATATTTTTTATTTTGGTGGGGGTGATCCAAAAATTTTGAAAATTTCACAGATTGTAGATACTATCTAGATGCAAATGTGCATCTTTTTTTTTTCAAAACTATTGATGCGTATTTTCTTTACTTTTTTTGCGTGTTGAAAATTTAAAAAAAAAAAAAAGATTTTTTTGGAGGGGGGACACGTTCCTGATTTTTGGTTAAAAAATTTGTTATACCTTTAGGTACAACATATATTTTTTCGGGGCCTGAAAGTGATGGCAACATTGTCAAGAAGAAATTAAACTGAAAACAAACGTGTTTTTCGCACAGTTTTTTCAACAATTTAGGGCTCTCAAGGTGAGGGCCTCTTCAAACAAGTTCACAATTTTCCTTTCTCTTGCGTCCCTTCTGCTTCTGTCGTTCTTTGGATGCTTCGATTGTGTCCATTTCGGAATAGAGACACCAAATATATCTTCGTTACAGTGCTTCAACTTCAACCGACTCTTGCAAAGTTACACATACCGCGCGTTGGTTCCTCGTATCTATCCGTGCTTGATTCAGTGGCCGCACACAGTGGCGCTCTCTACCGCAAGCTGTGTGTAACTTTGTTGTGCAAGAGTCGGTTGAAGTTGAAGCACTGTTACGAATATATATTTGGTGTTTCTGTTTCGAAATGGACACAATCGCAGCAGCCGAAAAACGACAGAAGCGGAAGGGACACAAGAGAAAGGAAAATTGTGAACTTTGGCAAAGGATTGTTTGACGGAGGCCCTCACCTTGAGGGTCCTAAAATTGTGGGAAAACTGTGCAAAAAACGTTTATTTCTTTTTGACAATGTTGCCATCACTTTCAGGCCGCGAAAAAAATATATATTGCACCTAAGAGTATATAACAAATTTTTTAACCAAAAAATCAGGAACGTGTCCCTCCCCACTTTTTCTACAATTTTTTTAAAATTTCAAAACGCAAAAAAATCAAGACAATACGCATCGATAGTTTTGAAAAAAAAATGTACATTTGCATCTAGATAGTATCTACAATCTGTGAAACTTTCAAAATTTTTGGGCTACCCCCACTAAAATTTAAAAAAAAAATCAATTTTGAGCATGAATGATACGATAATTCGTTAAGAGGAGGGGTACAGGGTCAAAAATGTATTCCAGGATGATAGTGCGCACATTCACAAAGCAGGAGCTGTTGCGGTGTGATTTGAGATACATCGGGATGAAGCTGAAGACCTCCCTGTCCACGTAATCCCTGGACCTCGACATAATTGAACATATATGGTATATTTTAAACACACGAATTCGCCACAGATGTCCGTCTCCACCTTCTCCCACGAAACTGAGTGATATACGGAATATTCCATTTGCTACCACTCGCGACCTCCATACCCCATTCTAAGTCTTACCAGAGTTGTTCTGAGGGTAAAAGTAGTTATATTAATCTCTTAAATTCCAATACTTTCGGGCCTTTTCCTTACATTGACAAATGTCTGTACATGTTATTTTATTAATTCATAATCACTATGAGTAATTCACGAGAAGCGGTACCTTTAAGCTACCTTTATGTAAGATTTTAAACAGGCTCTAAAATAACAACAAAAGCTGATCTTAACCTATATTCTAACTTTTGGCTACGATTTAAGCAAGATTGGTTACGTGACGAACTTGAGCACAATAAGCTTATCGCTGTGTTTAATTCGATAGGCTGTATTTTTCACATGGAAATACTGAACCATCCAAAAGTTATTCAATTGTTCTGTAGCATATAATTTAAAGTCTTTCTTTGGATAGTATTAATTTCGAACTAGAAATAAGCAAGGGCCAGTAACCACAAGTCCTTGGCCATCAGCCACTATCTCGAAACAAAACGGAAAAGAAAATGAAGATATACAAGGGTAAGCAAGGCAATTTTGATTCTGTGCCAACTATCTGCTCACCATAAACAACTACATAGAAACAGCTTTTATTTACGATTTTAACTTTAGTTTAGAAACAATATGAGACCAACGAAATTTACTCTTAATTGTTTTACATGCAAGACATTTCAATGAGCTCTTCAGCGTAGGTAACTTGCGTAAGCCTTTAACTTAATATTTAGCTACAAGAATTTCAAAATGTTATAATAATATGAACACAAAGATATATATACGACACAAAATTCACATCAGCATTTTCGGAATATTACCAAAATTAAATAATAAAATTGCTCAGCATAATTCTTTAATGTTTAAGTCATCATTTAGTGAAATGGTTACTGTTGTCAAAAGCTGCTCAATAATAAACAATGTATGAATTACTGATGGTTCACTAAGTAAACATTTTGTACATAGAAAATCTACAATGATAATGAACATTATTTCGTGGAGAGGATTTCGTGGAGAACTACTCTACCAATTATGTTATTTAATATTATATTCTGTAACTCAATCATACAAACAAGGAAGACAAGGAATCAGTGGTAAAGTGCTCACCTCTGCAGAGTTCCTGGTTCGATCCAATTGCAAAAATGAAATGAAAAATGAAATCTTTAAGTTTTACGTCCCACGATTATGCCGGTTAGGCTAAAGGAGACGGTGATGATCAGAGCTGAGTGAAATGATGGAATGAAGAGTGGGAGGAAACGGGAGAACCCCGAGAAAACCCACGAGCACGGTGTTTGTCCACCACAAAGTCCACACGGCGCTGGCTGGGATCGAACCAGGGACCTCAAGCACCGGAGATGAACGCTCTACTACTGAGCCCCCGCGACCCAATGGCATGTGAGCTTGTAGTGAGGAATATGTCAGTTTCTTTTTCTTCGGAGTTCCTGTCTTGTTACACATTTATTCCAACAAATTCCATAATCACTTAGTAAAGTTTACCATCCGTCTCCTTTAGTCCAAAGGGTATATCTCTAGGACTTTAAATTAACGATTTCTATCAATTTTATTTTGTTACATGAAAACTTCTACAATGTTAATTTCGTAATACGTTTACACTTTTTCGAACTCATCCAATTTAACCAATGTAATAAATATACACTTTGATAAGGTAAGCACATCACTTGATAGCATCTTACCATTGTGCTTTATGCCATTATTTAACACCGAGATTATAAAGGATGAGACTTATTTCTGACGTCGAATTCGAATCATTTATTGGATTAGCACATGTTCCCGCCTTTCCACGGTAGGTAAGAACGATGTTTATGCACAACACCTACTTGAAAAATTGAGTAGAATAAATAACGATGATCTCCTGTTGAAATAACGAGAATCAGCACATTATTCCCGTGCCAGTTGACATGCACTTCTTCGCTACAGAACGACCCAGACAACTATGGATTTGTCATTCTGGATATTTTGAATACTTTCGTTTTCAATCTTTCTCAGTCCCTGTACCGATGTGGCTAAACTTGGACTTGGACGGCATTTGGAGTGTCACTACTAATCTCAGCGATCCCGAAAACTATGGCTTCGGCACCAAGATCAGTAGTTTCATATTATTTTTACATTTCACTCCTTCCTGCCCACCCCTAGGGAACTAGGGGTGTCTAACACTCATGACATTTTTTTAAAAGAATTTTTAGACGTATCTCTATGTCCACTTTTTAAAAATGCGTTTACATATCGAGTTTCATCTTCCTAACATAAGGAGTTCGTGATATAGTTTATTTTTCTCATACATTTCAAATTATATCTTCCCATTTGAACTTCCTCTTCTCCTGTTAAGATATGCATCAACTCGGTTTCTTCGATATAGACGAAGTAATTAAAGCCAACTGTGTGGATATGCATATAAGATAAACATACATATAAATATTCATTTTTATAGTATATAACACTAAATAATGTTCGAAAAACGAAAACAGTCTGCTTGGATAATGTATGCAGCGAATAGCAAACATACAACAAATACATAACTTTAGTACTGGGTAAAGGCTTCCTCGGGGTAAATACACATACCACTACTAAAAATCATTTGCAATCAATTTATCCCAACTTTATACGATTTTCCTTTAAACTTTGCATCCAAGTTTAGGCAACTGGCAAAGCCTCTTCTTTTGATCTCAAGGATGATTTGATGAAAAAAGTAACACGCTGGGACTAACAAGTATGAAGTACAGTATGTAAAAATATTTTAGATTAGAAGTAGTAAGTACGTTACTCCTATAAACTTGTATGTTTCACTATTAAGAGACAACAATAAATACGACCTGCTAGTTAATACTGCATTTGTTTACATACACAATAAATAATAATAAAAAAAATCTATTTCAGCAGAAAAATATTGGCAAAAAAAAAAAATGCATCGTAAAAATTGGAAAACTACGCCTGAGAACGTATATTTTGATCAGCTTGATGTTATCTACAGAATCATAAGTTATTTTTCTTATCTTTGCTCAATAGTAAAAACAAAGTTTAAAAGTTAACTTAACCTCATTAACCACATTGTGTACTACGGTCTTGCTAGTGTCATCTGAATTACCGAGATGACAGGCGCGCACACAGTGGGAAAAAGAATGAACAGAATTAGGTCGGACGAATGGAAAATGAATCAGGAACGGTTAGAAATGCTAAGGAAGAAAAGAACAATTTCTAAGTGACTGAAAAGAGGAAGAACAACTAGATGAGGCATTGGTTAAAAAGAAGCTGCATCACGAGGCACATGCAAGAAAGTATGCCGGCAGGAAAAAGAGGGAAGGGACAAAGAGGAGCCAGTATAAAAACAGGAAATTTCCAAGTGAAAACGGAGAACTTAGCTGAAGACAGTTGTGCATCGAAGATTTTCAGTTTGCGCCAAATGACCTGCCAATAATGACAGAATACCTCTCATGATGATACATTACAGAACAAAAATTAAACCTTAAAAAAAAAAAAATGTGAATAAAATTGTCACTTCTAATATTTTATATAGGCTACTTTATAAGGCTCAAATGGTTATTTAACTATTCTGAAAAGCTTTCAAGTAGCCTAGTAGTAGGTACACGTGCTTCATATGCACATGGCGCTGGATTTGACTCCCGACAGGAACCCCATGTGTTCCTACCCCAACATTACTCTGAAGATCTACTGTTTGTATAGCATCGGTGTTGGAATGGAACTTTTAACTCTGAATAAAATAATATTTTTGAACTGGATGCAAAACTCTGAAATGTTCGTGTTCAGGTAGTCTGACAAATATAGAGTAGCTAATCCATCTTTATACTGGCATAAAGAAACACCAACGTCTACAAATTACATCTGCTGCAGGCTATTCAGAAATCCTTGAAATATAGTCTTCTGGACTTCTTTTTTGCTTTTTATTGGTTCACAAATGAAGTCATACCGGAAAGCAGAAAATACACGACATCGAAAGATACACATTGCATCTAATTTCTGATGAGTGAACAGCTGGCTGCTGCTCTTGCTAGTAACGTGTACGAGACTGCGACGCTTAATTCTTAGAAAGACCAATGCGCTACGTCATAATCTTACAGTTTTCCAACTGGCACCTTCTGGTTTCTGGGATTTCCTAACCGAAAAAAAAAAAAAAATGTAATCCATACCGAAGTTGCCTACATAGAAGAGTAAACAAATGTCTTTCTTTTTATTCCAGAAATAACTCCAGGAGTGAATTAAGAGAAAACTTGGTCGTTGCTCTTCGCAGTAAGTTCAAAAGGAAAACCAACCTGATTAATTAAACTTAACTTCCGTCTGGCGTTGAAGCTTTGGCTTGCCTGAAGGATGACGTATAAAACTACGACACACAGGCAGAGGAACGAGAAGAGAAACGAAACGGTTTGATAATGAGTTTGAGTAGAGGAACAGAGGTCTAAGAAACAGTTTTACTCAAAGTCTATTACTGTAAGATATGAACACCAATTATAAGGCAGCATTCTCAATACTTCAACAAGTCCTATCTCTTCAATAAATAAATAAATACATAGATAGATAGATAGGATAGGATAGGATAGGATAGATAGTTACCTCTCTCACTCACTCTATAAAATATTACACGGCATTGTTTATCCTTTTATTTAAATGTCACCTTATCAGACTATAAAATTAACAGAATTAGATTAGATTTGTTGGGATGCGATATCATTATTGGCAAAAATTTTAAAGAGTTGCCACAAATGTCCTAGCGTAATGCTTATAATCTCGGTCTGTAAAGGTTCATTCATAATGTTTTTAACATTCTTCTATCCGATATATCCAGATTTTTGAAACTTCATACTAATATTTCTACATAATTTATACTGTGCAAATTTCAATGGGTAGTCATAGATAGTGAAAAATTTTGTACTGAATTTGTTTGTTCAAACGATTACCTTAAATTGAATATACACTTTCTATTTGTTCACATAATTCTCCTTTCTTCAGTATAATTACGGAAAAGCTGTTATCACTTCGAAAAGAAAACAAAAACAAACAAACAAACAAAAAAGTCGCTGTTCAATTCACAATTCATGACTGACGAAATACCCATCAACTCACACCAACTCAATACTGTCATATTTGGGGAGTCGCGGTGACAGTTATCATCTGATGGTAGGGTTTCCTGGTTTAATCCCAGCTCCAGTCAATTGAGTTTTGTGATGTACAGTTTTGAAATGTACCCAGGTTTCTTCGGGGTTCTTTCGTTTACTCCTATTTTCTTCATTCCTCCATTCCGTCTCCCTTGTCCTCTGAGCTTAAACTCAACACTGTCACAATCTTAGCTCTAGGTACTCAAAAATACTGTAGACATTAATCAGAGAAGAAACCAATTTGCAGCAATACTCAATCCAATGATCAAGACATAAACAGCTCCCATCGTTCAACACAATCTCCGTTCGCCTCACCACTGCAATCTCTTCAGACACCACCGAAGATGTTCTCGGTGTTTACAAGTAGGAGTAATCACATGAAAAGTAAGTGGAAACGGAAATCTACTTCCTACAGTAGAGTGTTTAGTGTTTGTGTGGAATCACGATGGCCTGATTGAACTGATGATCGCCATCCTTTCAGTTAGAGCAGCCCGAACAATTCTTCTGCGTTTCAGGGACACGTGTTCTGGGATCCATTTGCCTTCCATAGCATACACCACTGATCAACCACTGACATGTCACGACTCACGTAGATGACAATTCTGTGAAACGACTACCCGGCTTCTCGCAACCGATAGAGGGTTGGTTTGGGACAGTGTTCTGAAGACTAAGCAAAACCACCCACTGCCCTGATCAGTTATGGTTGTTCTAGGAGATCCATATTTGATCAGAAATGACAATCCAGTGCAGGATTTCAAGATGGCGATCCTGGATTTTGATTTCGGCATATCTCTGAACCGCAAGGCTATATGAGACATGAACCTACAGCTTAATGTGGGATCCGAGCTATATGGTCTCCCGCTGGATTAGAACTTGGGTCTTCTGTGCTGACGGCAATTATTGTTGGCGGTGCCAACTCATGTGGCACCCCTTCCGAGTTGCCAAATGTCAGTGGTGGCATATGCCTAATTCATCTGTAATGGCACGGACACTTTTCCGAATGTCTGCTTCCACGGGACTCATTCTGCAATTTGTCACCGGTATGAAATTTGACAAACCAACAGTAAATGGTGCATGTCAGCTATTCTAGTCCAAATGTAAAGTCAATGTTCCTTGTGACTTGCTGTGCAGTGTGTTTCAACATGAATTCGCAAAGAAAAATCACTCGCAACTGTGTTCTTCATGGTGCATTTTCATATAATCCTGTTCAACAAGGCATGCCTCTTGACTGTCCGGATAACCCAAGCTTGTTTGCTGGACGTGTACAGAGTTTGTGACGTTAGATGTGTAATCTTACTCCACGCCTATGTTATGTACTGAGGTGAGTACCCAACCTGTATTTAATTAGTACCCAACCTGTGAAAACTACAACATTATAACACAAGCATGGGTGGCAATGAAATGTATACCACATATTACTATATTAATGACATAAATAAATGATTAAGCTCTAACCAAACTGTTACTAACTATAAACCCGTTGTCATACATAGTCGTTGTAATAATCTACGAGCTGCAGTAAGATCTTCACTGGTGGCACCGAATAAAGGAAGTTTTGAATGTATACCGGTTGCTTGCGAGGTTGCCTGTATTTAGACCACAATTCATTGCTCCTGCCTGCTAGCATTTTCATGGGTTCGTTGTCGAATAATGCATTACAATTCGGAACCTCATTCAGTCTAGTTTTATGATTTCTCATATTTTCCAAGTTCTACCTACCTAGTACAGAATTATATTGATTGTTTTTATAAACAAATTGTGAATCGATATTATAGCGTTAATTTTATTCGAATTTCAGTTTATGTTCTTTTTAATCAGTAATTAATTATTGACACGTAAGTTCGAAAAGATTTTTTTAAATCTGATGTGAAGCAGTTCATAAATCAATAATAATCAAAACTGACATGAATGGTTTATATTTAATTGCGTATTACACTCCATTTATTTGATAAGGAAGTTTTATTCCTTGCTCCCATTCAATGAAATTATGCTCACGCTAGTATTAAACTCAAGTATAAATTATTTTACTGTCGAAAGAAAAAAAGAGTAAATGACTTGCAAAGAATACTGACAGAAAATGTACATGGAGTTTTAAAAATATAAACTTAAATGACGCTTAACTTTTAACAATGGCATTCTGAAAAGTCGTGAGATTCTCTTATAGCATGGAAACAGCTGTGGGAAGAAACATCTGATTGACAGGTGAACGAACAGCTGTTTCATTCACCAAGATTTCACACATGCATCAGACACAATGATTATTTTTCATGGGAAAAGATTAAGTATTTGCCAGGTCTACGTTGTTTCTGTCTGACCTTGGACTTCATAATTGCATGAAGTGGTGATATTGTATACAAAACACAATCAGCTTCCAATGATGAAAATTTCCCAGTTGTCATTCTCCAACATTTACGAAAAACAACTAAGTTCGAAGATGCTACCAGTAAAGAAACGGTTCCTTCGGAACTTCAATATTCTGCTGCATAGTAGCCTTAAGCTTTAAAACTGATAACTGGTTCTAAAGGATCTGCAGGTGTAAAGTTGATTTGTAAGAATATTTACCGTAACTATTATTATTATTATTATTATTATTATTATTATTATTATTCAACTGAAACTGGATATATTTGAAACTTGGTGATCATTTGTATTAAGATGAGTAAAACTCCGGAGAAAGTACCCCGGTTAAAGAAATTTAACAAACTGTATATTTTCTTAATTGCATTACAATAAGATTTCACACAAAGGCTAAAATATTAATTTCATGGTTTATTTTTATCATATCCTATGGAAAAATGATCCACTATAGTATAATGGAATATTCTCGATTAGTACTCAATTTTGAAAGGTTTACACAACTTTGCATCTCTTTAAGTCACGCACTGTTCTATATGATATTTAATAATAATAATAATAATAATAATAATAATAATAATAATAATAATAATAATAATAATAATAATAAACACTTTTAAAAATCAATTCAAGTTTCTCTAAACTTTATCTGAATAAACATGATTAGCACCACAGGTGGTAATTAATTAATTTCTTACGATTCTATTTTAGATTTCTTTCCGTACATATCGAAAACGTGTCATGTAGTAACGATACTGTTTAGACATGAAGCAGAGTACACGGCGTCTATCATGTAAGCCTGTATCATTCTAGTCTTGAAGTTAAATGGGGACGTAAGCATCGGGGCTATTTGCTCTCGTCACGATCAACACAACTGCTCAAACACAGACTGCCGTAAATAAAATTTAAAAACGAACATATCAAAACGCAAGAAACAAAAAACTGTTCCAAAATAGAAGTAAATACCTAAAAACAATAATATAGAAAATATATAACAATAAATAATAATAAAACAATAAAAACTCAGAATAAAAGATAAAATGCAGCAACAATAAATAAAAGAACTGCAAAGTTCAGAGAACTTGAGCAATGTTACAAACGTGCATAAAAGCACTTACAAGGGGCACTAGGAAAGTTTTGCAATACGGTCTTATTTCTTATACTTTTTCAAAGTGCTTTCCACCACACATTACACATGTTTCCATTCTTTGAAACCAGTCGTTAAAGAAACTCTGCCATCTTTCAGAAGATTTGGGCACACTCATCTTTCCATGCCCTTAGAAGGGCGTCATCGCTTGTAAAACGCCTTCCTTTCAGTCTGGTCATTACATGGAGGAACAGCCCGAAGTCATAGGGAGCAAGATCTGGACAGTACGGAGGGTTCTCTAACAGTTTTAGTCCAGTGTTGGCCAAATACTCTGAGCAAACGTTTGAACGGTGCGCTGGAGCGTTGGCGTGGTGAAGAAACCATTTCTCCAACCTTCAGTTTGGGCACAACTGTTTGAGAGCTGTAGAACTATAGGCAAACATTTTTCGGTAAACCGCTTTTCTGTGACTGTCTTCTGTGTTTCTAAAAGAACTCGCTCGATAATTCCTCGCACACTAAAAAATACTGCCACTATTCTATTCTTCACTGTGGACTTTCGAACAGACACGGGGGTCTCTTCATCTTCGAACACCTACACTTTGTTTTGAGCTTTGGTCGGGAGTCACAGTAACAGAGCCAAGTTTCGTCACCTGTCACAATACTATTCATAGAGGAAGAATTTCCATTTTTACATTTTTTCAACATTTCACGGCAACATCAAACATGATGTGCAATCTGCTCTTCGGTTAAGTCATATGGTACCCAAAGGGTACAAAGCTTTCTATAGCGAAGGTAATAGCGGAGAATTGCAAGAACTGCTGGTGCATTAATGCTCAAACATATCTTTGTTTGATGCTATGTACCCCGTCTATCTGTTTCAAGCATTTTCCTTGCTGAAGCAATGTTTTGTTCAGTCGCAATTGAAGATGGCCGACCTGACCTTGGAACGTTCTCAAGGCTAAAATTTCCTTTTTGAAACTCTCAGTACCACCTGAATATCGTTGTACGATGAGGACAAACCTCTCCAAGCACAGGAGTCACTTTCTCTAAACACTGATCAACACTTAAACCACGTGCAAAATTGTAGCGCAAAATTGCCCGGTATTCAGTTTTTGACGACGACGACATCTCCAAATCTTTCCACTAACACAACTGAATATTAACTGACACTGAGACAATGACTAGATCTTCTATAGTGCAAGTTTGGACATGTCTAAACACACGCTAAGTTGCAAACTCGTGTGATGATTTGTTCTGTTCTAATGCAAAACTTTTCTAGTGCCCTTTGTAAATGCTCAACAATATCAATATCACTGTCCAATGCAAGTTTAAATATAAGCGGTAGTTCGTGAAGTTCTCTCAGATCTGAGTATTCAGTACACTCGACAAGAATGTACTGAATACTCAGTGGGACAATACAGTTTTCACAATATGGACGATTCAGACGACATAGCAAATCCTGTGGGTCAGATGAGAATGTCCAACGCAAACGCATCACGACCACTTCATCTCGACGACTAGGCCAACAGGATGTGTGCTACTCTCCAAGAAGTGGCTTAACTTGTGAAGTTTATTTTCATTTGCCTGGTGCCAATCTACTTCCAATGAGAGTGCACCAAGGTGTGAAAACAGCTACAGAGATCGGAGTGACGAAAACTATGCTTCAAACGCAACCCTGGCCAAGGCGACGTAATTAGCAGTTCTGTCAACACGACCGTTTTCCCGAATGCCTACATGACCTGGCACCCAGCAGAACACGACGACACAACCCAGCTGCTGTAGTTGATGGCATCTCACAAAATGTCTCGACTGAGGGCGTGCTTACTGAACACTTTCTGTAGGCTCATAACTAAACTTTGAGAGTCGGTGCAAACCAGGACATGACGTCACATAAAATTACGTAAGTTCCACTCTCATTTGATACATAAATTTTCAAAACATTGCATACATATAAATTTCTGAATAACTTTCTAGTACATAGATTCTTTAGCGCAGTATTTCGTGCTGTTGACATGTTCCCTTCTGTTTAAAAAAAAAAAATAAAATAAAATAAAAATAAATGTGCAAGATAAGTGGCGAAACTTAACACGACGAAATGGCACAAATAAAGTACGGAAAACAGATTTTTATGTAACTAACAAGAATATTGTACATCGTGGGGAATTTTTAAAAAGCCAGAATCTTTAATAAGAATTTACTACTACAACAAGGAACACTGTTTTCAGGTCATGCCTAAATTTCCCATCTTCTTTCTTCACAGCCGCAGAAGTTTGAAACACTTGAACAGAAAACAGAGACCAGGAGATTGCTTTGAGGAGAAACACACCCAACACAATATTTAACTGTTGGCTAAACTAACATGTGAGTATCAAAGAGAAAGTGATCTTGCTTGTGATCGAATCACAGGAAAACTGCTTGACCGTTTGAAATGATTTTTTTTATATAATTACTAACAACCTCCAACTAGGTTTTTATGATAATGATTTGACTAAAATGCATATCTTAAGGGAGAAGCAGGCATCATAATTCATGAAAAATAACTAACAAGGAGAAAGCAGACTTTGGTAAATGAACTTCGGGGCCATCTTTCGCGAGGTAGTAGTGCACATTTCAAATGTTAATATTACACACTGGGAGAGCGCAATATCTAGAGATAGCCCAGATAAAGCATCTTAAAGTTTCGGACTCGCCACATCTATGATACGACGCATAAAGATACCAAGTGATGGCGTGGCAGATTGAGGAGCACCTACAACTCACGTGCATAAGGTCAAGAGTTCGATTCCGCTCGAGTCTGCTTTTTTGTTTTTGTATATAACCTACTACGAGCAAACACGGTATGTAACATATAACAATATTACCTATAAACTAAAATTCAACAATAAGTGAAATACTACAACGCAATTCAGTATCACTGTTCTTTGGAGGAGTGAAGATTCAAAAAAATTTACCAGTATGACTCGCGTGAGGGTTTTATTTCCTTTCTAATTGTTACGGTTTTGTCATCTTCACCAATTATATACTTAATTTTAATTATTTTTTAAGTTTCTGTTTTCCAGCCTTATGCAATACCAAGTTTAATATTAATGTGTGGTTTGAACCCCAACCGGAGGTTGAATCCAGTGTAGTTAGCGGTTGCACATACACGAACTCTTACACTATAGGCCGTTTCCCACCACATTATTCTATCTCCAAGACAGATTGCAGAAACACTCCACCGGCTCTGGTAATTCTATTAGTAGATTTTAAATTACCAGTTTAACAAAAGTGTGATATTCCGCATCCGCTGTATGATATTTTACTTTCAAGTTAGGGACCATCAGAAAGGGGGAGATAAGAGGTCAATCCACAACGAGGTGCAACAAAAGTTTGCATACAATCCTCAGTTGGAAATCTTTCTTCTCTACGGTTAGGCTATTCGAGAATGCGTTTTTGATGCGTTACCCCCCGCAGTGAACGTGACCTAGGTGGCTATTCGGTTAATTTACTTTCGCCAGTTATAAATCATACTGTGAGCCAGTCTGGATTTCTAGGTCTTTTTTTTTTTTTTTTTTTGCCAGGTCCAGTTAATAATAGCAGAGTTCCAATATTCTGCATAAAGCATCTTCCAAACAGCTGTTTCTTGCTAAAAATTCCCTTGCCTGGCAACATGTCTTTCCTTTTTCCCCTTCCTTTAGAATTTTTATTTTGTAACACACCATATAAGCACTGCAAAACACACTTCTGCAAGGACACGGAAATCAGCTGGTGAAAAGGTTCCAAATCTTGGAACAGTCACGAATCCCGCATCGCGCACTAACAGTTTTGCGAATGATCTGTGCGAAGCTCTAATTAACGCGGGCGTTCCTTTATGAAAGCTAGAAAATGTTTCCTTTAGAAACTTTCTAGAGAAATACACAAAACAAAAAGTTAAAAGTCAATCATCTTTGAGAAAGACTTACGTTGATAGCGCGTACAGCAGAACTATTGACGATATCCGTAAAAGTGTTGCTGACAAAAATATATGGATTTCAATTGATGAAACTTGCTATATTCTAGGACGTTCCATTGCCAACGTTGTAAGTGGAACTTTGGGAGGGGAAGAAGGCACACAAACATATTTGATTGCATTAGAAGTTCTAGAAAAAGTAAATGGCACGGCAATTGCATAGGTTTTTACAAAATCGCTGAGTATTCTGTGGCCAGAATGTGTAAAATACAAAAAGGTCCTTTTTGTCACAGACGGAGATGCATACATGAAAAGTGCAGCAAAAGCCCTTAAGGTTCTATTCCCACGTA
Source organism: Thermobia domestica (assembly GCF_964235325.1). NCBI lineage: Eukaryota > Metazoa > Arthropoda > Insecta > Zygentoma > Lepismatidae > Thermobia > Thermobia domestica. Next base: position 190,004,017 of record NC_137463.1, on the reverse strand, counting down.
TGCTGCATGTCACCTATCTGGTACACGCGCTACATAGAATTGCAGAGGAAGTTCGTTCTCATTTTCCTGACCTTGACCTTCTTGTGTCAAATGTGAAAAAGGTATTTCTGAAAGCTCCGTCGCGAACAAGTGCGTTTCGCGAATTAGCCCCTGAACTTCCGCTTCCACCACAGCCCGTCTTAACGAGATGGGATACATGGATTACAGCTGTTCTCTATTATGCTAACAACTTTGAACTCATCAAAAGAATCATTTATACTTTTGATGATGATGCGTCTTCAATTAAGGTTGCTCAAAGTTTGCTTAAGAATTCCTTGAAAAATGACTTAGTCTTCACTGCAACACATTTTGCAAAGTTACCAGATGCTATTGCCAAGCTTTAAAAAAAAAAAAAAAAAAAAAAAAAAAAAACTCGCCAGTTCTCTGAAAATCTTTAATGATACTCTCAACGATCTGAGTGTTGTACCTCGTGATAAGGGCGAGTATATTCGGAGTAAGTGTGATTGTGTTGTAAGTGCTAATCCAAATTTGGGAAAATTGAAGGACATTGCTAGTGTTACGGAAGGTGATGCTGATACAACTGTTGACGGTGACATGGATCCTTCCCAAATTGCATGTTTCAAGTATGCTCCAGTGTCATCTCTAGATGTGGAAAGATCATTTTTACATCTAAAGCAAGTTCTTTCTGACAGGAGACAAAGTCTTTCCTTTGAAAATCTTAAAAAGATGTTAGTTTCAGAGAACAAAAATATGAAAAACCTTTCGTGAGTGAAAATAAATTGCTAGTGTAGTGTAAAATGACTTCACTTTAGTATTTCGTGTGCTTTGAATGTTTGTGCTAATGTAACCGCGTGTGAATAAAATATGATAATGTTTCTAAGTTATTGTTTTATTGTTACTACTGAAGAATGAATTGTTAGATGTCTCTTCACGGGTTGCGAAAGTTTCCAGAATTTTAAATGGTAAGTACAAAGTGCAAAATCAAACATTTTATTCGATTAGTAAACGAATTATAGCTTATTATAGCTTTTACATGTTTTAGTATCTATTTTTTCCCCAAAGTTCATGACTGCTTGTTTATTTTATTTTGCCATTTTACCTGCCATTTTTGGGTGTTTATTTTGCAATTTTGCCAGCCATTTTCGGGCTTTTATTTCGCCATTAATTTCGGGTTTTAGTGATTAGCCATCCACACTTAAATACATGGTCAACTGGTTCCAAGCGTACGCATGGGCAATAAAAAGGCTTGCGAACCCTTCGAATAACCGCCCAGTACGAGAGGTTAAGTTTGACCTGAAATCGCTTCTTTATCTAAGTTTCATAATTGTTTATTCATTGATTTTAGTTTAGAAGTCTGAGCAAATAAGCAGCCGAAGCTTACATTGAGCTTTAGATCAATATTCTATCTTTTGGGGGTGGTGCAATGAAAAATTCTGAAGCATTAAGGGCACCCTGAGTATAAAATGTTTCGAAAATACTAGCTTAAAATCATCATATGTTTCACAACAAGCATTTAGGCGTGTATATCTAGTTAACCAAGAAGAAACATGGCAGCCTGCCTAGTAGTAAGTAACAAATTTATAGAATAAGAAATCGTCCACTTATGTACCTACCTCCCATATATATATGATGTTACGTCAATTTTCCCATTAGGCCTATTGATATATTTTGTACACAAACAAAATGTTTTCCTCGCAGGTCAAGGTCTAAAGGTAATCTGTAGTTCAAGGGCAGATAAGCAGGTCAATTTCTATTGTGTCCTCTGATGATAATGGCAACTGAGTAACTTTTCGTAATGGCAGCAACTTTCGACCCGTTCACAGTCAGCAAGTGACTTCTAAAAAATGTTTTAGTAATAATTTTACTGCTGCTACGAAAAATTAATTTGTAATTCCACTATACATTATAGTATTAAATCAAAATTAGCTTGGAACTGTTCTGACATGTTGGAAGTTGCCAAAGAGCTTAAGCAAACTACTATGTGACTGCAAGAATATTCTCACTTATACTAAAAAATACTGGGTCTCAATTTCATTATGGTTTACGTCAACGCAACACAAATTTTGCGTTTAATTTGCTATAATACAGATAGTGTCTATAATTATTACATTTTTTGTACGGCGTTGCGGTCAGTAAAAATTGTGAGATCATGCGGAATGAGGCCCACTGTCTGATGACTGTTTTTAAGTAACGACTGAAATGCTTCAGAATTACATTCCACATGTCGTCCTAAAATTATGTGAAAACTTTGGTTAACGTCCCTCTGCAATGTTCTGCAGATACAGAATATGACTACACATTTCCATGCCTAAAATTGAACCGAGGATTACTCTCACTAGAAATGATACTACTCTCTGACTAGTCCCTGTATTCTCACCTTTTGGCTTCTAGGTCAACCAGTTTTATGGGACGCAAACTCATTGTTTAAAAACAAATTCTAGAATAGGAAATTTTGAAAATATGAGTAAGTCTTAAAGCAGTTATTTCGAAGATGTTTAGGTTCATGACCATATTAGGTTTAGGTAATTTCATTGATTCAGGTATATTCAGCAAAAACTCTCTCATATGTACACTCATGTCCAAACTTATTGTCGCATATCTATAATTTGTTGTAGGAATATAATTTCATAACGAATTCGCCCGGTATTTCTTATAACGTTAGTATGTGTATAATAGGCAAAGACATGTATGTGGCAAATTTCATGTCAAAAGAGCAGTAAATAAGAATAATAAAACGAAAACAAAACTTCTTGTCCATTTAGCAACATTTTGTTCTACCCATTCTAATTTTCGTATTTGTAATTCTTTTCCTATGAAATTTATCACAAATATACATTTTCCAATTACACACACAGTAACAATATTAAAATTACCCTGCAAAATCATTATCAAATTATATTCTTACAAGACAGTTATAGATATGCGACAATCATTTTGGACATGAGTCTACATACATGTCTGATAGGCTTGTTTCCGTTCATGAATATTAATAGGTCACTTATGCTCTCTATCCCAATTTTCTAAAATGAAATTTAAAATGTACCATGCATACTTATATAAACCTATATATTACCACAGACACATAAAAACCTACCGATTCCTTCTACGGAAGCGACATATTTTGAACAGTTTTTCTATAGTTCAGCGAATTATTCTGAATTATTCTTAATTTACACTGAAAGTGCAAAAAGAAAAAAAAAAGTCTTTTCGAGATATACTGTAAAACGATGCATTGTAGATTAAATCTTGTTTCACTAAAAATAATGCAGATGACAATCTCAGTTTTTCAATGTGGTTATCAGATGTAACATGTTCGTATGTTCTCTACATTTTTTTCATGCAAATAAAACTACACTAATTTCGAAACAAAATACTTTTCGACCTACTCTTTCCTGATTTGTGGGTGTTCTAAACTTCGGTCTGTTTGTGTAATGTTCTCATGTAGAAAAGAAGTATTTCAATATACTTAAAACTAAATGTTCAACTACAAATTAAGATATCGGTTGTATTAATATATGCTAATTTAAGGAAGAAACTATTTTCTTTCAGTGACTGTTTATCGTTTGACCTGCCTGTAACATTGTGTTTGCTTGTGAATCTGCGTAACGTCCGTCTTCAAAGTTAATACGTTGAAAACAAGAGGGATAGGTGAGTACCAGCACAAAAGGCTGGCACTAGCAATTACTGTTTCTAGTACATGTGTTTAAATCCTAGATACTTCTATAATTTCTCTCAGTGTACCAGGTATTATCATTGTTTTCCTTGATTTATTAAACCGTGAAAACAACAAGAATAAAACTTATGAATATTTTTAAAACAAAAGAATAAGATATTAGGGGAATGGTAAGATTAAAGTATACATATGCACAGAATGAGTGCATAAACGTCTGTTTCAAGAATGTTACCACTACTACACCTCGAATTAATTTACCATTTTAATTCTTCTCTATCTAATTCGTCATCAGAAATAAATTTATGCCAAGGAATCTATATGACGCATGCTTGTAGAAAAATGACTCATAAAAACACGTGACTTTGTGACTCCACTATATCTTTTTTCCAAGTTTTCGCAACAGTTTGCCAAACAACGTATATTGTGTCTCCACAAGAAGTCATGAGAGAAAATTTACAGGTACAATGTAATACATGTAGTGTAAAGTGGCTTCGTTCCAAATTGCCGTGCCAATTCAAGAAAGTTTCATCTTTTCGTCTCATCATCCATAACGGTGCATGTGATGGAGGAACCATTATACGTTGTTATCCCACTAGCATGTGGCAAATCTGTTGTTTTGTTGGCAGGAATCGAGGTTCCAAGTCATGACACAAGGTGATAGTTCACAGTTTATTGCATCTGCAAATCCTTTGAATGCCAATTGGATATATATAAAAATAAAGGTTGGACCATTTATCTTAAAACAGTTGTAACTTTGAAATTAATAGAAAAAATGCTAACATTTTGCAAGATGTGAATATTCACAGAGGAAAATTGTTTGGCAAGCTCTACAACATCACCAGATTAAGCGTTCTCAACTCCACATAAAGCTGCATTTTTCGAAATGACGCTACGTCAGATTATTGCATTATTTCAAATCTACCTGTTTAATGAAAACGTATAATACCATATTACTTATTTAGTGCTATAAGATAGGAGCGCTACACTATCATAAAAACTAAACTTTGGGGGCCTGTGAGATGCACAAGGCAACGCACATCCATAGTTCCTTAGTGCCGAGTACTACGGTCACTGTGTGATGTATTTCCAATAAATAAAATATGAAGAAAATTAGAGAGAAATTGAGCATTCGATCTTTTCAGTCTTTAATTCCAAAAAGTGCTTAGATAAATATTACATCCAATCATACAGATGATTCTTAATGGTCGTCAAGTTCTCTACACCGTTAACAACAATTTAAAATTTCAAACTGTTCCGAAGATATTAAGGTGTGATGTAACCGATAAGGGGTCAAAATTTCGGGTTTTCAAAGTATGTTTTTTCTGGAAGTATGTAACTTTCACATTTCAGCCTGTAAATTTTATGAAGCTATTACGAGTTTAAGATAGGAAAACTTCATTTTGTATGAATAAAAATGTGATTTTTTTAAAACGAATGTTGATGTAACTTTTGTGCAACTTGCTCTGTGTTCAGTTCTTGCATTTTTCTTTCCTTATATTATTATTTTTTATATTAAAAAGGTGTTTTTCTCGTCTGTGTAAAGATGGTTGATATCATGAACTGGCAATACCTTCATTTCTGCCTCTAGTCAGCAAATGCGCGTTAAATTATAGTATTTAATGTGTGTTTGCAGTGAACGTTGTTTTCCTTTATTATATCTTATTCTTTTTATTTTGCTGCGGCGCTCGTTTATTTTTTTTTTGACTATGGGGAGAAGTGAAAGAGTGTACAAGAAACGTAAATTCTGTGGGAACATATTTACATTGTGTTTGGCAGATAAAACAATGCCCAAAGGAGCTCTGAAAATAAAGTTGGATTTCGGACGTGCAAGTGCTTCGAGAAGGAAGTTGAGTGTCTGCGGATAGTTGTTGTGCCATTTTTGATTGTCTTAACAATGGGAGTAGTTTTCGGCTCACTAACCTGAGATTATTGTCTGCAGCAATCGAAATGCATGCTTCTGTGTTTCTTGCAGTACCTCTGGTCAGATATCTGTAGAGGACTACAAGGATAAGCCTTGTGGTATGACATCTCTCTTAGAAATACTATGTCAAGCTTGTGGAGCCAAGACTGATTTCTACACTTCAAACAAGACATCATCAGACTTTTGAGTCTAATATTAGATTAAATCAATTTTATTGGGCAACTTATTTTCATAGCAAAACAAGCCACATGGTGTGTCCAAAGGGAGAAAATTCGTGGTGTGGCTACAACAGAAGCCAAGTTACAGGGGAGCATTACGAACACATTTTCTATCAGAAGCAGTAATGAATCATACTAAGAAACCCTTTCGAGCGCTTACTGACACAGCTCCTCAAGAAATGTCTTCACGGCAAGATTCAAACACTGAACGAAAGTTTCAATAGCATGATTTGGCAACGCTGTCCAAAAACGTCCTTTGTTGGTGCAAGAGTGGTACATATAGCTGCCTATGATGCTTTGATGTGTTTCAGTAGTAGTTTTTCGATCAGGTTTGAGGTTTTGTAGAAGTTAGGAATAGCACCAGGTGAATACACAGAAGCGATTCTGGAGGACATTGATCTGAAACGTGTTGCAAAAGCAGACTTATCAACAGAACGGCAGACAAAAGACTCAAGAAAAAGGAAAAGAGCAGAGAAGAAAGATGAGAAAGCACAGAAGACAACGAAAAATGTGGGTATGGTGCATTCTAAGTGCTTCAAGTAACCGGCAATTTGTGAAAAAACTACTAATCTTTACATGCGTTTTTCTCAGAATTACATTTTTTTTACATATATGTTTCTTTTTCTCAGATATCATAAGGTCTATCGTTCTGAAATTTGTTGTCACGTTAGTCTTAGTGATAACAATGCTTGTGAACTAGAATTATTTTGATAGCTTAACGCTGATTATGTGATGGTGGTAGTTAATTGTATTTCTTATGTGTATTTTAGTATTACGTAAAATACAGTGTATTATTTCTCACCATACACTGGAGCATTTGAATTAATTTTAGTTCACAACAAACACAATGCCGTCCTAAACAAAACCTGCAAACTTGATGCAAATCCATCTATCCGTTTCCGAAAAAAAAAAAAGGTACAAAATTTTTTAGTTATTTTCTCCAATGATGTGCAATGCGGATTGCATGCACTGAAGCTAAACTTCACTCCACAGAAGCAGATAATGGAAGCACCTATAGCTACAGGAAAAGTGTCAAAAGATATAGATGTAATAACAGCTGAGAAAATGAAATTTCCCTGTCCCCACCATCCCCCCTTAAAAACACACAGAAATTTGTTATACTGATTAAAATGGTGTATTTGTGGGAACTTACTAAGTGATTGCTGTTTTTCTTTGTTTCTGTATCATCATAGCAAAAGTTGTTTCTTGTAGTTGTAATTAGAACAAATTATCACAATTATGTAATGTTATGCAGTGTTGCAGACATTTACAATATTCATCACATCTCAAAAATGGTTTGGAATATCAAATGGCTGAAAACGGCATTATGATCTTAAGTTTATTGAGAGCCATCTATGCGATTTGATGTGATACTTAACTAAGCAGTTTTTCGAACTAAAAACATTAGAAAAAAAGTCAATATTACAACCCCTTGTAAGTTTGTTTCTATTCTTCATATCATGGTCAAAGTATTCAATAATACGATACTTTCGATGTGCATTGTCACATCCGTCTCACTTGCAATATTACTGTTGTAGCGAATTTCAAACTTTGAATGTTTGAGAATATTTGTGATACTGCAGCATCCTTAGTTTGTAACACTGCATTATAAGTGTGGTATCGTAAGTTTTCGTTTAATATATAGATTTGAAATATTTAATAATCTGACGCTGTGTTATTTTAAAACTACAACTTTGTGTATGGTTGACAATATTGTTACGTGGTTGAGTCAAAAGTCTTGTAATATTCTGTTACACAACATACCTGTATTCAGATGAGGATCCAAGGGGGCTATAGGGGCTATAGCCCCCCTTGACGCTCAGGTATACACTGAATAAAATTGGCTTCAATCCTGCTTTATACTGGATAAAGCTGCAAACTATGGTTTAGCCCCTCCCTTGATCATATCCTGGATCCGCCATTACCTGTATTTCTTACAGTACAATGAAAGCAGGTTAACATTCAAATTAGTCCATCTTGGACTGTAGATCCTACGTCTTGCTGTGAGAGGTAAAGAAGTCGGTCACTACTGCTTCTACCTCCTGCTGATTGATGAAGCATAGTGATTTCTGGAAGTGCACCATGGATTGAAACAGGTAGTAATCTGAAGGGGCATGATCAGGACTGTATATGCCGGGTGTGGCATAACTTCAATGCCATCCAATTCCCGACTTTTTGTTGGTTTTTCAAACGAATGTGGTTCTGCGTTATCCTGTTGCAGCAGGGAGAGCTTTCTGTTTACTAATGCGAGACATTTTTGGCGTACTGAAGTATACATCCGCTCCAATAATCTGAAGGGGCAAGATCAGGACTGTATGCCGGGTGTGGCATAACTTCAATGCCATCCAATTCCCGATTTTTTGTTGGTTTTTCAAACGAATGTGGTTCTGCGTTATCCTGTTGCAGCAGGGAGAGCTTTCTGTTTACCAATGCGAGACATTTTTGGCGTACTGAAGTATACATCCGCTCCAATAATCTGAAGGGGCAAGATCAGGACTGTATGCCGGGTGTGGCATAACTTTAATGCCATCCAATTCCCGATTTTTTGTTGGTTTTTCAAACGAATGTGGTTCTGCGTTATCCTGTTGCAGCAGGGAGAGCTTTCTGTTTACGAATGCAAGACATTTTTGGCGCACTGAAGTATACATCCGCTCCAATTGTGCGGAATAAATTGCGATTGATGGTGGTTAAAAATGAACGCGAAGTGAATTTTCCCCCCTGTAGATCCACCACAGAAAGGCCACGAATTAATGCTTAAAACGGACCTGTCTGACGACCAGCTGTGAAAGTTGGCCTTTGCTTAACCACTGTTTTTACAATTGGTTATTTAAACGATTGTATAAAACGAAGGCCTTTGGATCTATTTTTAACCTGTTAAAGTGCAGGACAAGAGAAATAAATACTATCAGAACAGACATGTGATTGACAAATGCTGGAAAGAGGTAAGTGCAAAACTGGAGGAGGAAGAAGAGTAAATGTTAATTACAATTTATTATATTATTACTATGCTTATTACCTGCTCTTGTTACTGTAGTTTCCTTTCTGCTTCAGATCCGCTATTCATAAGAGGGTTCTTTCAAAATAATGTTACGTAAATATCGCTCGCATTTTCAGTTGCATTTGAGGGCGTAAATATGGATATGGACACCAGTGCTTTCTTTCTGAATCTAAATGCAGCACTATCAAGAAGGAAAACTTATCCGACGAGCTACTCATCTTTCATATAACTAGCAGATTTTTGCATGCCCTGCCAAACGTGTTATGTTCAGTAGACGGAGAAGACCTGTGCTGATAGTCGGCTCCGATAATTGCAAGTAGACTCTCTACTCTAATACATAAAGTGTCTTAAGTATGTAGTTGACCAGAATGTAGGGTGAATTGCCTCAAATTCTATATTAACCCTGAATTGTAAGATAATGGCTATACATATTTACATCATACATCAAGTCCTGTATCATATACCGTTGCGAAGAAAAGTATACACTAACTCACATTTACTTTTTCGTTTCGTTTTTAACTTGGGAAACTAAAGGGCCAATTTTTGTAAGGTCTACGGAAACTTGAAAGGAATTACATGTTAAAAGAAAATGAACTGAAGTTGATCCATTGATAAATAACAGAATCCTTTTTCTTTGAAAGGGGGGGGAGTAAAGAGTGGCAATATATGATACTTTTGTTGGCGACTATAAAATTTAACTTTACACAACTGGGAATGTACTATTAAATTAGGTAATACATATTACAGAATTGGCGTTGGGTATTAGTAATGTGGAGAAACATGCTAATCGACGGAAAGAAGAAACGAAGAAGATAGCTGATCTACACTATTTAGTATTTGTTATAGATGGAAATCATGTAGTGCAAATAAATTTTGACTGTAGTATGGATAAAATTATAGCTGCTTGAGTATATTTCGGTAAACGGCTTGTAAACCGGGGCAAAACTGTGTTTGTAAACCACATTTCATGACAAAAGCAATTTAAAGCAACTCAGCTCTAGATATATTAATTTTCTAAAACAGCAAGTTGGAGGTACTTTCCAATATACACCTGCCTACGTTTCTTCAGTCACTTGGAAACAGACAATAAGAAACCAAAGAACTTGTTTCAAGGAGCCATTTGTCACTGAACTTCTACACAGATGCACTTTCTTGAAATACACATTTTTAAGCCTTTACTTCTTGGCAACAGAGCAAATAAGTTATTTTTAAAAGAATGATTTATCGTTCTTTGTGCAAGTTTTGCTTGATACACCAGGCTTCACTGTGTCACAATATAGGAAGTGTTTGTGCTAACAAAACACTACAGAGATGTTACAAGTTTCCATTAAATAAACTTCAAAACAATGATAAATGTCGGCTTCGATTGTTTACTATTCTGTTAAATGCAGTCCAAACCATTTCCTTTCTTGAACAGTACTCCACACAATGTAACATATATGCACGCTGTCACATGGTTAAGTTCGGTCTGCTTATAGTTTTCATAAAAGTTTTTGTTTGTTTGTTTCTTTGTTTAAATTAATTACCAATAATACTTGGAGATCTTACAGTTACAATATTGTGAATGTCACGAATTGGGCGAAATAAACTTTTTGAGCCTTGTATCAATCCAGAACTCGAATGTCATTGCATGACATGTTATGATCTTCACTGGTTTCAATTATATTCTTTACAGTTTTTCAAAATATTGAAATGTTGCAAAATTATACAAATAAAATTTCAACTATAAATTACCTTTACTCGATGCATTCTGATTCTTGTTTCTTTTCGTGTTGGCAAATTTTAATAAATTAATGAGCTATTCATGTGGTCAATAAGATTTTTAACGAAACCAGTTTTCTTGGGAGCTTTTCGTCCATTGTTACATACTTCTAATTTCGACTCATTATCATCAGGTTGTAATTTCTTTCAATATCACACTTGCGAATTAACGGAACTTTCTGCTCGTCTGTCTGAGAGTTATATACTGATCATCAATTAAATAAATTCATGGAAGTTGAAGTATTCTTTTACAGGAGTTATAGCGTAACAATACTGAGTCACTTGCCAATGTTTACTTGATATGCAAGTAAAAATTGGGGTGTCAATAAAGTAACCATCACTCAAAATAATAAAATAGGTAATTATTCAAGATGTTTCTTAATGAAAGAAATTACTTACATTATATATAAGTTGGATAAAAAGTACTGGCAACACAGTTCTTGAGGGTTGTGTCTCAGCATTACAAGTTCTGTAACTGATAAGGGAATATGAGATGATGAAGTGCGGCGAATGACAACGACTTTCTTCAGTCAAAAGCAGCAATGCTGTAAAGTAGAGGAACGTGGAAGCGCTATAACAATGTTTCGGAAAGACGTACAACGTGCGTGATCAAGATTGAAGTTACATGTGAGCGCAGTGCAAAACAATGTTTTCAGGGACTTCGTGACGATCTTCCCGCCAGAATGAAGGAACCATTTCGCGGGAAGCACTACAACACAACAGAAGCAGTCATCCGTGCCATATGGCGGTCCTTGCGGGACATGAACACAGATTGGCGCGCTGACGGTGCACAATGCCCTCCACACGTGTAGTACAAGTGACAAGAGATTCGAGGCGATTACATTGAAAGAACATAACAGGTGCCCTTCTGTGTATAAAGCTAGCTAAGAAGTATAACAATATTGTCATTACTTTTTATTCATTACTTTTAACTATGATCAGAGGATATTTAGACTCTTAACAACTCGAAACTGGAGTTTACTTCCTTGATTGCCTGATCGGAATGCACCCGTACTGGAATCAAACTCGGACCCACATAGCTAATTGGCCACGCAGAAGCAAATTAAGATTTGCTGTTCTGAAGTGGTTTTGTATCAGAGAACAAAACAAAGCAGCTTCGCAAACAATGATTCGAAAGTCTAATTTGACTGTATCTATACTGACTAACCATAATTTTTGAAAACAGAATTACGAATTCTACTGGAAGTAAACATAAATAAAAAATGCAGTTGCTATTCTACCAGAAGGAAGTGTAGCAGTCATAACGAATGACTCCAAAATTAGACTAATAAGGCAATGATTACGCTTGTACTATTTCTGTAACCGACCTTCATGTTGAACAAATGGCCTATCCCTAATAAAATTATCGATATATGTTAATATAAAACAATATTAATGCACTTGAATCAATGTCAAAATGTAGCACATTGTGGACAAATTGATTTATTAAAATTAAAAATGTTTGCTGTATGACGAAAATACGTGCATAATGGATACCGCAGACATATATCTTGGAATTTTGTAAACAGCAAGCCCATAATTAAACATTACATTCAGTTGAGCATTAGGCTCATGTTTATTTCTAATCTCATATCCAAATTTAAATACAATTCGAAATAATAACGATATCAGAATCAAGTGCTAGAAAATGGATCGTTTCATCCTGTTCACTTTTCTAAAATGGCCATTTTATAATACCTATCATCATTCATAATTCCGGCAGGGAATTTCTGGGCCCATTCCTATAATCTTGGCTTAAGACGGTAACAATGACGTTGTGTATACGGAGAATAAGGAACTCTCATACGAAAACTACGTGAACGAAAAACCGGAAGATTTGGACGAACATAGGTCATTGTTCTGGCTATGAGTTTGGGTGAACGCCTCGCTTGTTAAACGTAGAGGAAAATTAAAATAAAGAAAAGGAGAAAAAAGAATGCAAAAACAAATTAAGACATGGCAAGTGAACATTATCAGTGGACAGGAGGAGGACTAAAGCATCTTCGCTGCAGATGAAGCGGGTAAAACGCAAACAAAGAGGCAGTTCGATTCCAAGCGCAGTTGGCCATTGCTTAGGTCGACTGGCAAGGAACCAAGCTTTCTTTATTTACGAGGTAAGCTACGGACTAACACAATCATCGCGACCCTGTTCAACTCGCTAACTAATCACACAGTAACTCCACCCACGAAAATACCTATATTCTCCCCCCCCCCTGTTTTAATTCTTGTTTCGTTAAACGTGAACAATCATATGCATCTCACGTATTCTTTCAAAGAAAATGTACATCTGTAGTAATACAATCAAAATACTAAAATCTTATGAATGTGTTCATTTTGTCTAAAACTGTGCCCTTCAAGAATAAGGAAGATTGTCCCGTAATACTTGTCCCGTAATACTGAAGAAAGAGCTAGATATTCTAACGAACTGAATCAGTAGTTCTGCAAAGAGCATCAATTACTATTTTATACAAATTGGCTATGAATTTTAACCGAATCTTACGGTTGACTGTGAATATCTAGGGCCCAGTTCTGAATGCAAACGGCCACTGTACAGTACTAAGCCACTAAATTTTGTGTACTTTGTTCTGAGAAAAGCAGTGACTCAAAAGAGTTTCCTTACTTTTTCGATTCTTGATAGATACCCTTTTCAAAGTCATTGATGAAAGTAATGAAGCTACAATTTCCCCTTATTTCTTGATATACTGCAACCAACATTACACTGCAGTTATGTTGGTTGCATAATTACACAATCAACAGAACACTTGAAGCGTAAGGGGAAAAAAGATGGAACGTCACAAAACTACATTTTCGAGACAACGGAGCTTTAATATTGAAAAGCTGTATAAAATAAATAGGGTTAGTCAAATATTTTTCCCGTTTTACATGGGCATTTCTACTACGCATGCATGCATATACAGTCAAATAGTACCACCAACAGATAGGACAAAGCACCCGTTAAAGCACACACATGGACACTCCTTGTTTTTTCCCCTTACCCTTCACTTGTTCTTGCAGTCAACTAAGCGTAATAATTAGAAGTAACTCTTCAGCTAATAAGTTTCACTAATTTTGGCATTTACACGAGTTAAGTTTTCCAATTGCGGAAAATTTGCCCCTCATAGACTTTAACAAATCTGCATTATAAGTACACGATACATTGATTTAACGTTTACCAGATTAACACGTTAACGTATAATTAACGTTTTAGAGTTTTCATGTATTACCCCCGTAATTCTCGTTCTAACTAAAAAAAAAAAAAAATGTTATTGTTGTGAAACTTTGACTAAGTCCAAACCCCACGTTCGATGGGTCCATAACTCGAGAACCAAAGTTTTGCACAGGTATTAAGCACATCGCAGTCTACCCTCAGCCAAACTTGGTCAAGATCCGACGAGTTCTACAGATCTATGATTCGCATTGTGCTTGTGGTTCTTATTTTTTAAAAATGAAAAAATGAAGTACGGACTGTTATTATTTTACGATTATTAAACGTGCTGCGTAATTTCACCGCACATGAATCATGTCATACAAATTACGCAGTGATATCCTTCAAAATATTTAACACTGTAATTCATTATATTTTTCACGTCCTACACTTCTGTGACCTTTTAACATTAGTACGTATTGATTACTTATTATGTTATTAAAGAAGAAAACTGCGAATCCACAGGGGCTTCCTCTTCACTATTTTATTTGTAGTGAAGAATGCAAAAAAGACAAAATGTATTTTAATAAACAAAAAGTAGTCAGATAGTATTTACAAAATGTTATTAACCAAACTAACAACTGCTTCCAAATATTTTCTTTTAGACTAGAAATGTAATAGCTCAATTGACGTCATAATCAGTGCACGTAAATTTCTGCATATTAAATACCTGACAGTAATAATTAGTATACTGAACAGTATAAATATTAACTGGCCCACTAACTATAGTTATAATATTGTTTCCTGTTACTGGCTTACTTGCGAAAAGTGTAAGTAGTTTAACAGTTATGGGCCTAATGACAATATGAATTGCTTATCAATCACGTACGCTATTTATTCGTTTGCGTGACTCTAGGGCTAAAATTACATTACAAATAAATGTTGACCACCTATCCCCACTTTATCCTCGACTAGCAATTCTCATCCGAGAATACAGAAGCTTCATTAAGGAAAACTGGAGAAAAATCAAGATCCTGATACTGTTAATTAATTTCGTAATATCATTTATGTTTCTACCACAAAGCACTTGACCCTATATTTATCTCGGGAATATTACAAATTGTGTAAATCATTTTCGTTGCATTAAACTAAGCACTTCTAAACCAAATGCAATGAAACATTCAGTTTTTAACACTCCGTATTTCTATATTACACGCATAAGAGGAGACGTAAGAACTCAACTGAGGTGTCTATTGTATGAAATATAGATGAAAGAGTGTAACTTTTGTCTCATTTTAATAATAATCCTTTTTATCCAAGAAAAAGATCCTATTTTATATATATCAAGTGTTGGACCTAGTAAATTACCCTGCTATAACAAGTTGACTCAATTTCATCTTTTTTATTTTAAACATCTATACGGTGATTTTTTAAAAACTCACGGATTTCATTTGGGTCTAGAATTTCTAACTGAAGTCCGATTTCCATGCGATTTGTGACAAATAATCAAAGAAGGATGGGAGATTTGTGAAATTATGTTTACTGGTTTAAATTCATCTGGGTTAATATCGGACATGCCTCAAGAAAAACAGCGAATATTCGCCAGTGTACCTTGCAAGTGGAACGAGGTGCGGTGCGGTGTGGAGATTTGAGTTTTCTTTGTTAGGTGGCAACCTCGCCAAGGTCAATAAAAAACAACGAAATGGGGCCTTCTATTGGGAGTTGTGTACAGTTCTGTGCTACTGTTTTAGTATGATCAGGACACAGTGAGAATAGTGTACTCTTTGGAGCAACATAAGTTTATCATTAAATTTTTTTTGAAGACCTGACTCTTTGTTGCTATGCAAAGGACATTTAGAAACAAATTTCCCTCGCGTTTTGCCCCAGACAGGAACATAATATGGTCGGTAGTGAATAAATTAGAAGAAACAGGATTGCTTCTGAGTGAGACAGGGAAGCATCGGACCATGCAGGACGGTGTTGTGGAAGATGTCAGTTATCGACTCCATAGATCGCCCAAGAGATCTCTCCGTCGTTTGCCGCAAGAAACCGGCTATACCTATTCAACATGTAATTTATGGGTGTTAGCACTAACACTTATTTTGTATTCTCACTAACACTTAATTTGTATTCTTCAATTTCGCTTTAAAAATCCGAAACCACATTCCAATTGTAAGGTACACTGGCGAATATTTGCTGTTTTTCTTCAGGCGTGGTCGATATTATCCCTAATGAATTTAAAACAGTAAACGCAATCCCAGAAATTTCCCATCCTTCCCTGATCATTTGCCACAAACTGCATAAAAATTGGACGTCAGTTAGGAATTTTAGACCCAAATGAAATTCGTGAGTTTTAAAACAAATCACCCTGTATAAAATACATATAAAAACAATACTAGTAAAATGAAATAATACTTTAAACGATTATATCCTGTAGTCCAAAAGAGATGAATGATTATTAAAAGTGTACGACTGTCAGACAGTTGGTGGACTGAGAATACGGGCAGAAACGAGAGAACCAGAAGTAATCCCCTATACGATATTGGTTATCACAAATGTACATAACCTGGGATCAAACCAAGAGCCCTCGTTCCAGAGGTTGGCGCCTGACCATTGAGCCAACGTGCTCCGAGATACCATGTTTAATACATGAAGTGCAACAGAAGATATACGGAGAGGAATCTTATGTTTTATACAATACCATATACAGATCAGAGTACATGACCTTTGAAAGGTCGGTGAATTGCCAGGGTACACACAAGCAACATATATATCAAAACAACGAAAGTAAAACAGATGATGGTAATGAAAGTGCAAGACTATATAAAACTGCAACGACAGAAATTACTCTTTCTGTGACCACGAGCCAGTAAGTGCCTCATTTAGTGAAGAAAGGAATTAATTGGCAACATCGACATTGAAACTTCTCGTAAATAGGCAACTTCCACGAACTTTCAGCGTTAGTCAGTCGCATTATTCAAGCATTTTTCAGGAATTACACTTCAAGGCAAAGAATTCGTTTTTGTCTTATGTGGCATATAAAAAGCTGCGAAATTAGGTTTCTGCCTTAATTAGTAATGGAAAAAAATCGCTTGGGAGCCACACTGGCTGCTGTCCCGAGATGCGATGACTCACCAGGATTGCCGATTAGTCAGTCACACAGCGCCTGTCGGCCGACACTTTTAGAACAACCTGCTTTCATTATTGCCAACTCGAAGGCAGTTCCCTAACTTACGAAAACATGAGTTCATGCGCAGGATCTTTTCGTTTTTTAAGAGGGGAAAAAAAAGAAACAGGTTGACATGATTACTTGGAAAGTGAACAAGGAGCTAGCTCAACAACGATTAAAGAAAAATACACATAATATCCACTTACGTTCACACCAATAGCCCTGACAACTAAAAAACAGCATTCTTTATTTATTTATCTTTGCCGTTCTGGTAATTAAAGGTGCACTCTTCTTACTTTGATAAGGAACAGGACAGTGGGAAATGTATGACTCTTTGGTATTGTACACTACTAATATTAAAATACCACCCTTCCTTTCCAAACAGGGAAACATAGGATGGTCTGTATTAAGTATGAAAACTGTGTCTAGCAATTACGTATCTTCCTAACTACCCTTAATCAAAAATGGATTTACATGGATTTATCCAGTAAATGTGATTACATTTTTCATTATATTACATTTTCAAACTACTACGTTTGAGCTACTGAACATATGAAATGTATTCAGGTCAGAGTAGTAATCCACAAGAAAAAGGTCAGAGTAGTAATCCGCATGAAAATTGAAAGAATAATCCCGATAAGAAAATCTTTTAACATCCTATTGGAACGATGTATAACCTATAGCAGGTGGGTGAAAGACGAAAGTAAAATAAATAAATAAACCTTTAATTTAAAGTCTCCCGATTTTGTCACGGAGATGGATAATTAATGCACAGGAATAATTGACAGAACAGGTAGGATGTAAATGTGGGAGAAGACGAAATAACTCTAAGAAATCCAATTCCACTTCTGTTGTGACATAACGAGCTCATATGATCTGGGATCGAACCAGGAGCCCTCGCACTAGAGGTACGCGTTCTACCACTGACCCACGGTGCCCCAAGAGGTGAAAATGTGTAATTATGAAAGAATGTTGAAATAAGAAAATGGGAAGAAACATAATCCTTAAAAAAACTTATCGCAAACTATGTATTTTGGGATCGATCCAGGAATCCTTTGAACTGGTGATGAAAGTTATGCCACAGCCGTCACGGCCCTAATCCGCAAAGAAAGATACGGGGACAAGCTCAATTGCAGTGGAAATAACATTAATGTTATTTCTCCACTTTTCAAGACCTGTCCTGAATAAATATGAATCTTAATTACTGGTGTGTATACTATGTAAAAACAAAACAAATAATAATAATAATAATAATAATAATAATAATAATAATAATAATAACTAAACTTGTTTTTCCACTTTTAGGATCTACCAAAATTTATTATTGTGATTGCTACAAAAAAAGAACTGTTTTTAAACCAAAATTGCATAACTACAGGTAAGTTTTTTTCTTTATATATAAATGAAAATACAAGACGTAGAATTATGCTTATTAATTTCGGAGAAGGTAATCTAAGTTTTTTTTTATTTATTTTGACTCTGCAAGTTAACTACTGCCTACATCCGCAATGTATATATTACTAAAAATATGATGCTACATTTTACTTAATTTTTTCGTAAATTATATAGATATTGTAAGCTTTAACTTGGTCAGTGTGTGAGTGTTTTGTGATCATGGTTCCTAGACCAGTTTGGAATTTACCGGATCACTTCTCGGAGTTATTCTAATAAAACCAGCATTTTCAAACATTTTTACAACTTTACATCGAAGTGTATACTTTACTTTGGTTTGAAAGATGTGATGATTCTATCATCCCTACTATGAACTAATTATAAAAATCTCACACATAAATGATATGTATATACAAACAAAACTTTCTATTAATGCAAATGGCAAGACTGCTTGCATCTGAGACAAGAAGTCGGTTCAGGCGTCTCTATTCTCTGACTCATACAATGACAAAACCTTCGTTCAATGCAATGTAACCTCGAAGTCCATTTTACCTTCTTCAACATACACTTCGTTTTCAACCTCGATCCTAGGAAACAACTATTAAGAAGTGTGCTTATACGGATATTTTCGAAAATGAATAAATCTTCGCCACCTTATTTTTCATAGTCCGCATTTTTTTAAAATTGAAAACAATCATATTCATTATTTCATGTTGAGAGGAATTCACATCTATATTTTGATTAGATTTGAATTCACTTTTAGATCTTTAAAAAATGGGAATAAGAAACCACAATAGAATATGGTGTGTGTTTGTTGAAGTTTAGCGTCCCTTTTCATCACCGAGGTTGTATGAGACGTGGACACAGTTTAACGTGGTATATTAAGTTACTGAAAATCTCCAAAAAACACAAAAACACGAAGCACAATTCTTCGGTGAGGTGATTTTAGTTTGGCGTCCCGTTCAGCAGCGAGGCTATATGAGACGTGGACCTACTGATTAACGTGGAATCCGAACCACATGAGCTCCCGCTGGGAATTGAACCCGGGTCTCCCAGCACAATTCTTCGAATACACTCAAAACCAAAACTGTGATTTCAAATTTTACAGTTGTTTGGCTTCGATTTATTTCTTATTCATTGTCTGACGTTAACTCAAGATGATATTATTAGTATTTCTCCAAAAGGAGTCTCTAGTGGTTTTATCATTAACTAATCTGAGTGACCTGGGGTCCAAATTAATTTCGGTTCTCATGAAAATATCGTAAGTTGGGTAGATATGAGTAAATATGTAAGACTAATGTAAAATTGTTGTCCTTTTTCACATATGTTTAGAAATTGATTAACACATTTTTCACGCAATAGATCATTCGTGTCTGGAGGAAAATAGCATTAATACGAGGGCCAAACCATATATTTTACAATACGCATGTACTATAAGAGATAAAGTAATGATTTTTTTCTCGTTACAGATGAAACATCTGGAGTATTGGAAACAGACGGAACTGAATTGTCCAATCTATGAGTTTTATGAAAGAGACATTTGTGATCAAAAGTGTGGTTGGAATAGAGCTCTCACGCGAAGCATTTCAAGCCATGATTTATTATGATTTTCGCGTTGCTCTAAACGAGAAAGACTGTCACCAAAGATTGAGATCAGCGTTTGGGGATACCGCTTCATCATATACAACAGTGTTTATATGGTACAAGGATTTTCAAAGGGGTCGGAAGTCTTTGTAAAATGAAGCCCGTGAAGGAAGACCTCCGTGTTCAACAACGCCGGATTTAGTGGCTGCTGTGCAAGACATGGCCTCTAAAGATCCAAGGTGTACCTATGTGATGAATGATGATAGAGGAGGCATTTGGCATTGGAGCCTCGTCAGTGCACACAATTTTACACGAGCATCTGAAACTGCTAAAGGTAGTTTTCGGTAGGCATCCCATCAATTGTCTGACTTCCAGAAAGCAGAGGGTCAAAATTGCTCGTGAAACCTTGGATATGTTAAACCAAGGTGTACACTACCTGATTTCTAAAACTGACAGGTGATGAAACCTGGATCCCATTTTATGTCTCCCCACTCGTCAGAAAAGTCGTGTATAGATCCATGAAGATAATCCGACTCCAACTACCGTATATATATATAAAAAAAGTGAGCGATGAAGAAAGTAATATGTGCTATATTCTTCCGAAGCACTGGTCTCGTCCCAGCTATTAGAATACAAGAACAGAAGACGGTTACAGCAAACTGGTACACAACCGTCTGTTTACCCGAAGTTCTTGGTTCCTTGAAAAATCCTAGGTTTACTCTTTCTCCACGACAATGCCTCCTCGCATACTGCAAAGCAAACAGTGGAGTATCTCCAGGCTCATCATGTTAAAATATTTCCGCACGACGCACTTACAGGGACGTCGTTTTCACACAGAAGACGAAATTGAATATGGAGTTTTTCAACAGCATTCCAAGACAAGAGTGGCGTTGGGTATTTGACTTGTGGCAGGGGAGTTTAAACAAGTGCTGTCACAGGGAATTACTTTGAACACATGTAAAAGGTTAGTTCATTGGACGTATAGTTGTGTTATATTGTAAAACTTTTGGAGTGACCCTCATATAGTCTGCTGGAAATACAATCCTTCAGATAGAAACCCAAGAAATGGTTCGGATAACAAGTCCTGTTCTTTATAACCTCGATGTTGCGTAATGACGAGGAATGTAGCATAGCTAATCAAGTATATAGAGTTCTGTGGCATGCTTTCAAGTTCAGGTTTTGTGTGTATCCATAATAATAATAATAATAATAATAATAATAATAATAATAATAATAATAATAATAATAATAATAATAATAATAATAATAATAATAATAATAAGTGGCAATACATGATCTATATAAAAAAAGGAAGTGTTTATAATCTCTCGATGTAATCACCTGTTATTGCTACATTTCCAAATAATATGGCACGAATTGTATGCCGTGTGACGCTGGATACATAGTTTAAAGATGATCCTGGGGATGTCACGTAAGCGTTTTCCTCGTAATGCTTCTTCAACTTTTAGAAACAACAAAATCAAGGACGTTTACTTGATGAGTAGGATGTTTCAGTAGCTCCCAACTCCACTTCTGAACGTTTCGTGACGTGGTGCTGGTTGATTTGTTTATTAGAATTTCACGCACTTTTTAGAAGCAATTACCGACTAATATGTGACCTGACATACCCGGTACACTTTACAGTGGGATCCGTACCACTACACAGGTTTGTAACCGACGCAAGTACTCCCAGCTGGAATCGAAACTGGGAGCACTCACATTAGCCACTCAGCTACGACCTGGAATTGTCATGGAGAACAATTATCATTTTTCGGGATTGAACAAGAGTTGATCTCTTTTGCCTAACAGCTGGGCGCAAATGATTTTCCAGATAATAAGCACAGTGAGCAGAATTAAAAACTATTCCATGTGTCTGTGTGTGCAAAGTTGACCTCTTAATAATAAGCCAGTTTTATAGCCATAATCAAATTTGTGGGCTATACGCTCAACGATGCCACCCATTTGACAGCTGTTTCAATGCAACCAAAGAGTACCGAAACATTCGCACCGTTTCTATCAAAATATTGATGAACATGATCAGTTACTTTCCTTACCATTGTAGGGAACTTCTAAAGAAGGAATTTATCTTGCAGGACACGTACTACCCATGTTTATATTCTGTAGGACAAGAAAGATTACGCTCTCAATGGGAATCAATCACAATCCATGCAATACAATTTTGGTACAAACGATGCTGATTTGGATTTTCAGACGGAAGTTCTTAAGATTTCAATGCTGATTATTTATCACTATTAAAATGCAGTAATGCTTGATATAAAAACAACAAAGACGAAGAAAAGACATTAAGAAGGAACTCTCGCATTAAACATTGAATTTTACAAACTCTGGCAGTTCGTTGCGCCAGAAATTCTTTTTATAAATACGACAAAATGTCCACTCGTAGTTTCCATAACACGATCTGCTGTCTTTCTGCGGATGCTTTAGTACAACCCCTTCATATGTATTAACTTAAGAATCCATAACCGCCAACTGGCACACATTTGTTTCAGGTGACGTCAAACAGCACATGTTGGTGAAGGTCGACATTGGCTAATCGACTGGGGAAAAGATCAAAAGATTTTTGTCTGAACAGGGCACACTTTTCTATTAACTGCGAATGGGATGTGATTTCAACCACTTTCATCTGTACTGCTCTTCATATACTTTAAAAAAACTGCACTTCATATTTTCGCATTTACTATATATTTACAAGCGAGCTTCCTTTGAAAATCATCACACAGTGTGACGAATGATTTTTCTCTAGCAGAACTCAATCCGGGGAAAATCAAGTTAATGGTTAGAGTAGTTTCAGTTCCCTTGATCGCAGGTTCAAATCCTCATAAAATACATTGTCTCGAATATACATCCGAGTAGCGGTGATTCTGTTTCTTAAGAATATTAGCTGTGTTTTATAACCTCTATGTTGCACAAGTATATACAGTAACAACTGATACTTATAATCATGTAACTCGCATGTCTATTAGTATATTCTAGCCTAATATTATCGTTTCAATATTCGTTTGTTAGATTGTGAAAACGTATAATTTCTATTCTTGTGCATGGAACATTTATTGTGAAATAACGAAGAATTTCTGTTTGTGATCATGCTGTAGGGTAGTTTATTTATGTACAATTTAGGTAATTCCTTCTACGGCGATATTATGTGCCAATTGTAATTAACGATAAATTTCGATCTTGGTGCAAGTACTGCAAGATCATCTCTGACTTATCTTAAGCAAAATTGCTTTTGTGCGCTGTTTACCGTAATTTCATGATTTTACAATTTACATACTAAAATTAATTAAAAAAAGAAATCACATGATATATATTCGAGTAATATGTAGAGGAACTAAACAAAAACAAAAGAAAAGAGAAATGTGTGATCTTATATACACTTAATATCACATAAGGAACAGAAGTAAATTCTATATTACACCTAGTTCGTAGACGAGACTCCTCTTTTCCAATGGGGATCAACACGTTTCGTATTTCATATTAAGTTTCACATAACCTCCATGAAAAAAAAAAAATCTTCAGCAAGAGCGTCCTTAGCACAGTTGCCACATAAGTATAGTATGAAACAACGGACTTCCAATATCAACACAGTGTACGCAATACTAATCTGCAGTTTGGACTTTGGACTTTAGTGTTCCATTTTTAGCACTGAGCAACATAAAACGTGAAACTGAACTTCATTTATTTCGACTTATTTTACATGTTAAGGCTATAGAAGCCATTTTTACCATCTAAATACGATAATTAGTTCAGCATAGTACCTAAATAATGTGTGTTCCAATCATGGATCATATACGGTTCTATGCGCATATAGGATATGTGTGCTGATCACTCACTTCTACGAGACTTCTTGGTGTTCTAAGAATGATTATTACGCTCGCGCATTGATATAGTCACTTTATTGTAGCATTATACCAATGCTGCAAATCGAGATACTTCTTCAATGAACTATCACTTCCGTTGAAATTCCAAGTACAGTAATTCGACAATTTGACAGAAGTATGACTCTTTCCTTTTTCAGATTTTAATACCTGGTAATAACCATTATTATTATTTTTTATAATTATGACATTTTTATTTTCTGATTCCATTTCAAGATTTCTAGATCTCTTCTGTACAATGAACAATTACATTCCCAGCAATTATTTTATTCCTTGTCGAAAGTAATATCTACCGCTTTAGTAAGTTAACAAATAAAATACTATATAATACACGTGTTCCATGCAATCTCTATTTAGGTTTTCAATCGCAAAACAAGCAAGCAATTCGCCACTTAAATGAGTAACTTTGAAAACAAAATTAGATACCCTTGACATTCAGTATTTTTACTCTGAAAGTACATAAATAAAGCAACTCTTGAACATTGGGTTTATAAATTAGACTACGAAGGGATATAGTATTTATGGGTTTAGTCTAGACACTGAACATAGTATATATCGCTTTAGTGGCACCTAAACAGTATTCGGGTTATGTGGAGATCTTACAAGCAATATATAGAACACGAACAAATGTGTGCCAGCTACTTCTCATCTGGTTCAATCTTCTCCAACGTTACGGTGACTTCCGGTGATTAATTTCCGACTGGTTTTTCACATCAAATGTTGCTTTGGTTTAATAAATCAAAATTTCTTAACGTTCAACCTTTCAAACTATCAGCAATTAAGCGGATTATCCAGGTGTTGAGATTCTGTCGTCAGCACATATGTCATTGCAACATCGATCTTCTATTTCTCAAGAGATGCAGATACATGAAGTCCGCCTGCACTTCCTTACATAGGAGTGAATAATTCCGCAAATCAAAATTGAAGCAATTTATCTCTCGAGTTTACACTCTAAAAGATATTGGTCTTAACACCAATGGAAGGAAAATTAAGAGGCGAAATTTTACAGTAACTACAAAATAATAAAAATAAGGGTAAATCATTAAACCCCCAAATGAACGACTGTACGTTTCAAAGATAAATAGTAAATCATTGAAGCTTCTGATAACTATCGAAAGTTAATTATTTCTTCATTAAATTTTAACTGGACACTGCACACGAAAGTCTATTTATAGTGCTCGTGTCTCTTGAGTGACTTCATATACTACGACATTTACGAATGTTGAAGTATATGTACTAACCAGACAACGTACAAAAACTACACAACAGCCTCTATGCAATTACTTGACGCCTCGTGTAACATATAACGAGATTTTGTATTACTGTCTGTAGCCTACGCTGCCTTTTTTTTTTTTTTTTTTTTTTTTACTTGAAAATACATTTCCAATGGCTTTATTGTGATATAGAAATATTAAAGTAACATACTGATAAATTTATTTTTCGTTAGACAATTAAAGGAACTGAGGTTCAATACATCCCAACTGAGATTTCTAAAGTTTTCCGACACTATATAAATTCATAAGGAGATGAATCCTTTTATACTGGATAAGGTCTAATTCTTTTCCCCCCTTTCATTGATATCGACATTTACTAAGAATGTCTAATGTCAGGAGGAGAACCGAAAGTATAAAGAACTAGGGTTTACATTTAATTATATTTTGTATCCCCAAAACTAGTAACTTTTAATAGTTGTTGCTTTATTCTCCGGTCAATGATGTTACTGTATGAGAAAACACCATGACCTTTTTATTAGATTTTCTTTTCATTTCCATCAGTGTTAAAAAAATATTAAATAAGGTAATGAGTAAACGGACCACTACAGCAATTCTTTCACTCAATAACATAACGAATTCAATCTACCTCTAAATAAAATAAACTTATTCTTTGTATGAGTACGTTATGATTATCAGAGAAAAAGTACCTAATTTTATCGTAACAAATGATTTTTTTTCGACGTTCCATGATTATGCTCCAGTGCTAACGGGACGCTGATGATGACCGTGAATAAAATTGTGGAATGAAGAAAGCGGGACGAAATGGGAGAAACCCGAGAACGCACATGGTGGCGGTCTACTGCAAAGCCAAATTGACGTGAGCTGGGATAGAATCAGGAATCCCACGCACCAGAGGTGAACGCTCTACCGCGGCTCTTGTAACAAATGAATCCTGACATATGATGATAAATCGATTTATTAAACACTCTTAGCTTAACCCGCTGGTACATACTGTGTCATTTGTGGCACATACCGATATTCAGTTTCTAACGTGAATACATTGCACCCATTTGCGAACGCAGATCCTCTTTCCCGATTCACAAGGGACTAGTTGTTCAGTTTCTGACTGCTAGTACTACATTGCAGCAAATCTGTAACCTAGAGAGCAAAAAGCAACTCCAGTGACAGGAGAAACTGAGCTTGTTGAAAGGCAGAAAATTCAGTTGAAAAAAAAAATAATGAGAGAGAGAGAGAGAGAGAGAGAGAGAGAGAATTTCTGACCAAAACAAACAACATTTCTATTGTTATTGTACTATTTTGTTCAATTTACAATTAGTTTGCTGTGATTTTGCAAACAATTTAATAACAAGTGTTTGTGCCATATTAGGCACATTGTATAATAAACATTTCTTGCAGCGCTCTGTCATGGATTTTACGGGAGGAAAAAAAAGAAAGAAAAAATTCCAATGGAAGAGAATCTAGCAGTAGAAGAACAAATAAATGTACTTACAAAGGACAAAACCCTCTAAACCAATATAATGCGAAAAAGCAATTTATTGTTTTCTTCAAACACAAATGAACTAAACAATTCGTGAACTTTAGCAATTAGGTATTTCATCCGTAACTTCTGGCCAATGGCCCATCTTGTTCATTCTTACATCTGTCACAGGTACCAGTGACCTTGGTATAATTGCTAAGTGCATGTCATGCCATTACGTAGAACATACTGGAATCCCATATTCAATTGGCTGTTGGTGATTTACACTATAATAACTTCAATTTATCATAAAAAGATTAGTAAACATTAAAAAGTACGTAAGTTTTCTCCAAATTCCTTAATTCATGCCACAGAAGGTTAGGTGACTGTTTATCGTCGTGAGAGGTAAGACCATTGACAAAAGCTCAAGAAAATGGGAGGATTAAAACAGTGGTTCGTGCACTAACAGATTGAAAGGCAATGTTTCCACATTCGTACGAACTTCCACCAATTGTAATATTTTTTTTTTAAAAAAAGTTATATATTCATTCAATATTACACAATAAAATATATTCCTTCAACTGTAATGAATATGAAAATTTGGTTCAAATGTCAAACCGATACGTTACTCGCATTAAAAAAAAAAAAAAAAAAAAAAAAAAAAAAATGTGCATACGAACTATGAAATGAAACTTCTTTAAAACAAAAGGTTCCAAAGAAGTATTTAGCGTATTCTGAACAGGATATGGATCATTATTGTGTTTCTGTATAGCACAGTTACGGAAGGTTTGAAGGCAAAATAATAATATGGATAGATCTTACGGAGATGGATAACAACTCTGACGGGACTGGACTGGCAAAGAATACAGACTGTTTCTTTGGCAATAATCCTTCGGAATGCTTGAGCCCAAAATTTTATAAACTACTCCGTATTCTCGAGAAGTTTCTCATTGTTGATTACTTGGTATGTAAATAAAGTGTGATGTCAAATTTTGCTACTGCTCTACAATAAGGAACTTCTTGAAAATAATATTCCAAAGTCTACATTTTAAACGAATAAAAGCTAAGAAAGCTACGTTCTAAAATCTAGAAATTATTTTGCTGGTTCTGAAAACTATGAGATGAAAACTATGAAATAAAAATCTTAAGAAACACTTCACGGTCATTTTCTGTCATACTTTTTAAGTATGATTACTAGACTTAAGGCTCGGTGATAAGCTTGATGCTGACAGAATACCAAATGAATGTGCTTTATATTGAATTTCGCGTTACTTAGGGTCACAATACAGATTCACTGCCTCTTTTTAAACACTGAAGCTATATGAAACGAGTACTACAGTTGATTCTTTTATTGCTTCAAGTATTGTCTTGTTAATTTTATTTATTATCTAAATCTCTCATCTATTCACGGGTAAACTATTCGTAACTATGATTTTATTTTAGATCTTTGACCTTAAATTAATTATATTACCTTTTCTTCATCTTTACCTTTCAACTCGAGCTTTTAAAATATTTTATTTATTTATTTTTAGATTTTTCCTTCTATTTTATTTGCGTTGCACTTAAGTCCTATGTATGTGAATGTTTTGGTCGCTGGCCATAGCGTCATGGGGGCAAACAGCCTTGTTACTGAAGTTTCCTTTAGACTCCGATTTAACGTGCAATCTGAAGCCAATTTACTCGAATTGGAAATACATTTATTTAATGAACTGAATTCTCTTGCGGCATGGCCTAAGTTTCTTTAGACTGAATGGTTAGGTGTATCTTTGGTATGGGTGGTTCAAGATTTGTTGGCCGTAAAAGCAAAAAATTTTTAGTGTTAATCTAGCATTACGCCATAAATGGCCATGGGTGCTGGTAGGTTGACTACACATTACACACTAAAATCCACTTAACATTCTATAATATTTTATAATCACGAAATTTAGTTTTATGGATTATTATTGTACTTGCTTTACGTCCAATTTTATGATAAATATGTGAATCAATAACATTTGAGCACATCCTAATGTATAAACAGATTTATTTTCAGATTTACTCCGAATTACACACAAAGAAACACTTTTTCATTGCAATGAACGCATTATTGGTTAGTGTAATTTCGGAAGCATTTTAGACTGTGTTGTATCTAAATAGTTCAAACAATTTTGCACAAAGGGGTATAACTACTCAATTCTCCCAAACCCGTCGACAGACTACAATCTACTTTGTAGTCTGACCGATTTTTATCTTACTATCTGTGAAAATATATTTCAGTACAAAATATATGTGTATTGCATTTGGAGCATACGTGAATACAGCAACATTATGTAAGAAAAGTTGTCTTTCTAATAAAAATTTGATGAGTACAAGTTTTTTTTTTTAACTTCTCTAAGGAATTATAAATATGACCAACTATCAAAAGTAGAATGCGAAGCTCTCAATGAATAAGCTAAATAAACTTTAAGTTAAAAAAGGTGAATCAGCAAGCAGAAAACGCACTGATTGAGCGTTTATCAAGTTATACCTTTCAAGCTTCACACTACTAATTCTGAGGGATAATGAGAATACAATTCAAATGAAAGAACATGAGATATTACTGACAATATTCGCAAAGAAAGTTAAGCATTCGCTACAATCTTTATGTTTAACGGGTGTCAAATATATCTGAACTGTCGTGCTCGACTGTTAACTGGTAAGAGGAAATATTACATAATAACTACTCCGAAAGAGTACATCCAATTGTGCAAATTACAAATTTTAATTAAGAAATGTCTCAACATATTCTCATTTAAAATTACATATTTCGAATAAAATTTAAAATGATTTAGAACAATTCAGGAAAGAAAGAAGAGAAAGTTGAGATAGTATCTTACGAAATCACACATAATAAAGAAAAACAATTCCAAAAATCTATACTAATCTGCATATCATCTGCTGGTCTGATATAACGTTGTATATTTTTTATTTATTTTGTTTCCTTTCCGAAGAAAATACTTAGATGTGGAAACAGACTACAATGCTCTTCTCCCAAACGAAATGTTTATTTGAAAACCAATAACAACGACATATAGCACTATCAAGTTGGCAAGTCTTAATAATTTTATAAAATAAAGTTTGTAAAATGAAGGAGAGTGAAGTGGCACTACGTCAACACGCTGATATGTCTGCCATTTCATTATGCTTCCTGACCATTTACACAAGGTATAAAAATCTCTCTCAGAAATGTTTTCTGATCTATTTTGTACACATTTTTACATTTCCACGTACAATGAATTGCATATCATTTTGTTCGTGACAAACACATATATACTTTATATTCCAATAATCAATCATACCCATACTGATTTATTCATATAATTACCACGTAACTGCAAATGCATCACTAATGAACAAACACAAAATATAACAGTAATTTTTTAAAATAATTTATTAACTTACAGTCGTCTGCAGACTGTGCCGTGTCAAGCTCCCACGATATTCTTTTAATAGGAACACTGACTTCTGTGATGTGGTATACGTTGTTCTTATTACTGTTCACTAAAGCAGGCAGCATTGGACTATAAAGATGCGTTCGGTGTTACCGACACTGCTTCTACAGGAACTACTGCCGCTGGTTTGTTGGTGAGTTGCTTCCTTGGTGGCGACGCGACTTCATTTTCTGCTACTTCTCTCCACCCAAGACCAAAAATAACGTTTAGACTCCCTTAGTAGTGACAAAGAGTTCCGGTTGGTACTTTGTCTTCTGATCCATGATCTTAAAGTTCCGGTAGCACATAAACTACTACTCTTTCCGTTACGGAGTGGAGTATAAAAGAAGCAGTAACTTATATTTGTTATCTATACAACTTTTATCCATTTAATTCGCATTATAAATATTACGAAGACAGTTAACTCACTCAAACGCCATATATCTATTAGAATATCGCCGGAAAACATTTTCTTATGATGTTTACATTGCAAAGATGGGCGGAGGACAGGGTATGTAAACATATTCCAATCCATAATCGATAGCAAATGATATAACTTCTAACCAGTTTTTCAATTTCCCTTTGTTCCGAAATATAATTCTTTTGTTTTTATTTTGTAGTTTCGTGTTGACCGTTACGTTTTATCCGAGATATCTTGTTTTTTAATTACTTAAATCTATATGCAGCTTCAGAATGAACGTAAATTTCTATATCTTATCGGGACGGATAAGGATGGGATATCCTGCCACTTTGTTTTCCAGGTATGACCCGAACCTTTTCTCTCTCACCAACGTTTAAGACTATCAATCTCTAGGTTTAACTTATTGACAATCCTTGTCGCCAGATTCATTTGCTCGATTTGACGAGCTACTAATATATTATCGGCTCGGGAGTAACTTAAGTCTGGTTTTGAAGACGATAGCATGGCCTACTTAAATGAACTCACGCTTTGATTGATTGAATTTCTTAATCTAAACTTTACAATAGACCATTTTGATCTAACTGTATCGAGAGAGAATCATCATCAAACAAAATAAGATATTAACGTTTGTACTCCCTGTTAAGTTGCAAAGTTAATGTCTCGTGAACGAGTAATAGAGGTCACATCGGGTTTATCCAGTTTGACAATTTACGATAACGGATAATATTCGGATGATTGACCAAATATGATTTTATTCAGTAATTTGCTGAAATGTCAGTTTTTCGGACGCAAAAAAGATAATGGAAAATATCTGCAAGTTCTTCCTCCACTTTAGATACGCATTTCAATGAAATTGCAGTGATAAAAATCCATCATAAGAGACTATTTTCGAAATAAATTTTGTACTCTTCTATTCTCTTAGAATGCGACCTTTAACCAAAGTGACATGACAAAAATCGACTTGGGGTAGGTACTAATTATGTACCAAAACTCATTTCAAATGGATGGGGCCACGGTGGCTCAGTGGTAGAGCGTTCACCTCTGGTGCTTGGGGTCCTGGGTTCGATCCCAGGCCCCGCCAAGTGAACTTTGTGGTGGACAAACACCGTGGGTTTTCTCGGGGCTCTCCCTTTTCCTCCCATTTTCTTCATTCCACCATTTCATTCATTACTCATCATCACCGTCTCCTTTAGCATAACCATGGGACGTAAAACTCAAAGATTTCATTTCATTTCCTTTCATTTCAAATGGTTCAGCCATTTCCTGTGATGCAATCACAAACAAACGAAACGTCAATTTCAATATGACAAAAGTAATTACAGAAATTGCCTCCTTCCACCTTTAAACGCGGAAATTTCGAAAACTCCATAACTATCCGATTAAGGTTCTGTTTTGACTAAACTTGGGTTTAAATACCATGGATTGTCACCAATGAGTTAAGCGACTCTGAAAACAATGGATTCGATCATAATCTAGGTCATTTTGAACATATTATTTTTCACCTCTTCTCATTCTGCACTTGGAATTAAACGGCACCTGGAGTATCACCAACTCATCTCAGCAACTCTGAAAACTATCGTCCGTTTTCGATAATTTTTACATACACCCCAATCCCCAGGGGTGATAGAGATGCCGATAGGAGCCTGTACTTCGAGTTAGAATGTCATTGGGACAGTTGTTATTTATCTTAGTGACCCCGAAGACTATGAAATCGACACTAATATCGATTATTTTTACGTTAATCGTTTTCCACCTCACAGTATTTCTTTTCTAGATTGTAAGTCATGTGTGAACCAAATTTGAGTGTTCCTGGTGTTCCACTTAAGCTAAAACACACACACACACACACACACACACACACACACACACACACATATATATATATATATATATATATATATATATATATATATATATATATATATATATATACCGGGTGATTCAATAAGAACGTACCAGGCCTATATCGCAGCTAATACTACCCGAAGAGCGTTCAAACAAAAAATTGCATTACCAAATCGTATGTGTACAATGCAATAAAAATAGTAGCAAGACCAGTGGCGTCTCGTGAATACGTTCAACGGGGGACAACTTCAAAAGTTGCAATGGAAAGTGGTATAACTGTTGGAATCGTTCGAAAGGACATTAAACGTCATGCAACTTTTGAGGACAAACTTTGTCATATCCTTTCCCATTTAGCCGCTAGAGGCATTGTTGCAGACTTGTATCTGACTACCCGTAGCAGGCCTTTATCTCAGCTAATAATGCACATAGAGCCGTCAACCAAACAATTGAACTACCAAATCGTATGTGTAGAATGCAATAAAAATAGTAGCGAAACCAGTGGCGTATCGTGAATATCTCCAACGGGGGCATCTGCAAAATTTGACATGAAAACAGGGGTTGGTTTTGCCTCCATTGAAACAAGCGCACAATGGGAGAAACGTCGAGACGAAACACCCTTGCACCATCTGACTTTCACCTAGTAATGCGACCGTGTTGCTGCCAACGAGGAAGAAACATGCCAAGGTGTTTCCTCTCAGAGGTAAGGAAGCAGAAACCATACTGCACACTTGGAATGTGGATTACCTTACTGAGCGCGGGCCTCACTGAAAGCAATATCGAGTCATCCATTAAATAAACATTTAGCATGACGGATTTATGTTTCTTTTCCCACACATTTTATTGAATATCATCAACTGTTGTAAAGATAGGTAAGTTTTGTGAGATGATTTGGATTCTATAAAATTTCCTTTAATGTGATGTATATATCATCGTATGTTTGTGCACATTTAAGTAAAAACTTCTTTGAAATCCTTATAGATGCGTAAAATTCCAAGAAGTTGCTCTTAATTTTTCCATGACTAAAAATGACTTACACGTTCGTGGCGCCCTCCATCGGTACTGCTGAAATTCAACATGGTGTAGGCCCACCCTTATCCTGGATGACAGCTTCCACTCTCGCAGGCATACTTTAAATCAGGTGCTGAAAGGTTTCTTGGGGAATGGCAGTCCGTTCTTCGCGGAGTGCTGAACTGTGGAGAGGTATCGATGTAGATCCGAGAGGCCTGGCACGAAGTCGGCGTTCCAAAACATC
Source organism: Thermobia domestica (assembly GCF_964235325.1). Taxonomy (NCBI): domain Eukaryota; kingdom Metazoa; phylum Arthropoda; class Insecta; order Zygentoma; family Lepismatidae; genus Thermobia; species Thermobia domestica. The sequence continues at coordinate 189,970,602 of NC_137463.1, read as the reverse complement.
CCAAAGATGTTCTATAGGATTCAAGTCAGGACTCTGTGCAGGTCAGTTCATTACAAGGATGTTATGATCGTGTAACCACTCCGTCACAGGCAGTGCAGTATGAACAGGTATTCGATCGTGTTGAAAGATGCAATCGATATCCCCGAATTGCTCTTCAACAGTGGGAAGCAAGAAGGTGCTTAAAACATCAATGTAGGCCTGCGCTGTGAGAGTGCCACACAAAACAACAAGGGGTGCAAGCCCCATCCAAGAAAAATACGACCACACCATACCACCACCACCTCCGAATTTTACTGTTTACACTACACACGCTGACAGATGACGTTCACCGGGCATTCGCCATACCCACACCCTGCCATCGGATCGCCACATTGTGTACCGTGATTCGTTACTCCACACAACGTTTTTCCACTGTTCAATCGTCCAATGTTTACGCTCCTTACACCAAGCGAGGCGTCGTTTGGCATTTACCTGCGTGATGTGTGGCTTATAAGCAACCGATCGACCATGAAATCCAAGTTTTCTCACCTCACGCCTGTCACAGTATTTGGAGTGGATCCTGATGCGGTTTGGAATTCCTGTGTGATGATCTAGCTGGATAGATGATGCCTATTACACTTTACGACTCTCTTCAACTATCGGCGGTCTCTGTCAGTCAACAGATGAGGTCGGCCTGTACGCTTTTATGCAGTACATGTCCCTTCACGTTCCCACTTCACTATCCCATCAGACACAGTGGACCTAGGGATGTTTAGAATTGTGGAAATCTCGCGTACAGACTTTTGACACAAGTGACACCCTATCACCTGACCACGTTCGAAGTCCGTGAGTTCCGCAGAGCGCCCCATTTACGATGTCTAATGACTACTCAGGTCGCTGATAATGAGTACTTTGCAGTAGGTGGCAGGACAATGCACCTAATATGAAAAACGTATGTTTTTGGGGGTGTCCGGATACTTTTGATCACATAGTATATATATATATATATATATATATATATATATATATATATATATATATATATATATATATATATATATATATATATATATTAGGGTGGTCCTTATTTATATGAGCAAAAATAAATTCAGGAATTTCCTTGGACTCATCCCCTAAAATGGTTCCATATGGGACAAAATGAAGCCAGGAGAAAAATTAGATCCATTGAATAATTTTAAATGGTGCCCCAAACGACCTAAAATTTTGAATGCGTTTACAATACATAGTATATGGGGAAAAGCTGGAATAAACTCTTGTAATTTACAAATGGCTTAAGGGAATGGAAAGATATCTTGGATAATGGAACTAGAGGAAATGAAAAACCTAATTTTGTATAGCATTATTATGGCGGCCATCTTGAAGTCCGCCATCTTGAATTCAGGTCAAAATTTTCAAATAGGAAGAGGGTCATTTTACATATCATTTTGAGGTGGCGTTTTCCCAGAAGCACAAATCTCGTATTATTTTCAAGCTACCAATAATCTTGTAAGAGGTATTACGTGTGAAAAACGAAATGCTTCGATGTAATGTTATTTTATTGAAGTTATGGACCACAGATTTGTAACAATTTTGGAAGTATTTTACATAAACTGGAAACAAACTGCTAGAGAAAGTTAAATCTTTGTTTCCCCATGAACTACCAATAAGTTTTTCCACCAAGATGATTCATAGACCATTATGAGGAAAAAGAAAAAAATATAACATGGAAGAAATTGAAATATCCCTTATTTATGTAGTACTGTAGCTTTGGGGTAAGTTTTCAATAGGTTTTCAATCTTATATACTACACAGTTCACTTTTGTCACATCTAGGAAAAGATTATCTATGAGAATTCACTATGTGCAAAATAAACTTTTTCTGATACTCATTTTTCGTAAAAACGATGTTGTAATCTTCTGTTAGTTTCACTCCCCTTTCTGCTGCATCGTTTATTACGGAGATGAATTTAACTATTATCTTTCCTTGAAGATAGTCATTGTTATCTGACCATGAAATCGGATCACACTCAAGAAACTCTTTGGGTATTTTAAATCTCACGAGATAAAATTGTTTGTTGTATCAAAATCACTGATTTCTCTTTTCGCAAGAATTTTTATGATATTATCCTTGCGTCAAGCCTCTTTGCTGCTTCACGGCCTCTCCTTATAGTTTTAATTCTTTCAACCAATTTTTGTTTTTTCACTATGTTAACTTCATCATCAAAAAACTCCAATGCTACGTATTCCTCTTTCAAGTACCAGAGATGCCGAGAAAATTTAGAAAGAGCCACTTCAGATAATTCATTATCTATTTGCCTATAACTGTACAAAGCTTTCAAAAATTGCAGGTCTTGTAATGGTGAATGGGATACTTGATCGCATTTAAATCAACCTTGGACATATAGTCGTATCAGAAAATTTCATGCATTCGAAGACCCGTTTCTATTTGCTTCGTTAAACAAAATGTTGGCGAAAGAGAAATATTTTTTAAACAGTATATTGCTTTTCCCATCTACCTTGCATGGTGAATTGCTCCAGGCAAACGAAAGAAAACTCTTCGAGGAGGTATGCCATCCAAGAATGTCAGTTCTAAAAATTTACTGTAATCTTCTCTGCGGTGTCCTGCTTCTACAAGTTTGATAGGAAAATTCAATGCTTCATTTCTTACATCTGAAATGTTGTTTCTTACGTCATTATCATCATCAATTCTGGAATAAAGTTAGTAAAATCTATTTTAGATCAATCGTTATGAAAATGCTGAAATAGGGGAACGTCCGGTCCAGATGCAAACGAAACACAACACTTGTCAAATACACATTTTAAAACCAATTCATAAATGTAGTGTCTACAAAGAAGGTATAGAAGATCATTTGGAGCATCTGCTCTAGCAAAATGAAAGCACCGTTCACATGACACATATTGCAGGGAATAGTGTGACAACAAACTGTCTGCACGAACTTTACCAAGTTCCATTTTTCAAGCTAATGAACTGTAGTAGAAATAATATGTTCGTTCTCCTCTTCATGATGACAAACTGAGAACACCAATTAGCCTCTCATGAGCATCTCCTGTAATAAATATTGATAACCCGTCGATAGTCTCTCTACCAGTCAAATTCGGCAGTAGTTTAACGTCTCATTGCACAACTAACGCACTTTGATGCACTCCGAAATTGTTTTTGTGGTCTTATGCAACTTCGCTACGGATTTTCTCTCAGCATCGATGCATATTTATTACTAGTTCCTTTACATTATGGCCTAATGTTTCTGCCGTTGCTGTCAGAATATGTATTCTCGTTCTATCAGTGGACTTGTATCGATCAAGAGCAGCAACGTGTCTTGGAGTTTTAAAATTAGTTTTTTCCCCTTTTACATCTCTTGCAGGGTCCGGGCGCACACAGGCACATATTTACATTTTATCTTACATACTCAACTGGGTTTTCCTCTTCATTTCTTGAAATGCTTACCTCCGTGTATTTTGCTGTAAAATTCATACAAATCATTTTCAGAAGTGCATTTTTCTTTTGCGTTCCTCTTTCTAATGAAGCAGCGCATATCCCTCTTGTTCTTTTCGAGCCAAACTCATGTATTTACATTTAGTTGTGTAAGAGTTATTACTTGTGAAAAAGAGAAATTTTTTCACAGGTAATAATTCTTAGACGACTAAAGCTATCTTTAAAATAGTGCCAGATTTGTGTTTCTGGTGAAACGTCACCTCAAAATGATATGTTACATAACCCTCTTCCTATTTGAAAATTTTGATCTGAATTCAAGATGGCGGACTTCAAGATGGCCGCTGTGACAATACTATACAACATTAGGTGTGTTTCTTCCTCTAGTTCCATTATCCAGGGTATTTTTGCGTTCCCTTAAGCCGTTTCTAAATTACAAGATTTTATTCCAGATTTTTCCCATATATTATGTACTGTAATCGGATTCAAAATTTTAGGTCACTTGGGGCACCATTTAATATTATTCAATGAAGTTATTTTTTCCCCTTCCTTAATTTAGTCCCATATGGAACCATTTTAGGGGGTGAGTCCAAAGAAATTAGGAAATCAAAAATTAAGGACCACCCTAATATATATATATATATATATATATATATATATATATATATATATATAATGTACGAAGCAGACGATCGAATTCCCGACAAGCAGAGAAATCCGCTTATTATAGAATACCACTGCACAAGAAAGGACACAAAGATCTTCGCAACTATACACCTATATCAAGTGTTTGCGAACGTACTGACACCAGAGGCGGAGGGGCGAACTTTTGCCCACATGGTTGAGTTTCAGAGTTGGCTTATCGTAAAAATTTATGGTAGTAGCTTACATTGCATTAAGGCACTGTTTCTCGGAAGTCATTACAGAAGTCCTTTTTTTTCGTCCCTGAACCTAAAATAACAACAAGGTTCTGTAGTAGATTATGATCATAATCAAGGAACTGATACAAAGATTAAATGAGCATGAATTTTATGTGCTATGTTCGTTGACTATGAAAAAAAAACTTTCGATAAAGACATCGGTAGTTATTAACGCTCTTATAAATCAAGTGGTGTCGAAGACGCTTACATAAAAGTTATATATGTACTCTATCTACATGGGAAATCAGAAAGCAAGATTCCCACCTCAGGTACATATATTGTTGATACTAGATATACAGTGGAATACTTACACACAGAGTGAAGATACATCCTTCCACTATTTTTAACGTAGCTACCTTCTCTGTTCGGGTACTCTCTTGATGGAAAATTCATTTGTCAAAACCCTGGCGATCAAACATGGGATCTTGACCATGAAGCCTGTTTGGACAGCATATTTGACGTCATCGTGTTGTATGAATCGTTTGTCACGCAAAAGTTTTCATTTTGGGGAGCAGATGGAAATCGAACGGGGCCAGTTTGAGTTGTACGTTAGATGCGGAACAAATTCCCAACCCCATCGCTGCAAAAGATTCACTGCGGCATGAATTGTACACGCGGGCGCACACTGTTGTGGAGCAAGTGCACTACCTTGCCTAACAGTTGAGGCCTCTTGTGTTGAACATACATCTCTTCAATTTCCAGTGTTACCTGATGCACCGCAGAATTCACTGTGTAGTTAGGGGCACAAAAATCCTCCAGGAAGACACCATGGTTATCCCCCCCAAAAAAAAACAGGGTTGATATGTTTAAAACAAAATGTTTAAAACAAGTGTTTAAAACATGTTTTAAATGAGGGCTGTTGTTTTATTAAGTTTGTTTTAAACGTTTTAAACAAATTGTTTTAAACGTGTTTTTTTTTTCGATGGTGGCTGGACATGTATAAAACAACTAAAATATTAGATTGAAAAAGCTAATTTAATTTTCTAACAAATAACCTATCCTCCGCAGGATTTGTGCATGAAGTAAATTATAAGCAGAGTTATATTCTTATTATAACAGCAATTACTGAACGAAATACTGTACATCAATGTGCGTATAACTAAACCAACAGAAATGCAAGTGAAGTATTTGAACATTTCTTAATTTCTAAGAATAATTGAGGTTAAACACACTATACACTATTCTAGGATCCAAATTCACAAATTCAAAACTTTAGTATTTTCTTGGTCACTATCATTTCCATAATAGTGAACAGTTCTCACATCATAAGCTAGAAGAAATACTCTGAGAAATACGATACAACTCACAGAAAAGAGCAGTGACTAACCTACAAGAAGCAAATGACATCTTTTAACTAACACTTTTCAAGATACATCTCTATCTGCAACATGGATAGCTAACAATGATTAGTATCTACGGCAAAGCAACACAATTAACCTTTAGACGCCTTCCAGCAATTTTAACAAAATGGTAGGCTCTCACGTTCGGGGCTCTGGTGACCCTCCTAATTATCACAGAGTCATGATTTATACACAGTTAGAAAGCTTATAGACCACAGATTCCAACGAGGTAACATTTGTGAAATTCCCACCGTATTTATAGAAACGAACAGACACAAAAATCATTAAAAAAATATGAAAATATTGACTTTGCGGGGCCCTGGTAACTCTTGCAGTCACCGAAAATGCTGTCACAAAATGCGCAAAATGTGTGCTTTTGCGCTGACAAAATGATGCTAATGTGTAGGCCACATACTTGTGACAATAATATAAGAAATGGTAGCCAGTGCTGCCATTGCATAACGAATCCATTTTATGTAGGAAGTGCGCAGAAAAACATTCATTGAATTAGACATTCTCTCCCCTTCCCCACTACAACATCACGTCCATATGCAAATCATTTTTGCTGCACATATCATGTATACGAACAAAATTTATGCTTCTAGACCACCTCGGTAAAATATATCTTGCCTAATATGGAACCGTTCTGAAACTAAATGTAAATTAGCCAAATTTGACCCCCTCTTCCTCTATAAACAGAAGTACATATACAGGTTACTATCATGTAGGGAACTACTTCATTCTTTCACATACAGTGAAACCTCTCTAAAGCGGACAGCCGTGGGGAATCAAAAAATGTCCGCTATAGAGAGGTGTCCGCCTTACAGAGGTTTCAATATTTTCTTACGTAAATTAATAAACAAGGTAATATGCAATTAGAAAAAAATATTTTTGCATGAATCACATATTTATGAATATTACCAAAATGTCACTGTACCTGCATTATCTTGCGTCATCCAATTCCCTATGTTCGAGGCACAACATGGGAATAAGATGTTATAGTTCTCTGCACTTTACATTTATCGCTACTTACTACGTTTTCGGTGTGTTGCTTTAATTTGTGAGTTAATTACAGTCTAGTAATGACTTTTTTTTTAAAGACAATATGCGTATCCGTGGTCAAAAATACCAAACTTGTCTTCTGTTTGGTTAGAGATTCCAGCGGGACAGTAGAATGATGTTTCATTCCAAACAGTGGGCAACTGTCAATCACTTTTGTTTCTGAAGCAGGTTGGGTGGGAGTGGAATGCAAGCAAAGGATATAAGGGTGTTGTGGAACAGAAACCCTTCCTCTGGGTTGCTGAACAGGCAGTTGAGGAGGCAAAATGTTGTCACACCCTCATGCTCTTCCTTGGTGACATAGTATGAATTACTAAAAATATATTTATACTCTACTTTTCAACTTGTTTTTAGAGAAAGTGTCCGTAATAGGAGGTAAATAATACCTATAATAGACAAGAAAGACTGTCCGTGTCCGTACTAGAGAGTGTCCGCTCTAGAGAGGTTTGCCAATATGTTTTTTTCCTATTACGGTGTTTGGGGATTACAAAATATGTCCGTTATGGGAGGTGTCCGCTTTATAGAGGTGTCCGTTAGTAGATGTTTCACTGTACTAATTTTTGTGGATGTACCACAAAGGAGGAGGAATGGCCTCCAAAAAGTGATGAAAAATTTAAAAACGAACTTCATCCTCCATCTCTCGGTAGTACATAAATACCCACTACATACATAAAATGTAGGGATGTGCACGAGCAAGTTCGAGCGAGTTTTCATTGAAACTCGACTCGAAACCGACATCATTGAACTCGACTCGAGAACGGCTCGAAAAATTTCCTCCAATTCGACCCGTGTTTCGAATCGAATCGAGCCAAATGCTGTGAGTACTTTCAAGTACTTTCTTCAAGTATCCTACATAGACAATATTATTATCAATGGTACTTACTATTACTACAACTTATTATTATTATTATTATTATTATTATTATTATTATTATTATTGTAACAACACCAGCGTGTATAAGCATGAATGATAGGCGGTTTGTATCTGAATACTAAAAACTAGTTGACAGCTGACCTCGGAAAAGGTGGAGTCAAGGAGGCAAAGACATCGTTTACGAGGTTCTGGGTTTTAGTTCCGGAGAAGCAAGTATCCAGGCTCGAACCAAAAATCGTTTAAAGTTAGACTGCGTCGGCCAAATATGTTCAAACCTGCTCGGCTCGGGTTCTCAACGGCTCTAGCGGCTCGGCTCACAGCTCATTTACTATCGAACCGAGCCAACAGCTCACCCAACCGAGCCGGCTCGAGCCGATGTTTCACCTAAGCCGAGTCGGTGCTTGATCTCAACCGAGCCGGCTCGAGCTGCTCATCAGTTGAACCGAACTGAGCCAGTTAACATCACTACCTGGGTTGGACTTCTGCTTCGGCTCAAAAGTTAGATCGTGCAGGTCTCAGCCTTGGTGGTAAGGACTACAGTATATACCGGTGTTTACATTGGTGCTCACATTTGAGGCTGTCTCCTTACAAAAATCCATAGTTGTCCTGTTAATCGAGACGAGACGACATGCGAGCAGTGTCCCATCTTCTGAGCAACACTAAAAATGTTTCATATTACTGCTTACATTTCTTGCTCTACTGTTAGGTAAGAAGACTGCTTACATTTTCCTTACGTTTATGGGTAAAATTAAGTTATGAGTAACTGGAGATAATAGAAAGCAATCCATCTAAGAAGATATTTCCAAAAAAATAATAAAATAATAAAAATATAAGCAAAAAACAAAATTATGCTCGCTTTTGTGTATACTGGCAATAATGTTTTCGAGGGAATTTTGCAGTAGCAGAGGGAATTTCACGATTGATAGTATCGTAGTATCCAAAAGTTGAATCAAGGAACTAGAAAGTGTAGTAAAATATTGCATTTATTGGTTTAAACCTAGGGTGTAAATTGTCTGCCAAATATAAATTAGTTTCTGTAACCAAGATGTTGTACCGAAATATAGAAACAAAGAGGAAAACTGTTTTCTTAAGTTTGGAAGTGACATGCTCTATAGCCATGAGCATTTATTTGTTAAGAAAAAGACAGGCAACAAAACGTAGTCTCTGTGGTCAAGCGGGTAGAGTGGCGGACTGTTAGTTCTTATACTGTTTTGACACCAGATCGAATCCCATCCCATCCATTTTTTTTACAAATTATAGAAAGTGTTTAATTTTTATGTTAAAGAACCGAAACCACATAATAAGGAAATAACTTTTTGTTTCCTCTAATGATGTATTTATTCAAAATTAGTTTACTATTAGGAACAGCGATTGTTTTCAGTTTATGGTATGATATGCCTATTTCTCCCGTCTCCGTTTTTGCACAGCAGAAGAAACTTCAACTCACTTCGAGTGTGTCTGCGAGTCAGGAACAGAAAAAAAACCTGCGCGACCTGCAGCCTTATAGTTATAGCGAATGAAGTAGAATAGCTCGTTGTCATAAAAAAAAAAAGCTGATGTTAAATTATTGTTCTAATGTGTGTGTGTGTTTCTTTTTAAGGGGAAGAATTGATTCTCTCTCCTTTTTTCATATCCAGAAGTGCAAGAAATGCAATCATAAGTCTGTGTAAGGAATAAAGAATCTTTCTTTAAACAAAACTAAATTATACAGCTCTATTTGTGAGGAACACGAATGCTTGCAAAATATGCCATGGATATTAACTATAGTTATACCGTTCTTCCGAATTATACAGTAACGTGAAAAGCTGGTAATAAAATGATATAACGGGCATAAGTTTTTTTTCTAGCGTGACAACACATTCAACATAAATTAAATTTTGGGGATTACAAATTATCACTTTACGTGTCGGTGTAGGCCTATTCGTTTTCACATTCGAGCGACGAAAGAAAAATTGTGGTGATAGTTACAAAAATCTAATACCAGATTTCAATGAATTCAAGTTACATGGCCCCTACATATCGAAAAAATGATTTTTCGATGTCTGCCCATCTATTCGTCTGTCGGTTCGTCACGCTTTTACATGCACTCAAATAGAGGCCGCACTGTTCAACGTATCTGGACCAGATTCTAGACAAAGTTTTATAACATACTATCGTTTCGAATTTGATATCCTTCGACACCTGAAAGTAAGGGTAGTTTACTGAAGGATTAAAATTAAAAATAATTCAATTTTCTAAAAAGAACAGCTGTGACGATTTTATTTATTTTTATAAACATATATTTTATTAACAACTCTCCACCGTAGTATCAATCATTTTTCTGAAAAAATACATATGGTGTAATTTACTGTATGATATGCGTTCTTCTTGCACAATTTTCTCAACCACATTTCATAAATAAACGTATCATTAATAACCTAACAATATGACAACTCGTTCGTCATGTAAACATTCAGAAGTAGTTTACTCTTGGGGTGAGCTTTCCCCCGATGATTTTACCATTAACGCCTCAGGCAATTTTGTTCATATTTCGCAAAGAAATGTTTCATTAATAAACTAACATACAGCATAAATCGCTTATCCCGGTAACATACAGAAGGGGACGTTTTCTCAAGGGTTGAATTTTTAAAATAATTTTCTCAGTAATAACAGACAAATTTGTTCTAATTTCAGTAAAAATATTTTCTGTAGTAATCTTACAATATGGTAGAACCCGCTTTTTCCGAAAAGATAAATCCAAAAGAGATAGTTTACATTGACAGTGATATTTTTCCCGACGATTTGCTTAAATATTACTCGAGCTACTTGGTCCAGGTTTTATGAATAATTTACAATATGGCATAAATCGTTTATCCTCAAAATTACAGATAGAATAGTTTACCTCTGGGGCAAGTTTTTCCCGATGACCTTCCCAAAAACAACTCAGGAGATGTTTGTTGTTCATATTTCATAAATAAATGTTACATAAATAACCTATCTATATGGTATAATTCCTCATCCTGAAAATCTAGAAGTGGTATATTGCTTTTGACAGTACGTTTTACCCTGCGATTTTCTCAAGAACAGCTCAGACGATTGTGTTCGTATTTCATAAATAAATGTTTTATGAAAACACTAACAATATAGCATAGCTCGTTTGTCCAGAAAACATCCACAAGGGATAATTTATTCTTGGGGTGACTTTCTTCGTGATTTTCTAATTACTCAGACGCTTTTGCTTATAGTTCACATACAATCATATCCTTAATAATTTTAATATATGGCTTAATATACACCCTCCATTCCAAAAGAAACCGAACGTTTAAAAAAAACAAAAAAGCAATGTACATTTTGGAACAAATCATTTTTATTAATCAATGTATCCCCCTTCTGCATCGATACACATATTTGCACGCTCCAACAAGTTGTCAAACGACTTCTCCATGTCCTTTATTGGAATGGTCTTTAGGACGGCGGTCGTCGCCTTCTCAATGGCATCAATCGATGCGTGCCACTTTCCTTTCATCGCCAAATGCAGTTTCGGGAACAGATAGAAATCGCACGGAGCGAGATCTGGTGAATAGGGCGGATGATGCAACCGAATAATGTGATTTTTGACCAAAAATTCAGTTACAAGTCGCGAACGATGTGATGGTGCATTATCGTCCAAAAGAGTCCAACTGCCGATTTCGCGATATTCGGGCCGAATATGACGAATTCTTGCCAGCAAACGCTTCATGACGCCCGAGTAAAACTCTCCACTGACTGTCTGTCCGGGCTGAACAAATTCTTTGTGGATAATTCCTTTTGAATCGTAAAAACAAATCAGCATCACCTTAACTTTGACTTCACCAAGCGACTTTTTTTGGGTGTTCCTTCATCCGGCGCTCTCCATTCAGCACTTTGCCGCTTTGTTTCGGGCTAATATTCAAAACACCACGTCTCGTCACCAGTTACAATCGATTTCAAGAAGTTTCGATCCTGCCGAGCACTTTTAACGATGTCTTTGCAATGCGCAATTCGATCAACTTTTTGGTCTTCGGTGAGTTTGTGTGGTACAAACCGCGAATTAACCTTCTTAAGGCCCAAAACTTCGGTCAAAATGCGGTATGCGGTTGTTTGAGGAATGCCTAATTCCGTTTCAATAACTTTCACCGACGATGTTTTGTTATGTTTGATGAATTCACGCACTTTTTCGATGTTTTCTTCCGATAATCCGGTTCTGGGACGGCCTGATCTTTCGTCATCATCCAGCGCCTCTCTACCCGATTTGAATCGCCTGAACCACTCGTAAACTTGCGTACGGGATAGACACTCATCACCATATGCAGTTTGTAGCATTTGGTGCGTTTCACTAAAAGTTTTACCCAGTTTAACACAAAACTCAATTGCAGCTCGTTGTTTGAAACTCATTTTCTGACCGATGTACACAACACACTGACAGTTGAAACGCAATAACATTGTTGCCGTGCATCCAAATGTCATGACATTTATACCAGTTGTCAATGAGGGACTACGCCATCTACCGGTAAAATATTACAACAGATGGCACTAGTGGTACTATTTGTTTTCAAAAGTTCGTTTTCTTTTGGAATGGAGGGTGTATTAATAATATTTCTAACGGAAATATGATTAATGGGTACTTTTACTTTTGGGACTAAAGTTTCTTGTAGCAAAGTTTTCCAAAACACATTATTTTATTCGCAATTGCCCAAATAAATGTTTCAATAATAGCTGCAGCCTCACATGAGTCAGTGTAAGAAATTCGAGCGAAAAAGTACAGTGCGTTTGCTCCGTTCCCTTTCTTAAATATATTTTTTAATATTACACCTAATCACAATTTTCCGAACAAAATCGAAACTTCTCTTTAAATGTGCCTTGTTGTGGTCAAATGGTTCAATTGCATTGATTCTGGATTTGATTTTTAGTGAGAGCTAGTGTGTTTTTTTCCAAGAGATGTGACACGTCGGTGCAAAGAAAAAAAAGTGTTTAAATAAGCCTAGCAATGTTAATCAATAATACAAAGAAATAAAACAATGTCACGAAATTATCGAAGAAACGTTGTTAATATTAGGTAGGTGCGATTGAAATGTCCAAACGATGATTGTCAATTCCAAAGGTAAAAAAGTGAAAAATACAAGGCCAGGTTAATCAGTGGCCTCTAGATAAAGCTATCCTACTAAGAAGTGTTAGATCAGGCCCGTAGCCAGCCCAAAAATGTAGGGGGGGGGGCGGTAGAAGTTAGGGGGGCCGACCCAACCATATTATAGTTCATTTGCAATCCTGCCGTGAAAATTTAGGAAGGCCCGGCCAACCCTAGCCGCCCCGTGGATGCCGACCTGATTGAGATACCAAAAAATGTTGTAGTCGCTGGGAAACGTTAGGAGTATACAGAGGGTGAGAGAGTTTAATACTGCAAATCATGGATAGTCTGCACCTTCGTTTGAGGGCGAGTATTGAAGCCCGTAGGCCTACATAGTCTAACATTGAAATGAACATTAGAACACAATACCTTTTAATATTAATAGGGGCTTGCTGATAGGTTTGCAGTGTATTTGACGGGGTTTAATATTGTAACGATCCTTGTGAACTACTAGACTTCCCCACTGTACACTGTAAGTTCAATTCGTGCTCAATTAAAACTATATTTGTTTAAATTTGAAACTATTGACCGTTATCACCTTTGCAAAACGGACAGCAATCCGCCAGTAATTCTTTGTTTCCACCCGGCGGAAGCTCTTGTGGTTCGAACTCCACGCCAATCAGTAGGTCCACGTCTAATATAGCCTCGCTGCTGAAAGGGACGATAAACTCAAAATCACATCACACATCTTTGTTTTCACCTTCGTTTCAGCCCATAGGTGTCTTTGTTCATGAGCTCTTTCGTGGCTAAGCGGTTAGTGTACGCGCCTTTGGCGTGGGAGACTCGCCGAGAGCTCACGTGGTTCGGAGTCCACGTTAATCAGTAGGTCGACGTCTCATATAGCTTCGTTGCTGAACGAGATGTTAAACTCAAACTCAATGTCTCTGTTCATACATTTCTTTGTGTGTGGTTTTACATATACGTGACATACACATTAAATTTTCATTTCTACGCCATATGTATCTAATTACATACACCTATAGAACGAACACAACAAACCTGGAATATCTATATGGTGTATGGGAAATCATCGCGCGGCGCTGCATGGGAGAGCCGTGTGTATGGAATTCCATACACATGACAATCAACGTGTTTAGAATTGTATAATAATAATAATAATAATAATAATAATAATAATAATAATAATAATAATAATAATAATAATAATAAACAGAAAACGATACGATCACTTACATAATTTATAAACAAGTTAACATTTATTAAAGCATATAACTGCAATGGAATTAAGTTGTTTCTCTCCCTGAGCGCAACAGCCCTTATTGTAGAAGAGAAGAGAACTTATGGCACTCACGAATTTCTGGCGGTGTGTGGTCAGAACACCGGATCCCTTTGTTGTTAGTCCTAACATTCTAGACGGATGCAGTTATTCCCGGTAGAATATACGAGCAAATAGACTTTCCTATTACTATTAAAGTGAATAATTATACTCATTCCCTCAATGTAATACTTGTGGTTGCTTAACTGTATACAGACAGGTGATCCATGGAAGAACCGTTAATAATAATAATAATAATAATAATAATAATAATAATAATAATAATAATAATAATAATAATAATAATAATAATAAATAACAGAAACTCGACAAATATTCATGCAAATAATAGGAAAAAGTTTGCGTCACACTGTTCACTTTGCTGGACACACCAGTTTGCCGCGTTATACCGATTGTGGCACACTGGAATAAAGGGTATGGCTTTTTGATTTTTCCCAACTATTTCAACTGTTTCAATTGCAACGGATCTATAATAATACGAGGTGAATTTAGTCTTTTTACCCTTCGATTTAGAAATAAGGGTATACTCAGAATTTTATATAGTAGTTTGTTTTATTCGAAATTACATACTTCCTGCAACTGGTTTTAATTGAAATTATTTGAAATGAAATCTTTAAGTTTTACGTCCCACGTTTATGCCGCCGAGGCTAAAGGAGACAGTGATGATGAGAAAGGAATGAAATGGTCGAATGAAAAAAGTGGGAGAAAACGGGAGAATCCTGAGAAAACCCAAGCACACGGTGTTTGTCCAGCACAAGGTTCACTTGGTGCGAGCAGGGATCGAACCAAGGACTCCATGCACCAGAGGTGAACACTCTACCACTGAAACCCCGCGGCCTCTTAAATTATTATTAAAGGAGAAAGGGACTACTTTATGAAAACTTGATGACGAACACATTTGTTTAATAAATACCAGATTTTCGTGAAATATTGCTCGTAGACAGGGGCGGATTAGGGCTTTTGGGGACCTGGAGTCGACTATTTTAAGGGGACTCTATGCTACGAATAGTAGCAGCGCATAAATTTTATTTGCTGTCTTCGACTGCCTCATAGGCTTATAGAACCACCGAGAACTATGCTGTAATATTTTAATGTGCTCCAAGTTTACAATAATTAGTTTAGTTACATTCATTATTAATAGTTAAATACTGCTGATGAAAAGACTTAAATCTAGCGATACCGCGAGCGTAACGAGCCGAAAGAAATTTAGTATAGGTCTGAAGCCTATAATATAATAAGTTAATTGCTATATTTTAGTATTAAACACAGGGATTTTAACGGGCACCCTGAGCTTGGGGTCCCGGAGCCTGGGCTAAATTGGCTCCGCCCTTAATCCGCTAATGCTTATAGATTTAAGGGGCCGGGCAGGCCCGGGCTAAAAATTCCGGCCCGTGCAGACCTCTAGCCACTGTGTATACGCTATCATTGGAAATACAGT
Organism: Thermobia domestica; assembly: GCF_964235325.1. Classification (NCBI taxonomy): domain Eukaryota; kingdom Metazoa; phylum Arthropoda; class Insecta; order Zygentoma; family Lepismatidae; genus Thermobia; species Thermobia domestica. The sequence goes on along the minus strand of NC_137463.1, from coordinate 189,955,123 downwards.
AGAGTTTCGCTTATCCCACATAGAACAGGCAAGCAGAACGCCGGAATTTAGGTATGTGTTAAGAAAAGACCAATTAAAAGTCAAACTATGATATAATTTTATATATTACGCATCTAATAATTATGATTTGTAAGAAATAAATATAATGCATTGAATCAGGGACGTATCGAGCGTGAGTTCCTGGAAGCTGTTCCCTTCCACAACTCAAGCACTTCTTAATAAACCTTATTCCTTTTTGAGGTTCTTTTATATAAAATTACTTTGAGATAGTGTCCAAACTGTGGGCAATACGTTATAATTCTAATTCTAAGAATATACCGTAATGCCATTGATACGAGGTGGAATTAAAGAACACTTTTAAATGGGATTACAATTTCGATTCCGTTCTGTTTATAACGTTAATGTATTAGAACGATACACTCATTGCCATTTGCTATTTTTGTTATGTGATATACGTAGTTTTAGAGGAATACAGAGCTGTTTCATTATTATTATTATTATTGATATTTTTGAAACATTAGAATTACGTGCTTACGAGGATTCGTGTTGGGCCCACTCCGAAAAGAAAACCTGGATATGTGACTGCACCGAATGATAGACGTATAAGTCATGGTGTAGACGGGCGTGCTACGCGATAGAATCCAGAGCATCAAAAACAGACTAAGACCACAACTTGCAGTTCTTCTTGTCGATTGATCCTACATTTTACCTGCAATGATATGTCGGATAATACGGTATGTGGGATAAACGAAGGTCAGATAAGCGAGACCATGGTATATTGGTGTTTCATGCACCTAAACCTGTAAAATATTTGTGTAGAAAACATCTTTCACTCACTAACTAAATTTGTGGGTATGATTGCACATCTTGACTTATAAAGTATAGTCTTTTATATATATATATATATATATATATATATATATATATATATATATATATATATATATATATAACAGCATGCTGAAAACCTAAGGAAGACCAACTTGAATAATTTTCTATAGCTTTCTTTCTTAATGACGGGAAACTTATTCATTTCATCACGATAAATCACGTTCGGTACTAAGATGCCTGTTTCTGTCTCTATATATTTTTCACATTTTATTGGAGACAAAATTGTTCTTTTTTCAAGAAAAGAGGATGAGAGAAGAAGATATGCAATAGCATAAACTGAAACCATCGCTATTACTAATAGTACACTAATTCTGAATAAGTACGTCATTAGAGGAAACAAAAAGTTATTTCCTTATTATATTGTTTCAGTTTTTGTTAACATAAAAACTACACACTTTCTATAATGTTTTGTAAAATAAATTAAAAAAATAAAATAAATGGGATGGGATTCGATCTGGTGTCAAAACAGTATAAGAACTAACAGTCCGCCACTCTATCCACTTGACCACAGAGACTACGTTCTGTTGCCTGTCTTTTTCTTAACAAATAAATGCTCATGGCTATAGAGCATGTCACTTCCAAACTTAAGAGACAAGGTTTCCTCTTTGTTTCTATATTTCGGTACAACATCTTGGTTACAGAAGCTAATTTGTATTTGACAGACAATTTACACCCTAGGTTTAAACCAATAAATGCAATATTTTACTACACTTTCTAGTTCCTTGATTCGACTTTTGGATACTACGATACTATCAATCGTGAAATTCCCTCTGCTACTGCAAAATTCCCTCGAAAGCATTATTGCCAGTATACACAAAACCGAGCATAATTTTGTTTTTTGCTTATATTTTTATTATTTTATTACTTTTTTGGAAATATCTTCTTAGATGGATTGCTTTCTATTATCTCCAGTTACTCATAACTTAATTTCACCCATACGTAAGGAAAATGGAATAATTTCGAAAAATCGTAGGTTACAGTATACCTGCGTTTTCTTTTCTTTTCTTTTTTTTTTTTTTTTTTTTTTTTTTTTTTGCGCATGAGAGTACATGGAGCTATTTCAAATAAAAAAAAAAATATGCTGAGTTGGCAAACTGTTTGTGGTTTTCGATAGGGCATTTTGTTCTCATATTGTGCAACTTTTGTTTTGATTGCTTTAACCATTTTCAATATATTTACTTTAAACGTACATAATTCCATGATATAATATTTTGGATATTCAAATTTTGAAGCCACGTAGCTCCTATCCTTCTGGTCCATAGCATCTTAAATTTTGCTCATTTTCTTTCTCATGATGCTCAGATGTGCTATGTGGCAATCAGATTTTAGCGACAACTTGTGGGACCCTCCCGTGTTAGTACTCGTCTAACTTCACTTTCAACTAATTTTGTATTAACGAGACTACTTCGAGTAAAATTTTATGTCACAAGATTAGAAATACTGATTTATGAACCAGTTATATTGTTTGATTGCATAAAACTGACAAAAAAAAAAAAAAAAAAACCGAAAATTAAATGAAGTATGTAGTTTTACGAAACATGACTATACCTTGCACACTAAAGGGAACGAATTATGAATGAAAGTTAAGATTATGAAAGAACTAGTAAACTGAGAATGTGGGAGAAAACAATAGAACTCCAAGAAAATCCACAAGCAAGATGTCTACCGCGAGCTCATATGACATGAGATCGAACCAGGGACTCATTGCACCAGAGATCAGTAGTCTACCACTGTGCCATTGCATCTATAAAGAGAACTCGAGCTCCCAAGTTGCATACTATTACCATGTAACTAAAGAAAAAAAGAGAATGCTATTGATATCTGCTATGAACACACACAGTATCAAACAACTGTCAACACAATTAACAATATGGACTGCCACACACGAAGCAGATGTACGCTTGACATCACTTCATTTATTAGGAGTTAAAATGCATACACTGCTATAAAATGAACTGAGATGGACAAATTTTAACACCAGCTAAACATGTGGATACAAGCATATAAAGGATATACTCTTTCAACAAAACATCGAAACTGTTGGTATTTTCGTGTTCGCCTGCGCATGATTTCGTAAAATGTAAAAGACAGAGAATTTCACTAAAACAAAATTAACTGGAACCTTTTGGTTTAGAATACAGTCTATTTATGCTGTAGGTTAAAGGAGAGGGATGATCAATGGAAATGAATTATGCTGCGAGAACTAGCGGGAGGAGTGACAGAAAACGAGAAAATCCAGGAAAAAACTTGCCAGAATGCTGTCCGTAACACGTACATTGCCTGGGACTGAACGAAGATCTTCATAGCTCTGTTCTCTAAAAAACAAAGTTTACCTAATCACTGACTATGAAAAGGCTCAGGAATTACCGTGTCCAACTACGCTGCACAGAAAGTTAACAAAATACAATATGGAATATTATATAAACAACATGAACGACTCCTCTTGCTGCTAATTACAAACTTGAGAGACTCCTCGATGGCTACATGGTCAGAATAGAAGGTCCGAAATCGATTAAGACCGAGAGTTCAAGTGGTTCAGAACCAACGACAAGCAGTAGATCCACGTTCCCTATAATTACGGTTCTCGAAGGAACGTTAAACTTCAACCATTCATATAAACCTGGACCTATTAGTTACTATCTTTAACTATTATACAGTCATGGAAAAATTAATAGCAACTCTTTGGAATTTTATGCATTTATAAGGATTTCAAAGAAGTGTTTACCTAAATATGCACAAACAATGATATATGTATACAACGATATATATATCAAATTAAAGGAAATTATATAGCCTATAGAATCCAAATCTATTCACAGAAGTTACGTACCTTTACAATAAGATGATATTCAACAAAATATCACGTCAATTGTTAAGTAAAGTGAAGCGTGCCCAACTGATTTTGACTCAAGCTAATACTTGATTGGATATCCACGCTTAGTAACAGGGTTGATATGTTTAAAACATGTTTAAAACGAGGGCTGTTGTTTTATTCAGTTTGTTTTAAACGTTTTAAACAGATTGTTTTAAACGTGTTTTTTTTCGATGCTGGTTGGACATCTTTAAAACAACTAAAATATCAGATTGAAGAAGCTAATTTAATTTTCTAACAAACAACACATCCTCCGCAGGGTTTGTGCATGGAGTAAATTACAAGCAGAGTTATATTCTTATTATAACAGCAATTACTGAACGAAATTCTGCACATCAGTGTGCTTATAACTAAACCAACAGAAATTCAAGTGAAGTATTTGAACATTTCATGAGTTATACACCATTGGAAAGCTTATAGACCACAAATTCCAACGAGATAATATGCGTGAAATTCCCGCCGTATTCGTAGAAAAAGAACAGACATAAAAAATCATTAAAAATATGAAAATAATGACTTTGCGGGGCCCTGGCAACCCTTGCAGTTACCTGCGCTGACAAAATGATGCTAATGTGTAGGCCACATACTTGTGACAATAATATAAGAAATGGTTGCCATTGCGTAATGAATTCGTTTTATGTAGGAAATATTAAAAAAAAAAAAATATGCGCAGAAAAACATTCATTGAATTAGACATTCTCTCCCCCTCCCCCACTGTAGTACCATGTCCATATGCAAATCATTTTTGCTGCACACATCATGTATACGAACAAGAATTATGCTTCTAGACCACTTCAGTGAAATATATCTTGTGTTATATGGGACCGTCCCGAAAATAAATGTAAATTAACCAAATTTGACCCCCTCTTCCTCTATAAACAACAAGTACACATACAGGTTACTATCATGTAGGAGACTACTTCATTGCTTCACATACCAATTTTTATGGATGTACCACACAGAGGGGAGGAATACCCGCCAAAACCTGATGAAAAAAAAATGATGAAAAAAAAAACTTCATCCTCCCTCTCCCGGCCGTACATACGTACCTCGTATATACATAAAATGCAAGTGACGGAAAGCTTTATCTCTCAAAAATACTTTGGTACCAAATCACCTTTCTAGCTTAATTAAGGACTGAGCTATTGATGTTTGTTGTAAAAATAAATGTAATTTACGTCAAAAAACAAACTCCAAAAATTGGCTAACTTTGTCCCCTCCCTGCTCCCCATAATAAGCAAGAAGTACAAATCAGGGTTGGCAAAAACCATGGTTTTTATTGAAAAAACAAAAAACCGGTTTTTTGGTTTAAACCAGGTTCTTTTGGTTTAAATAATTTGCTCTATATATTCATATCATATATGGACAGAAATAAGTTTGTTTCGCCTTGATGTTATTATGCAACTACCGGGTTATGCTGGAAGGGATCATGTAAGCTTGAAGCGGAATAAAAACCGTTTCTCGAGTTACATCCGAGAGAAATTGTCCTCCATTTGAACTCGGAACCAGGACTAATTGGCCACAAATGCGATACGTCTGCCGACTCACTGACGAAGGAATCTTGATAAAAATACGTTGTACTGATCTTTACATGCTTCTTAATATAACTGTCAAGAGTCATTTCAGAAGGACAAAAAGATAAACAGTTGCACAAGTGAAACCATTATACAGAATTACATATGGACAATTTCAAAGTACTACGGAGTACAGAAGAACTAATTTAGTTCGAGTTAGTTAACAGCGACTTTTATTGGTCCAAATTAAAGAAATACAACGACTTAATTTGCATATTAGTAAGAAAAGTGAATAAAGATACGAATTATTTGAGTCAACTTTGGCTCAGACTCATTTATACATAAATAAATACCAAAGAGACTTCTCATTTCACTAAATGTCTCTCGTGGGGTCTGACCCCCCTCCCCCCACAAAAAGTACGGCATTTCTATGTATTTTATCAATAGTAAACACTGAAACGAAACAATATTTAGAATTTTTCTTTGATTGCAATTAAATAAAAACAATAATAACAACTACAAAAAAATCACAAAACAAACATTTATAAACTTATATATAAAATAAAGGAACCACCGTTGAATAAATCTCTACCCGCAGATATCTTTGTCTTTTCAAGAATATGTTTAATAAGTTTGTGTATTAACACCAAACCACAAATGTGAATTTTACCAATTCCACTAAAAGAAAAACATCCCCAAATCATTACACTGGGAGAGTACCGGTACCTAGAAGTTTTTACAGTACACGCAAAATTAAGTGCTTCACCAGTCATGCGATAAACTCTAGCGCGTGAATTACTGCCATAAATGATTATTTTCGTCTCAGCACTAAAATGAACTTTGCGCCACTGGTCACTTGTCCAATTCTTGTGATTTTTTTTTCACTCTATGCGCCTTTTACATTGTTCCGATAAGCGGTTAGCGTACGCGTCTTTGGCGCGGCAGACCCGGGTTCGATTCCCGGCGGGAGCTCATGTGGTTCGGATTCCACGTTAATCAGTAGGTCCACGTCTCACATAGCCTCGCTGCTGAAAGGGACGCTAAACTGAAATTCAACTCAACTCAACATTGTTCCGATGTAAGATATGGCTTCCTGACAGCTCTATGTGAACGCAAACCGATTGATTTACATTGATTTAAACCTGTTTCTCACTGTTCCCAGACAAACGTCGACATCAGATGTTTCCCTCCAACTTCTAGCAAGATTTGCTGATGACTCAAACCTGTCTGCAAGACACAACCGTCGCAGTGCACAGTTCTGTCTAGGCGAGGATTTCATTTTTCGACCACATTTGCCAATTCTTCCATTTCTTATGCACCCTGCTTTTCGAAGCTTGGCCAGCTGCCTACTCACTGTACTTTTATGCAGTTGAATAATTCGGGCTATTTCAGCATTAGTTTTGCCACAACACACTTAATGTTTTAATTCTAGTGGCTTTCTGTGGTGTAATGTCATACGTTTTATCCATGTCGATGTCCGATATCAATAATTTATAAACAAATCAATACTTATGGGTAAAACTATCACTTTCAAATTTGTCAGTAAAAGTAACACTACTAGAACAACACAACTACGTAACCCAGGGCACCTACACAAGTAAGGAAGCAGAAACCGTACTGCACGCTTGGAACGTGGATTACCTTATTGAACGCGGACCTCACTGAAAACAACATCGAGCCATCCATTAAATGAATATTTAGCATGACGGATTTGTGTTTCCTTTCCCACACATTTTGTTGAGTTATAAAGATACGCAACTTCTGTGAGTAGATTTGGATTCTACATAAAATTTCCTTTAAGTTGATGTATATATCATTGTATGTTCGTGCATATTTAGGTAAAAAATTATTTTCAAATTCTTATAAAAGCGTAAAATTCCAAAGAGTTGCTACTAATTTTTCTATGATTGTACTTGAGATTATCTACTTCAGTGTACGATGTCAAGTAAAAGAATTGTAGATGAAAATTTTCGTATTACATAAAAGGATATTCTTGAGTGCCCAGAAAGGATGAAACTAAAAGAACTATCGTTGTAAAAACATACATTTCTATCTGTATCTAATATCTGAATATGACCTGCAACCAAATTCGCACTCTCACATCTAATTTACAAACATTACAACAAGAACTACAGAAATTTACCGTAATTCATACATTAATTATAAAATTAATGACCACAGTTTATTTTCTCATATATCAGCCATTTACTTCGTATCATTCAACAGTAAACTTTACATTAACTGAATCATCTGATCTGTTTACCTTGAGTAATCACGAGATGGCCATACATAAAACCTGTAACGTCTTGAAACGCAGCCAGGCTCTCCGACCAAGCTACACCAAAATGTCTTGAGTATGTTCCGATTATTCGAAGGTCTTTGTGAATTATACTTATATGAGTTTTTATCAGGCACAGACATATGATCCTTCTTTGCTCAGGCAACAAATGTCAAGTTTGTCAGATTTTATAGGAATAATCTGAAAGACTATGATGCGTATAGAAATTGATGAGCGCCATTACCATATCACCAAGTGGCATGAACTATTCATTTCAAACAACAGAGGACCTCTTTGATCTCATGAAATGGCGTGGCTACAGTTTGGCATCAAGCGAAATGCGTTCAAGCTGCAAGATACAGTAGGTAGGTAGCTCAGTTTGGCAAAGATTTCAGAGTTACTCTACAAAGAATGATATAGCTGTGTGTCTTGCATATTGTAAAACTTTTACCTTTGGTTTGGAAAAAGAACTGTTTCTTTATCCCGGTTCCGGTTTTCACATCAGCGGTAAACACTCACTGATGACTCGCAAATTGCTCAACCAGCTGTAGAACATTAATTATAAAGCACCAAGGCATTTTTTTTTTAAATCTTCTTTAGAGGTTGCAAAAATTATCCCTCCCCCGTATTTTTTTAAAGTTTCAAACTTGCTCTGTGCCAGTCAGAAGAACTAAAACGGAGCCTGGCTAACGTTCAAATTAATAATTTACAAGTCATCTGGTAGCAATTCACGACAAACATGATGTGCCCCTTATAATGCTCACTCACGTAAGATTTACTTAAAAGGATTTCCAGCACACGACTGGAAGGCGACATTAATATACTAATAGATACTAGAAACCTATTCACTTAAAGGAATTTGGCTAGGAGTTAATGGTAGTTCAATAACCTCTTAAGAGTGAGATGATGAGTTCGATTTCTCGTCATACACTCCCATCGCTTCTACTAGCTTAAAAGATATTTACACTTACATAGTACTCTTCTGTCAAAATTATTACGTACCTTATTAAGAATTATAGTAAGCGAACTGCAACTTTATAAGAATTTATATTTATCTCTTCTCTTTGAGATTAATATGAACTTTGATGAAATTAACTTTGGTTTTAGATTGATTTTGTCAATTGTAGTTATCAAACTGAAACTTACATCCAGCATTTTTCAAATTCTGCTGTTCTCAATAATTAGTTTGTTGAAGTTTATCGTTCGTTTTCCGCACCGACACTATTTGAGATGTGGACCTACAGTTTAAGTGGAATCCGAACAACCGAAATGCATTTAAATAATTTCCCACCGGGAATCGAATCTGAGACTTCGTGCACAGAAGGCGTGTGCACCAGCCACAAAACCAGCGGGAAGCACTATGCTTATTGTCAATTGTATTTCTCAAATTGAAGCTTATGTCAAGCGTTTTTCAAATTCTGCTCTTTGTAATAATTTGTTTCTTAAGTTTATCGTTCCTTTTCGGCAGTTTATAGTAAGTAAAATAAATGAACCGAGGAGGATCTAGTCTCAGTATGTGCTTACTATGAGTTCGGAAAATTATGAAGGCGCACACATAACGAAAGTAGTACTATAATAATAATTAATACAAATATTTAGTTTAAAATTACATAGTTTCAGTGAACTACTGAATATTTTGCTTCGATGTTCTCCTACTCACTCAGCCTTTTATATACAAATTAATAACTTTGAAATAGCTTTATAAATTCTAGGGGGAAAAATAATTTTGATTTTACAACTGTGCCTGAGCCTCTAGTGCAGCTTGGTTAAATAAAGCATACTAGAATGTTTCAATTATTACAAAACGATAGCTGTAAATACACAAAGTAATGATATTAACCGTTAATTACTTTAACGAGGTATATTTATATAGCCTTTGCTTTTATAAATTTTATATTCTGTACGTAAAATTCAAAACGACGCAACAGATCCCATTGGTCCTAGTGAAAGCGTTACTTTCTGTGACTAGTTGATTCTAATAAGAATGAAATATCATTTTTAAAAAAAGTCTGTGGTGGACAACATCGTGTACGTGGGTTTTCTCGGGGTAGTCCCCTTACCTTCCACATTCTCATTCTATCAATTCTTCCATCATCATTTAGTTGCCTTAATTCTCCGTCTCACTTACCCTACAGAGCATAATCGTGAGACAAACAGAAATGTTTCATTTTTAAAATAAAAAATAAAAATAAAATGAGTAACACTGTACAAATATCTGTTAAGAGTGTGCATGTGAGATCGTGATTACTTTTAAACACCAAGACAAGGACTAAATATCAAGGAGATTGCTCAGTCTTTGAGCCAGTTGGAAGAGGAACAGACGAAGAAATTGAAAGTGTTGTTAAGTAAAGATCAAATGAAATAGAGTAGTCACTCAATTACTATAATCTGTTTCACGTAACCTGATAGGAAAAAGACCCCCCCCGGCAATCCGATATGATCCCTTATAGTTTGATGAACGGCTGGGAAAAAATTAGACCTCTAGCAACGTAAATTTTTCATAGTATCTTTTGTTAGGTTTTAAATAACACTATCGTGAAACAAGTTAAATAAAAGGGAATCTTATCTTTTTCCATTATCTTAGTACGAACGAATCGGTGACTCATAGTCTAGTTAAAAGATTGAATCGGTCGCTCATAGGACAGTTAACAGTTCCTGACGCACATAAGACTGTCGCAAGTAGGACGACACCCCTGGAACAGACTTTAGTGATGAATCTTGCCTTGGGAAATACACGACAGTAACGATGCAGAAGTAGGTACAATTATTATTATTATTATTATTATTATTATTATTATTATTATTATTATTATCTACATTACAGATTTGGAGATGAAAATATCAAAAAAAAAAAAGATACATTCATTGTATTTGTGAAAAAAAAATCACACAACTTCATATTTCTCAATGTAATATTAGTTAACTTCTCAACAGGTTTGCGTTTAATCATTGAATGCGTTCACATAGCTTGATAACTTTGTAATACGAGAAACAAACAGAACATAGACTTAGCTGCGGAATTAGGAAAAATACACAACAAAATCTATAGTTGCGAAAGGAACACTTGGGGTCTGTCAGACCCCACAGGAATATAAGTTTCTACGAGAGTAGTTACGAATTAAAATAGTGAAAAGTCGCACTATCATTTCTTATGCTGTGTCTAGTTTCTGCTTTATACTAACCGATAATTGTGGCCAATGAAAACATACTACGTTTTTGGCACCCAATACACCGTTAGTCCCGTGGTTATACCTACAATGAGGATATAATACTGTTAAATCTACCGACTTAATTTATGTGGAAGGCAAGAAGCAAGAGGTTACTAATTCTATATTATTATTGACGACTATTACATTCGTTGCTCATATTGAATCACAAGTTTAAGTTAGCCTTTCGTGTAAAAGAATTTAATCTTATCTGTAGATACATCACCTGCGAAAGTAACTTCTGATGTTAAAACCTGCATGTCACTCACAACATAACCTAGTACTATATCAGATAGCTCTTACAAGAAAGCAGAGCACAACGCAACTTTAATGGGAAATCCCCATTCCGTCCAAAAGCATACGAAAGATCAATACTAGTTCATACAAGTGCCAAATCGTTGGGATTTCCCATAAGAGATCAGTAGCAAGCTTCGAGACAAGTAAGGTGCTCTTGCGTGTCAACGAGGTTGTTTCTTGTTTACTGCTTAAACGGCAATCACACTCACACGTAAAATGTGAACATTATGTCACATCGTGGTTTGTGGTTTTCAACTGTTCAGAGCAATACTTAGCAATTAATTAGATTTTTCTTTTTTATTAAAATTACCGAGCAAGCAGAGTGATTAAGCATTCTTTCTTCTCAATCTGAAGGTTTCAGGTTCGAACTCTGGAGCCGGCCATCCTAACTAAGGATTCCCTCAGTTGCACCAGGTTAATCTCAAGACGGTAAATACTCTTGCTACCGTTCTCCAAAATTTTACTTCCCACTGTCGTTAATGTTTCAAGTGTAAAGTGAATTTTCACTTTTATCAAAAATTTAGTTTACAATAAATAAGAACATAATTGTAGATATCGTGCACGCGTACAAAATCCCATATAAACCCACGCAAAAAATTTGTTCCTTATTGGTTTCAACAAACCTTTTTGTAACCACACATTTAATTTGGATTGTCCATGACTTTGCGATCAACGTCTTGTACACAATAATATTTGATATATGTACTACGTCCGTCAGGGTCTCCCACATCCCAAGTTTGGATACGTTTTATCGAAACTATCCTTGTAATTATTTTTTTTAATCAAATGGAGGAGGAAAAGGATGTAAAATACACACAGGAAATTACGATTGTGATTGAATGGAAAAAGTCTAATTAAAGTAAAGATTCTTTTCGCAACATACTCCAGTGTGACGAAACAAATCAATCTTAAGAAGTTCAGTAGAACACAAAATGCAACTAACGAAATTTCAACTATATATATATATATATATATATATATATATATGTGTGTGTGTGTGTGTGTGTGTGTGTGTGTGTGTCACTTTACTATGCCCCACAACTTGAAGTATACAATGAATAAATGCGTAATTTCTATTACATGAAGAGTGGTCAAGTGTAGAGCTACGGGCGGCGGTAATTTTGTCACCGGAAAGTTCGTCACGGTAATTTCGTCACCGATAATTTTGTCACCAAAATATTACCATATAGGTAATTTCGTCACCGAAAATTTTGTCACAATAATTTCATCACCAGTGTCTTTTAGAACATAATACAAGTACAATGAATGAATCGAAAAAGTTTTTGAAATTGCTTTCTTCAATCTTCAACTGAAGCAAATCGAAATATAATAATAATAATAATAATAATAATAATAATAATAATAATAATAATAATAATAATAATAATAATAATAATAATAATAATAATAATAAAAATAGTTGCATATTTTAGATATCGTATTTAAGATAAGAGGGAAAAGTTTCCAGTAATTCTATCACAGAAATATTATATAGGAAATTTTGTCACGGTTTTTTTTTTGACCTTTCTTGAACTAGGTAGAGGCAAAGTAAATGACCTAAATAGCTTACGTTATTTTAATGAAATTTGGAAAAGAATTCGGTTGGTGTTGAACTCTGCAAAATTTCGGGTACTCGACGCAGGAGCAAGCACCGGTACAAGAAAATAGTGTCAGCTTCAGCAAATGTTAAAAGCAAAGGCAACGTGGGGAACTAATGGGTTTATATATCACTATTTACAAATATTAAGTTTCGCCAATATCGAAATTTCAGAACCGAAAATTGCAAACAAATATGCGAAGATATGCCAAGCCGTTCATTTTCCCGCAAACTAGACGAAAATTTGCATCGTTCTTGTACCATTCTCCGAGCCCAAACTCTTGGACCTTCCTCCACGTTAACTAAGTCATGTGAAAAGAGTGATCTTTTTTTAGGAGCTATTGAAAGAAGAATGTTATATTTCAACTCTGATTAAACATTGGCAAATTGTTATTGGATATATATGTAAAGAAAACAAATTTATATAAAGGAAGAAAAACAAATATTTCTAAGTTTCCTTTAAATATAGCCTTATGGAGCTATTGAGAAGTGAAACATGGATGATGGACGGAAACTTTTCAATGGCTCTTTAAAAAATCACGTAGGCCCTATATGTTATTTGAGGTGAGACTTCCTTTACTAGGTGTATGCCCTAATGCAGAGCAAGACACAGAACGGTACAAGAGCAATGAAAATTTTCGTCTATGCGAGAAAATGAACGGATTGGCATTTCTTCCCGCAGCAGATGTGCATCAGGAATACAAGAGGTTTCGGAGGAAGAGCTGGAACTTCTGGACTATTTTGATAGTACTTAATTCAAAACGTTAAAGAAACGGTTTCAACTGTGTTACATCAAGATGCTGTGGGTCAACCACCAAAAAAGAAAACTAGAAGAGTGTTTCAGATTTTGCAGAAACGGCTCCAGTCTTTGTGCATAACGTATAACACTGGAACTAAATGTTTTAAAAAATTTTTGCTTGTTGTTTCCTATCATGTTATGAATAGTAGAAAATCAACATGTAAAACACTTATTGCATTATAACAAGTTATATTTTTTCTATTTTCTGTTCTGAAATTTTGAAAACTTAATATTTGTAAATAGTGATATATAAAGCCATCAGCGGCCCATTTTACCTGTGCTTTTAACATTTGCTGTGCGTCGAGTATCCGAAACTTCGATTTTCCAGAGTCGAACACCAACTGAATTGTTTTCCAAGTTTGATTAAGATAAGATTAGCTGTTTTGGTCGTTTACTTGTCTCTACTTAGTTTAACAAAGGTCAAAAAAATGACCATGACAAAATTTCCTACATTCTAATATTTTTGTGACAAAATTACAGGTCACGAAATTACTATGTCAAAATTTCCGGTGACGAAATAACCTACATGCTAATATTTTGGTGACGTAATTACCTAAGTTCTAGAGCTACAGCTTCGTGGACAAGAAACGCGAGTTTTCCCTGTTTCCACGATCACTAACAATTTAAAGAGATTTTGTCCCAAGTAATTTCAACACTGAAAAGAAACGGTAAGTTGTTGGCAATGAATATGTTGTAGGAATCGCACATGACCAACAAATGAAAGAAAAGAACATTAGCAGTTATTATTATTGTTTTAGAAGAAGTAAAATTAACAGAAAATTGCACCAGTTTATGCCCTTTCATTGGATGTATTTTGTGGACATTAAAGTATAATCATTGACTAGAAAACTGTAGTTACCACTATAGTACCAGGACAGTGAATGGGTTATTAGGTACTTCTGAAGATATTATATTAGATGAAAGGAAAAATCGAGTCATATCTTTAAAAGAAATCGGTAATGACGGAGTGCATTAGTGCTTATAATTTCTAAACCACTAAATGTAGAGGATGCCGATACAGAAAATTATATGGAGCTTTTAGAACTAAGGGGTAAAAGTGAAGGAGAACGCGGGGAACGATGTTTTTTCACTTCCAAAAAATATCTATGTCTCTCCACTTCCTAAAAAAAAGAAAAAAATACAATGGGCCAAGACAGGGACGGGGAACGCACAGTGGTCGGAAACTTGGAAAAAGAGGACAAAAATAGTTTATTCCAAAATAATAGAAGTTGACGGACGTCACTCTATCGTTCTATACGTAATTGCCCTTTCTAAATCGATTGCAATTGCTGCGAAAGTGATTCGAGGAACTCCTATTGCAAAACGTGCAGTTAGTTATATATGCAGAGCGGTCCAGAAGTGTGGAATCCCCTCGCACAAATTCAAATACTGCAAAATATAACCAAAGAAAGAATGTAGGGGACGAGAAAATGGGGAGGATACAGAACAATGAAAACCACCATCTTGAAATCCACCAACGTGAATCCTATATACAGTTTATAAATTGAAAACATAATATGTTGACACCTTATGTGAATTGGACATCGCTAGCCAGTACTAAGTTATGACAAGTGTCCAAGAAGCCGTTACAGGTTCAATGTGCTCTCCCTCTAATTGTACGTGCAGCTAATAAAAACCTGGTGTTAAATAAATGTGTGTTTGGCCTTAGTGTCAAAATTAAAGTTCGCGGTTTTGCACTTACACCATCTTCGAAGAGACACTAATATTTACTGGAATGTAATTTAATTCAGAATTACGTTGTTTCGGTAAGATTAAAAGATTCAGTATAGAATCTTCTTATATACTACTGCACTGACGTGTAATATACGGGTCTAGGAAAATTCGGTGTAGGAAAACTCGGTGTACAGAAAATTCGGTGTACGGAAAACTCGGTGTGGGGAAATTTTGGTGTACGGTAGATTCGGTGTAATACATATTGAATATTACCACTTACGATAATTTACGACATTTCATATTGTGAAAACGAAAACCATATAATGTAACGAATAAAATGTTATTACCTATTTCAAGAAAAGCAAATTTATTTTTCTGCCTTGAGTCCAATACCTTTTTCATGTATTTTGCTGTATATTACTATAAACTACTTTTCATCACACAATGAAGCTGACATTTTTGTCAGAAATAAAACAATTACAAGTTCAGAGAATAGTTATAGGAACAACTAAAAACACCTTTCCTATAGTACATCATAGAACATATACAAGATGATTCTTTTAAAACTCATGGATTTCATTTGAGTCTAGAATTTCTAACTGAAGTCCGATTTTCATGCGGTTTATGGCAAATGATCAAGGAACGTTGGAAGATTTATGTAACTATGCTTACTGGTTTAAATTCATTTGGGGTAATATCGGCCACGCCTCTAGAAAAGCAGCAAATATTCGCCACTGTACCGAATTGGAATTAGGTGAGGTACGGTGTGGAGATTTGAGTTTCTTCGTTAGATGGCAACCTCGCGACGGTCAATAAGAAACAGGAAACTGGGCCGTTGTATTGAGAATTATGCTGTGCTACTGTACCAATATGATCAGGACACAGTTACAATAATGCACTCTTTGGAGCAACGTGATTTTATCGTTAAAAAAAAGATTTTGGAGACCGGGATCTGTTGTTGCTACGCAAAGGGCAGTTACACGCAACTTTGCCTCACGTTCTGCCCCAAACAGGAATATAATATGATCGCTAGTGAATAATTGGAGGAAACAGGATCGCTTCTGAGTAAGGCAGGGAAGCATTGGACCCCGCTGGCGGATATGGAAGATGTCAGTTACCGACTCTTTTAAGTCACCCAAGAAATTCCTCTGTCGTTTGTAGCGAGAAACCGGCTATTCAACATGTGATTTATGTGTTACCACTAACACTTAATTTTGGGAGGCGTGGTGGCTCAATGGTAGAGCGTTCACCTCCGATTCTTGGGGTCCCTGGTTCGATCCCAGATCGCGCCGTGTGGACTTTGTGGTGGACACACACCGTGCTCTTGGGTTTTTTCGGACTTCTCCCGTTTCCTCCCACTTTCTTCATTCCATAATTTCACTCAATTCTCATCATCGCCGTCTCCTTTAGCCTAACCGGCATATCCGTGGGTCGTAAAACTTAAGATTTCATTTCATTGAACTAACACTTAATTTGTATTCTTCAATTTCGCTTCAAATATCCAATATCTCATTCGAACTGTAACGTACAATGGCGAATATTTGCTGTTTTTCTTACGGCCTGCTCGATATTACCCCGGACGAATTTAAACCAGTAAACATAGTCCCATAAATCTCCCATCCTTCCTTGATGATTTGCAACAAACCGCATGAAAACCGGACTTCAGTTAGAAATTCTAGAGCCAAATGAATCCGTGAGTTTTGAATATTTGCATATACATATGTAAGATGCAAAAAATATATTGATCAAAAAAGTCTTAGTGGAAAGGGCAATATAAAGCAGGATGGTTTTATCAGATAATATTTTACATATAGTTTACTTCTTTTCCAATCAGATACTTTAGTTTGTTTGCCTTAAGTTAAGGTAAACAAGTACTGCAACCCTATTGACTCCTTATTGACTTCTCCTTCAATCAGGCGTAGATACTTTAGTTGTGGCATTTATTTTTACACCTTTGAGTAATATAAATAAACTATGTCGTTTTTGAAGAATTTAGATTTAAATATTTATTTATAAAATGGACATAAAATCGTCAGAACATTTTTGAAAAATCTACAATTTTCAACTTTACCCGTCTAGTAACCTACATTATTATTATTATTATTATTATTTTTTTTTTTTGGGAAGTAGAAAATTCTTGGTGACATCTTCCAAAACAGCATAAAAACTTAAGTTTTAAATAAAATGTCGATTGGTATCGATGGTCGCTTCGCTGTCACAAGAACGGAATCAAAAAAAATTCTCGTCATGTAAGGGCCATGAAATGTTAAAATCCGTCGAAATCTAGAATTCAAATTATTTCACGATCACAATTTTTCAAAATTTGGTTTAGTAAACAGTAAAAGTACGTTCTACACAAAGTTTGAACTTAAAACTAATACGCTCATTTATCCTCAAAGTTGGGTTTTTAATAAATCCTACGGTCTACTACAACAAATCTTTCTTTACACCGAACATTCCCCACACCGAGTTTTCCGTACACCGAATTTTCCTACACCGAGTTTTCTTACACCGAATTTTCCTACACCGAATTTTCCTGCTCCCGTAATATACAGCAGCTTCACATGACTGATAGTTTATCACTGCAATATGTATAAGGCTTTCACTATAACTTTGATTCAGGGACGAAGGGCAATCCAAATTACGTACAAGACAATATGCTTTTTCCCTTTGTCCGGCTCAGATAGCGGATTTCGACTGCGACCACAACAACATTACTCATTACGTATTTCCAGTTAGGTGGGGCTGAGTCCTTCAGCTGCACTTGGGTACAGCTACTTCCAATGCCCAATCTTTGTACTATTCATGGTCAACTCAATAAATATTTTGCAGATAAGCAAGGATAAGCTTAGACGGCAGAGCTACTAACATCAGCGTATATGTAACTTTTCGGTAACACTAACAAAGCTATCATATAAATGATATGATAATGGGTAACAAACAAAACTCTCCACTTAACACACAGTATTTGGAGAACTAACTCTCCACTCAACACACAGTAGTGTCCAATGTACTATTCAACAGCTTTCATCGATCTCAGAAACGATATAAATGGTTAAAACATTATAATATTGTTTGCTTAATTTTTTACTGATTATCGGAATTTTTACTTGTTCATGTTTACATGCATTTTAAGGACAGCAAAAATACTCCTATGTCCTGAAGCTCCGGATTTGGAAGCAGGAGAAATACTTATAATCAAATATCAATACCGATTTCATAGGCGGCGAAGCTGACAAAATCGATTTTTGATCGCTTTTTCCCGGTTTCCGACCACTATGGACAGCCTGACGTCATGCATTCCCCTACCTTTCCAGATCCACTTTTACCCCTGTTTAGAACAATACTGCAGACTCACTCATGTTCCACAAACAAACTCATGTATATTATCAAGTCGTGGGAGGAAAGCTTGATCACCTACCTAGGTATAATGAACCGAAAATAGCATTTGTCTTATCTGTATTTACTGAACAACAATATAAAGGAGAATAATAAAGCTGATAAATATTATCACTATTTCATTAAAATTAAATAACAAATAAACGTTTCTATTTCGAGATTGCGTTCAAAATGCGCTCGGTGTGGTAATAATCCTTGTATAATATGAACTGGCATGACATATTTTAGCTGCTAATGGCCACAACAGACCGATTGCCGATTAGGAAGGAACAGTGATCAGAGCTCCCAAACGTCAAGTAATGAGGGGGGGGGGGAAGTCTTGCATTTCACGGCAAAGGAATTGATTTACTATATTTTAGGAGGGAGCACGGAAAATGCTTGAAATTGTAGATGCAAAAGTTGTTGGGTGACATAAGCATGTAATATTAATGCATTTACTCACTGATGGCCCTTTCCGCTGGTATAGTGGCTAACGCTCATGCCTTTGGTGTACAGGGTTGGGATTTGATCACTGGCGGAAATGCTTTGACATCTAAGTGCATTATTGTGGTTTGGACTCCACATTTAACTACAGGTCCAGTCTTATATAGTATTGGTGGTAAAAAGGGGCACTAGCCTTAAACAAATAACTCATTCATTGGTATACCATTATGCAACAAATCAGCAGACAGATTAATAAAAAGAAAGATGTTAATGGTCTTGAGAGAATCTTCGAGTGCAGTGCCTCTAGCTATTGTGCTTCGTGTGAAATTTGCAGCGGTTGAAAAAAAAAAAAAAAGTGGTACAGTGGGATTACCTGTATTAAACTTACCTTGCAAAACTTGCTTCTGGCCTATTAGTGGAGATGAAAAACCATGTAGATTTTTAAAAATAAAACATGTTTACGATTTATTTCTATCCAACATTGCTTCAAACAAATGAAAATCACTGTGAGTTTACAAAACAAATGTAACAATTGAATGAAGAAATGTAAAGAAATGAGCAATAAAATTAAGTTTTGTACTTTACCGTTTATAGTGCGTGTAAAAGTTTTAACCAAGTTATTTGACAAAATGATGATCAAAGATGTTTGATAAATATGGAAGCAGTCACACAGATGTTATCGTAACAGAAAATAGTACGTAATAAATTATATACTGTATTGTTATAAATTCGAAATAGATTTTATGTTTAATTAAGATAAAAGATTTCTTCTAACTTGTGTGAAGGGAAGGAGCTTAAGATGCTAATCGCATTGCCTCTTTGTATAGCTAGGCTAATGCGTTGTACTAAAAATTGTTGGCTTCTGGCGTATCAAATTGGAACCCAGTTCTTTCAAAAATTTGTGAGCGTTTTGTGTTGATGGCAAGTAAGATGGTGCAAAGGTATTCACGCATGTGACATCCCGTATCAACCGTTGACCCATTTACCATTGAGTTAGGGTAATTCCATCTGGCCGCTTTCCATCTTCTCGAAGCATTCCTGGTGGTTCCAAAATGCTTGGAAAATCAATGCTCGATAGTGTTAGTTTTATTATGTTGTTCAATTCACCATGGCGTCAGGGGGGATCCAGGGGGAATTGCCCCCCCCCCAGAAGATGAAACTTTCTTATTTTATATATATAAATAAAACCCATCCCAAAGTTTGGAGCCCTTAAAAGTAGCAGTATGACAATAGGGTGCAGCGTTTTACCACTTTTTTTTCGGAACGAAATGTAATACCTGGCAAAAGTGGCCCACCCACATGGACATTACAGGTATAGATTTTTTTTCAAATCAGATAATATCTTCTGTGAGAACTAATGTCTCAAAGTTTCAAAATTTCGCTGAAAATTACAAAAAATACCAAAATTGTTCATGAATTTTAGTTACGTTAAAGTAAACATATTTTTGGATTTATATATGCCAGATGCTATGAAAACTGACATTCAAGTCTCAAAATGCCAGTTATATGCCCCTGAGGTGGGATAGGGGTGCCTCCTCTGGGGCCCGCAAAGGGGGCAAATTCAGTACATTAAAGCGGTTTTGCAGGTCCTCGCTCACCTGGTCATATAGCCTGTTCAAGCGTCTACCACGTGGATGTGGCTGCACCTAAGGCTCCTCCGCCAGCCCTACCCAACCAACCAACCATATATAGGGATGGATGAACTAACCAATTCGTCACTGTCAGGAACAATTTTCACAAATTGGGACTTTGATTGCAATTTAGACACAGCTTGCCTAGAAAGTAAGGTTGACCTGATCATCCCGTCCCTAGCATCACTGCCACATACTGCTTCAGTGACTAATTTCACTATCCGTTCTACTGCCATCGTGCGGGTGGAGGACTATTCTGGCACAGTGTTGTTAGAAAGTGAAAGTTTGTCCATGGGCTATTTGTTTGATACCGTCTTTAGAACTGTTGGTACAGTTATTGAAACATCAGTGCTTTCCCAAAAGATCATTTCAGTGTTATCTTTCGCCTCAAAATTCAGTCTGGGAATGATGTTATATCTAATAGTGTTATGAAGATTCTCTGCTTCGTGTTTTCGAGCACTAAGAATCTTATGTAATACATCTTGTCGGACAGCAAGTAGACCATCAGTTATCATGGCGAAAAGAACATTCTCTGGGAGTGCGTGAAATGCATTCGTCTGAATGGATGAACGGATTACAGCCTGGTATTCATTTGGTAAGTATACCTGTGAAAGTTCTCAAAGACGTGACAAGGACCATTAGCAATGGGAGACTTGAGATAAGTATCACAGGTCTTTACTGAGTTTTCTGAGCTCTTCTGACTATGATGAGGTAAGTCACATTTTATTGGTTTCAATTACACCATTGCACAGTGGTCCAGAAACCCTCAAAACCTGGCCAAAATTACATGACGCAAATCTCGGAACTAGTAGTAGTGCTGGATAGGCATTGACCTTGGGCAGTCATATCGACATGGGTGTTTCAAATAATAGCCTCCCGCAGTCTGTGACTGGCGGCCAATGTAAGAGGTTGCCTGTGCACAAAACAGCAGTTGTGTATCAGCTAGAGACAACAAAGTTACCAGTGTTGTGTTATGTATGTCCTTCGTCAACTGAACAAGGGGTCAGGATATATTATATATGCAAAGCTTATACTTGCTGTTGGTGTGCGTAGATGTGTGATGTGATTGCAGTGTCCCGTTGGAATGAGCGTTAAAGGTAAGCGTAGCAAAGGAAACAAAAGTATACGTGTATTTTTGTGTTTCTAGACTTTTCTTTTGAGTGAAGCCAAGTGAAGCTCAGATGTTTCTCGTACATATGAGCCCAATATCCTCGGAATTAGACACTACAAACAAACTTTGCTCCATTTTGCTCGGTTGTGTAAAATCGAGGGATGTTTGTGGGAAGCTGATAGTAAACAAAAATTTACGAAGGGACTGAACAACAAGGGTAAACTGTCGTATATATGGAAATATGTTGTTCTAAAGCATTATGTCATGAGAAGTGTAAATCCGAAACCAGAAACATACTAACAGGGTCAGTTTGTAGTTGAAGTAATGAAAATAAATGAAAGTAAGGAGCGGCCGGACCCTCTGGAAGGCAAAGGTTTGATATTCATTCGTTTGCTATTGTCTCATAAACGAATAGAGATAATGAACAGTAACGTACCATGACCATAGATAATGTTAGTCGACACAAAGGAGATGGAAAAAGCACCTTCAGTATTGCCATCTGTAGATATTCAGTGTTGCTAGACTAAAGGTTTGCAAAGAAAGCTGGAGTAAGGTATTGAGTAGACAAATGAATCCAACGGCATTTCATAACATAGTATATTATACGTCGAATGTGTGTTCTACTTTGCAAATAATGCTCTCATTGTGTTTGTAATAAAATAGTTGTGGCACAAAAGCTATTTAAACTAACTAAAAGCATGTACAATTGAAACGATTGGAAATTGAAACCCTAATGACGAGAAATTGTGCATGAAGGAGTAAATAGAAGACTATATGCGATGTCAGCACATACATTGCCATGCAAATCACAATGACAGACCTCAGCAATACAACAACAGTGTGTTGTGTGTAACAGAGTTATGACTTACAGTATCAGTAATTATGATAATCGTAATGTGACGAACAGTATAGGTCATTAATGCTGAATGGGCATTTTCTTTTCGTTTCTGACATGGCGTATCACATATCAAGACGAAAACTTGTCCACGTTTTACGAGCCACTGCAGGACGCAGGACTGCACAGCTGCACGAATTGTACAAACACAGGAGCCTGTGCTAGAAAGAATTCCAGCGAAATATAGTATGTCACTTCAGCTCATCACCAAATGGGGATGCGATGGTACTACTGGACACGCTGAATACAAACAAGCTGCACAAGAGGAGGGCTTTACAGACACTGACATTGTGTTCACGTCAATTGTAAAAATTCAACTATTCTATGAAAGGAAATGATTACGAGTCGTAGTGTTGCAGAATCAGCGGCCATCATCCCCGAGATTCTGCCGGCCCATAAGGTTGCAGTTTAAGAAGGAAACAACTGAACTGATACGACAAGAATTTTAATGTATGCAGGGACAAATACAAGAACTGACGCCTAGCCAAATCACCATCGCAGGAAAGGTATTTGAGGTCACACACAGCCTGCATTTCACAATGGTTGACGGCAAAGTCTGTAACGCGATTACGCACACAAAATCAGCACAGACCTGCTGTGTGTGTGGCGCAACGCCAAAGGAGATGAACACATTGACAAAGGGCCCTAAGCCAGTAAAACCTGACAATCTTGGCTTCGGACTGTCTCCTCTTCATACATGGATCCGTTTTATGGAGTGGCTGCTTCATGTTGCATACCGCTTGGATCTTCGAAGATGGCAAATTCGTATAGAACACAAACTGATCATGAGGAAGAAGCAAGCCGACATCCAAAAGGCCATGAAGGCCCAGTTAGGGCTGATCATCGATGAACCAAGGCAAGGCGGAAGAGGTACTTCAAATGACGGAAACATTGCCCGTCGTTTCTTTCAATATCCCGATAAGGTTGCATTCATCGAACCGGGATCTTATCGAGAAGTGTGCTGTGTTGCTTCACGCCTTATCTTGTGGGCTGGAGATAGATCCACGTAAATTTGAAGCTTGGTCAAATGATATACTGGAACTGTACCTTCAACACTATTCGTGGTTCTACATGCCCGCTTCAGTGCATAAAGTTCTTGTTCATGGATCCGCAATTATCAGTCATTGCATATTACCGATTGGGCAGATGTCCGAAGAGGCCCAGGAGGCCCGAAACAAGCATATCAAACAGTACAGGGAACATCATTCTCGTAAGTGCACACGAGGGGACACGTTGCGAGATATATTTCTGCGACTCCTGGTCACAAGTGATCCCAAAATCTCGACGCTTCGTGAACCCATGGCACAGAAGCATAGGAAAAAGCAAATGTCTCCAGCTGTACTCATGCTTTTGAAAGATATAGAGGCTCCGCACGCACAGCCTTCTGATGATCAGTCCGAATAACTGTGTTAAAGACTATTAACTGCCTATCTGCCACGTTGGTTCTGAACAAAATACTTGTTTTGTATGTACTGTACAATGCAACACGGACTGAGGAGTGTGCACATTTTGCAACCAACGTGGTACATATTTCAGTTAGAATATATATATATATATATATATATATATATATATATATATATATATATATATATATATATTGCATGCTATTATACACATTTGGTGACTACATGTCTTATTTGTTTCCACAATCCGCCATATTGCATCCGCCATATTGGATCCGAAATTTTGCATTTTTTTCATTTGGATATCAGATTCGTATTCAGCGACCCCGAAAACCTTTATTTACCCAATTTCAGCTCCATGGCTTGATTTTTTTTTCTGTCCGCCATATTGGATCCGCCATTTTGAAGTTTTTAATTTGGATATCAGAAACGTACTCAGCGACCTCACAAACCTTTATCTGTCAAGTTTCATGGACATGGAACCACATCTTCCTATTTTGGCCACATTTTCAGGGTTTCTGGACCACTGTACATTGGAAGCTTTTCACAGTCAGATAGGTTTGAACCTATGGCACCTGTGTAAGAATAGGGGCTTGAATTAGCGCCAATATTCGTGAACAGAGCTCGGAAAGGCAGTTCATTAAAATGCAAGAAACAAATAGCCTGTTAGTTCCTTTAATTTTCGACGAATACCTCCCTTCCAACCAGTGTTAGTGTTTGTTCCATCACATCCAAGAACCTCAACTTCATCAAAGCCACCTTCGATTTGGTTCATGATGTGCTCGAAAATAGCCGCGGTCTCGTCATGGCCAAAGCCAGAGGATGGTGTCACGTTACCAACGTATTGAGAGTTAGGTTCAGCCACAAGTGATAAGTGCTCTTCTTTAACGATGCCTGTGTGTGTTTTAGTGTCTTCCCTTTGACCATCAAAGTATAGGCTTTTAATGGGATCATCATTTCTAGAATGTTCTTTTAAATTCCGAGCAACTTTAAGTTTCGCATGCCTTATTTTGCTCCTGTCCACAATAAAAGCAGAGTTATGTTGCTAGATTGTTGAAAAGTTATAATTCCAGTCTTTAAAGCTGACTGAAGCACAGTTGATGTTATATGTGCCGCAGCCCTTTCGTATACATTGTATCTCTGAGCAATCATAGCAGTTTCAGTCAAATCTAGCTTCGGTTTAGATGTTCTGTCTCTGGGTTTGGTCTCTTCTTCAGAAGAGCTTTCCTCGGCTTTCTCTTCAAGGTCTGCATCATTGTCACTGAAGTCATTTTTGTGATATAATAATTAAGATTGACTGTCTTAAAAAAGAAATACAGAATTTTCTGTGAAAATAGTGGTTAGCAAACTATTATCTGTAACGGCCAATTCATATAAGCTGAAGGCAACAGTAACCAAATATAGCGCTTGAGAAATGGCGCCCAATTTGAAGCGTATCCGGCTCGTTCCTGATAGTGACGCTGAGTTACGCAGATCAAGACAGAAGGGCGTTGCAGTATTGTGAGGTGGAGGGGTGGGAGTGTCATGGTGAAAAATAACGATGCTCTGCTACCACTATGAACCACCAGTAGAAGGAAAAGGCAAGGACGAAAATAGCTGTAGAAACGCTTGATTGTACTGAATTTTCCCCCTTTTTCGGGCCCCAGAGGAGGCACCCCTATCCCACCTCTGGGGCATATAACTGGCATTTTGAGACTTGAATGTCAGTTTTCATAGCATCTGGCAGATATAAATCCAAAAATATGTTTACTTTAACATAACTAAAATTCATGAACAATTTTGGTATTTTTTGTAATTTTCAGTGAAATTTTGAAACTTTGAGGCATTAGTTCTCACAGAAGATATTATCTGATTTTAAAAAATATCTATACTTGTAATGTCCATGTGGGTGGGCCACTTTTGCCAGGTATTACATTTCGTTCCGAAAAAAAAGTGGCAAAACGACCCACCCTAGTATGACAACCCACCGCTCCCTCCCAGAAGTCGGTCCTGGATCCGCCCCTGCATGGCGTACTAATCTTCCTCCACTTTTAGTACAACAACTTAGAAGCTTAAGTAGACGTAACCTTAAGCTTCACCTCTAGCCCAATTTTCTTAAATCCTGTAATTAAATGCTTCATGTCCTCTATGACTATATTCGGCGATCCTCCCAGGATTCCATCATCCAGATAGAAGGCGTACAATTCAAAACAAAGCGCTTGGACTATCGGATGAATAGCCAAACTAAACAACATTGGACCTGCAAGATCTCCCTGTTGGCATCCTCCTTGCGATGAGATAGTTCTTTCTCCATAAAATAATATTGACGGATAAGCATAGCTTTACCCGCCCCCCCCCCCCAAAAAAAAAAATGTGGCATAAAAGATTTCACTTCTTTTAGCATTGAATCTCTTTCCACCGAATTAAAGGCATTTTTGTAATCAATTTTTAAGATTACTTTGTTTGCGTTTTCATTTCTCTTTATGTATGTCCGTGTGGCATGTATAATAACTTCATTACCTTTAGTTGCAAACCCCAGTTGGTGTGGTTGTAAGTATTGAGAGCATTGGTTGTAAACGAGCGAAACAGCTATCTTGGATGCTAGTCGTCGAAAAACACATCCAACTGCTATAAGTCTGATTCCGCCATTCTTTTTTCGTAATGCACACAAATTGGCTCCAAAAAGGTAT
The DNA here is from genome assembly GCF_964235325.1 of Thermobia domestica. Lineage (NCBI taxonomy): Eukaryota > Metazoa > Arthropoda > Insecta > Zygentoma > Lepismatidae > Thermobia > Thermobia domestica. The sequence continues at coordinate 189,928,461 of NC_137463.1, read as the reverse complement.
TTCCACACGTTCTTGATTTAAGTTTCCATTTAAAATGGTGTTAACCAATTTCGTGATTTCGCCATGTAGACTCATTGTCAGAATTCAAAAATAAATCATGTTACAGCAAACTATAACTGCCAGTAAACGCCTTAACTTTAAATTCATTTCTCTCACAACAGGATGTAAAATTTCAGGTCGGCAACTTGTGGTGAAGAAAAGAAAATGGCGACCACATTCTCTAATCTGGGTACTGGATTCGGACCTAAAATTTTGGTGTTCTGTTCTAGAACAAGAGATTAATTTAAGCCATTGAATGTGCACTTCTTTTGAAGACATTTTTAATTTATTTTCAGCTACTCCATTCAGGACAGTAAATTTAAAGCAAAACTGACAGATCGATTTCCCTGTGTTCGATTACATTCTGTATGCTTCAACCAGTTCAAGTAGTTTTAACACTTCTACAAACTGAAATACACGCATTACCATTCAGATTGGCCTGAACCCCATTGGGCATTTTCTTTCCGATGTTATTAGAATCAAAGTTTGAGACATTTGTAAATGAAATGAAATGAAATCTTTTAAGTTTTACGTTCCACGGTTATGTCGGTTAGGCTAAAGGAGACGGTGATGATGAGTAATGAATGAAATGGTGGAATGAAGAAAGTGGGAAGAAACGGTAGAAACCCGAGGAAACCCACGCACACAGTGTTTGTCCACCACAAAGTTCACTTGGCGGAGGCTTGAAACATTTGTACTCAATTCGCCTTCATTCGGTGCTCGTTGTGCCAAACGAATGTTTGTTTTCAGTATTTACTTATTTTTATCATGCTTATTTTACTAAATGTAGCAATTATATACTATAACACTTATTATATTGCACGTTGTTATCATCGCATCGCATATTATTCTCTTTAACTACTTTTTTAATATCCAGTAAAACTGAGATTCTGATGGTGTCATCAATTTCTGCAAACTACGATCATACCAGCCTGTATAATGATTCGATTATCTTCATTCAACATATTTAGTTTCATAGTTTATAGTTGTTATTAAATAAGTCGCTAAAGAAGATTCAATGGGGTTTTAGTTTTTAGCTAAACTTTTTTTTCTTTTTAGTATTTAACACGCCAGTCAATCTTTGAAAATATGACAACCCTTTTTTTCTCTCTCTCTCTCTCTCTTTCGTTTAGTCCAGATACATCAATTCCGATGCAAATTATATTCTGTATATCTCCCATGCCTATGAATGCTCAAAACTGAAGTATCCCTTCTTAAATTTCTTACGGCAAACTCTCATAAATTCTCTATATAGGGCTTATAAACTGCTTGATTTTCAACTTATCATTTCGAGAATGATAAATGTACAGTAAAGATATTATGGGGACAAGAAGTAACCTGTAGTATAGAGAACATGACGCAATTCTTTTTTAAGCTTAGAAAGTAGAGTTAATCATTTTGTGGACTGCTTGTAGCCTCACTACTAAGACACAACATAAATTCATGCTCTGACAAAATAGCTGAGATATATTCTTTCAGTATTTCCTCTACTTTGAAGTTGAAGAAATTACCTTGACGATTTCTAATTGAAAGGGTTGTTCATCAGAAGTCACGATTAAAGAAGAAAAATACACGCCATGAATGTGTGACAAATTACTTTTTAAACGGATTGTTTCACGTCAAGATCTTATCTTTCTTTTGTCGTCTTTGAAGAGAGGAAACGAAATCTGCGGTAGGTCTTTGACGTAGCCACGAAGTTGCCGCTATGTAATTCATCAATCACTTCAGTTCCTCCCAAATCTTCTACAGTTTATACAGACAAATGTAAAATTTATTAAGACCTAGCACACACTACAGTGATACAATCTAACGAACACGCAAAGAAATGTTCTCTTCTTAACACATTAGTGATATCTTAATTTTAATGTATTTGCAAATATTTACCGTCACTTATATCAAAAATATACCTATGAAAAATCTAGGAATCTCAAGGATGGAGAAACCACTACAGTATCCACAAGCTATTAAGGCTTGCTGGTAACCATGAAGAGCGTTTGCATGTAACTAACGAAGTAGGGACGGGTAGAACATGCGAATAAGAAGTCAAAAGCCACAAAGTAAGGTCACCAAAACACACCAAAATAAAGTTGCAGAGAGATATTTGGATATTAATTTGAGTAGAAGCTCAATGTCAGTTACAAAAGTCAGATAGTTTCATGCAGAATTCCTCAAAGTTTCAGTGAATGTATGATATGTCTCTAGATGTGACAGCGATGAAGAGAACAGTATACAGGGTGGTAGGTAACTCCACCGACAAACTTTGGGACTTCTCGATTCCTTATACGAAATGAAAGAAAAAAGTTCTAATAAACATGGACCGAAAAATGCCTCCTTTCAGAGTTATGATCCATTGAAAATTTGAAAAATCATTTTTTTAAACTCCCTAACTCAGAAACTATAGACCTATCCCAAGCGGTTTAAGGAATTACACAGCAATTAGTATGTTCTCTATCTAAATATCCATGTTTTACCATCTTCCGTTATCGGTGAAAGGAACTGTGAAAAGGAAGTTGAACTATAGGGATACTCCTAAGTACTAATGGTGCGTTCGTTTCGCTGGTACCGCTGAATTCTGAAACATGGATATTTAGACAGAGCGTATACCAGTTCCTGTGTAATTCCTTAAACCGCTTGGGATAGGCCCTATAGTTTCTAAGCCAGGATGTTTTGAAACGTGATATTTCGAATTTTCGGTAGTTAATAACTCTGAAAGGAGACGTTTTTCGACCTATGTTTATTAGAACTTTTTCTTTCATTTCGTATAAGGAACCGCCTCCAAAAGTTTTTCGGTGGAGTTTCCTACCACCCTGTATAGACGATTATACGAAGAGGTAAGTACACATTTTCAATACCACCGGAAAATTAATTTCTACCCCCTTATTAAGCAGACTTCGATTATTCTGTTCTGTGTATTTGATATATAATAATTCGAAAACAAAACATAGATACATGTACTATTTTTTTATTTACTGCAGTTTACCACAAAAGAAACAGAAAATTGTCTACTATTGTCTTTCGAAGATCAAAATATAGTTCTGAAGGAAAAATTTCCCCTCAATTCCGATCCGTAGAAAAGGGATGTCTTTAGAAAAACTATTGGACAAGGCTGTAACAATGTGGAAAATATGGCTAGAGAGAACAAATCAAAGCCTACCTCCATGTCAAGTATGGTCAGGATAGAAATGCCATTACTTCTGAAAAATGTATTTATGAAGTTTTATCATTATAAAGGCGTCTCGGGAATATTTCGTTCAAAGAAAACACTTCCAACAATAAACTACCCTTCAGGATTTTTTTTCCTGATAAATAACTTAAGCCATATTAAGGTTGGTAACAAAATATTTACTCATGAATTATGAACAAAATCGCCAGAACAGTTTCTGTCCGAAAAGACCTCACCCCAAAAGTAAATCACCCCTTGTGGATTCTCATTAGAAATAACTTATGCCATATTCTAGGTCTATTAACCCTTTCATGCATGAATTATGTTCTCATTGACATATGATGGTGATTATTTTGTTCTTTTTTACAAATTGTTCTTGGTGTACTATAACATGTAAAACTGAAAATTTTTAAATTCTGATAAGAAAATATCAAATTTCATCATTATCTTGATGCGTCCACCTGATTGGACCTCATGCATTTTGGGTAAAATAATGATTTCTGAATTTGGAACATATAGATTGCAAAATAACAGTAAAAATAAATGGAATAAACGTTGTATTGTAGAAAACTTGATAAAGTGATTTTGGTAGAGGTAATAAGGGTTAAAAATCAGCATGCTCATCAAAATCGTACGTATAACCACTACTCGCTGCCATTACCCAAATCTGAACGCCCCAAATTTTCGGCTTCTTGGGTATATATTGCTTTATGTTAAGTCCACTCTTGAATTGCATGATTTGCCCGTCAATGCATTGATACTTTTCATCATTCACAGCAAATTCGAATCTCCCTTCAGTACATATTGTAGCTTTTAAAGTCTATAATTTCCATTTCGAGGCTGTGAATTACCATAGAAATGATCTCCATATAAGATCAAATCGGTTTACTGACATTGCGTCAGCAACAATTTTACAACGTAAACCTTTATCTGAAGACCAATGCAGTTGTCTTCTAGGGTAACAGATAAGTCACTACAAGATATATTCCAAGAAACACTTGAGTTCACCTGAAGTCAATCTACAATGTTCCTTGCAATTTCGATTCGCATACAGATTGGTCTGAAACCCAACACCATTTACAAGGTCATCTCATTTCGTGTAACATTTACATTGTTATTTCCAAGAAATGGAGGAACATTTTGAAAAAAAAAAAATACTGCCACATTTTGACCACCTCACTTTTGCTTGTTGTTGTCTTTAGTTTTTTCTACTCACGGGAGGATCTTCATATTCTTCTTCATCTTACGTTAGCTGATGATGATTTACTTCTGTCATCCTCAACATGCTGAGTAACATGTGTTCATGGCAGTTTGAGTGTACAGGTCTACATGTTCTTGATTTCAATATAATTTCAGGTATGGTATGGTATGGTCTTTTGGGGAGGTGTTTCGAAGATACAAATTCTGTCTGCCATAACGTGTTGGAGTCAAGTGTGGTGACATCAACTGGAAATCAAACCCAGATTTCACATATATTAGTCAGAGGGTTTGATGAGGCTCATTGGTTGCCACAGATGCACCAAATATATTTCTGTAAGTGGCAAGCAACAGTTTTTTTTTTCAAAAACAATTATATCTTCATTAGATGCATGAAGTACACTACAATGGACAAATTGTTGCAGACAAATGTGCTTCAAGAGCATGCCGTCCACTACATGGGACATGTCTGTTTGGATTATTTTCTGTAGATACAAGAACAAAAACTGATAATATCATGATGTCAGCTTGTTTGAGACATTGTAACAAAAAAAAAGAAAAAATGCCTCTTTCTCGTCTGTTTCAAGCATGCACTGATGACTGCTTGACTCCTGCTTTCAGAGCTTCAAGCTAGGTGGCTGAAAAATTCAGATCGTTGGGCCACTTAGGTAACTTCTATTGAAAAACAATGCACTTGGGTTGCGGGTGGATAGTTACGACAGAACACAATTGTAACCAATCAGTAGTATCCACTCCAATGCACGTTATGCACGAAAGGATTAATAAAACAATTATGAAATGTGAACAAAATCGCCGCAGTCATAACTTCCGAAAAACTTTCATCCACAAGAGTAAATTTTACTTTGCGGATTTTTCACGAAAAAATACTCCGGCAAATATTTATTTATGAAATACGATAAAATTCCCTCAGGTATTTCTGATAAAACTCTCTGAAAAGAACAACCCTAGAATAAACTACCCATTAAAGACTTTTTTGTGGGAAATTACTAATATCATATTATAATATTAATGAAATATGCATTTATCAAATATGAAAAAATCACCAGTCGTTTTTGAAGAACATACTCTTTAAAAAAAACTCAAGAAAAAATTAGATCAAATGGACATTTTTTCATGAAAAACTACTTACGGAATATTATCGAGTTATTAATGAAATATTTATTTACGAATATGAAAACTTTTATGAGTCATTCTTGAGACTTCCGAAGAAAGTTCATAAATGAAAGTACACTATCCCTTGTGGTATTTTTTCTTTAACGTCCCACGATTATGATTCGAGGCTAAGAGAGACGGTGATGATGGTAGTGAATGAAATGGTGGAATGAAGAAAAGTGAGAGGAAACGGAAGAACCCAAGAAAACCCACGCATACGATCTATTCTTTCAGGAAAATAACTTATGCAATATTGTAGAGTTGTTAATGAAACATTTACTTATGAAATATAAACGAAATCTCGTGAGGTGCTTTCAAGAAAATCGCTTGAAAAGAACTATCCCTGAAAAGTGGTTTATACTACATCATAGAGGTTAATAAAATCTGATTTATGAAATATCATAAAATCATTATAACGTTTTTTGAGAAAATCGATTTTTTTTATTTACCTCCAATAAACTGCCATTATTTTTGAAGATAGGAAAACAATTTAACAACTCCGGGTGGAGAATCTTATATAAATCTTAAGTTCAAAATTTGGTCCAGATATGTTGAATATGGCCTCTAGACAGGCGAAATACACAGAGACGAATCGACGAACAAACATACAAAAACACTTTTTCCCGCATATAGGGGGCCATGAAACGTGTAAATCCGTTCAAAGTTCTAATTCAATTTTTCGTGAATACCATATTCTGTTCTCTCCTATCGTCACTCGAAGCTAAAAAGCAATAAACAATATCATCGAGACTCCTGTATTTTTCGAAAAGCTGTTTTCAATGGACAAGTTGGATTCCGTCTTTCTGCCTTGGGTTCTGACCTAAAATATAACAAAAATAGGAAAATATGTTCTGCAAGGATTTCTAAATAAAAAAAAGGCGATTACCCCGTGAGATGTTCAGGTTACCAATAAACAAAGGTAAATTTAATATTAACAACATAGGAATAACGTTCTTTCGAGATAGATAGGTAGCCAAGTTATAGAGTACGGACTAACGTAATGCACATCTTATTGGAAGCTGCAGCTTTTACAAAACTGAGGACAACGTAACAGGTTTTACTGTAGACAAATTCTCTCGTTAAATGGCCGGAGCTATCAAGGAACAGATGCATGTCCACTTAATACGAAAACACAAGTAAATCTAATGTTTTTTATTATTCTTTAGCTTGAATCATCTTTCAACTATTTTGTGGAAACCAGCATCACATAAACGTAAGCTGTCAGTGAAAACAACAAACGCCTCGTTCCGTGTTTTCTTTGGCCCCTGTTTAGCTGTTGTGCAGTCAGAGAAACACAGAGATAGACTAACAGAGACAGAGAGAAAGCAGATTGTGAAATAGTAAACAGACGGACTTTCAAGAAACGATCTGTTCTGCAAACCCATCTGTCCTGGCACAATGTAAATTACAATGACACTTCTTTTTATTGATAAATTAATTATTTACAGCTTTCCCATCGACAACTGCCTGCGCATGGCACTTTTATCCTCATCACTGAAGAAACAAATTTTATCAGTTTCTTCAATTCCTATAGCTTATTGTATGAACTTTCACTAAAGGTGGAATTAGTATATGCGCAAATACCAGTAGAGTTATTGCTAAGTTTGAACTTTCCATTGCTTTCTGCTTTCCCCTTCTTTTCTTTTTACATTATTATTATTAGTTGCTGAATGGAATTCTGGCGCTGTATTAAATTTCCTGTGCGAAAATCTGGTTAAATACAGCTATATAATTCAATTAGTCATTTCCGTAAATGCTGTATGTTCCTGTAAGAACGATCTAAATAAAATAAATTTCATTACATACAGTTTTTTGTCTTTCTCTCACTCCCTTAAAAGCGATCTCCAGGGAAAATATAATTTTTAACAAACTTGAACTTAAAAAAAAAAAAAAAAAAAAAAAAACTCACTATTCAACTTACAGGTGTAAATATTAACGATTTCTAAAAATATCTCGGGAATGATTAGGCTAATTTTGATTAAACATCCACAAGAATATTCAGAACAATACTGAGAATATTTTAGTTAAAACTATGAAGTACATGATGTGAGACTACAAGCATTCTCTTACAACCCGAAGACAAACGACCAATAAATATTATGCATGGATTTATTTTAGGCTTTCAGGAATACGTGTGCTGAAAAAAATTGAGGCTTCACACTGTTTTTTTTTCTTGTTTGATCCTGTTTCTAACAGAGTCATAATATGATGGGTATATTCCAGTTTGCGATCAAACCAATTTTCGTTCCTTTAGCGATCACCTCTGATTGAAACCTAGATAGTTCTCAGCTTTGATAAAAATAATCCAGTTTACGATCAAACAGTGACTGATTCGTTGAACGAAACTTAAAGGTGAGTTCAATTATTAGACTTCCAAACTATGCTATGCATAAGTGTCGTAAGTCTTACAGAACGGCTATGTTCGCCCGTCTGTCAACAGGTATCAGAGTGAAAACAGTAAGAGATATCGAGAAGTTTTTTAATCGATTCAGTATCTCAAGAATCGATTCTATCTCATCCGCTGAGGTTGTACCGAAAGTGGTAGAAAATTACTTCCGGTTTCAACGTTTATCGTCATGGAACAAAAACAGTAGAAGGTAGCGGCAAGTGTTTTTTTTTTTTTTTTTTTTTTCGATTCAGCGTCTACAGCAAAGTTAGTATTTTCACCTTAATCTTTCTACTAAACCCTAATGCCCGGTTGCACCAACCGAGGATTAAGCCGTGGATAGGGATTACACTAAAGTTAATAATCGAAATGAGGATAATGTGTTGCACCAACACTGATCTGAAGATTATATCGTCAAATCGTCGAATTAAGATTAGCCATCGAAAACGGGAGATTAATCCTTGATAACGTCGTGATCAGCTGTGAGTAGAGTGAATATGCTTGCAAAAGATTTGGATATTTTAGATGAATCTGAAGTGCTCGAACAGATAGAATATGCTATCCGAGCTAGAAGAATAATGAGACAGGGAAATTCCTTTTGAATACTTCAACGATGATGCATTTTGTAATCGTTTTCTCCTGTCGAAGTATTCTGTTTTGGATATTTTACAGCGTTTTGTTACAGGATTGCCTGCAGAAGATTATATCATAATTTGGCTGTTTATGTGTTATTTATGTGGTTATGTGGATATAAATTGTGTTACTGTGCTTATTTCAATTGTTCCTAAAGCAAGGAAGTGATATTTGTATCAATAAATTTCTGTCATTACTACAATGGGCCGATTAAAGTAGTATACTTGCACTAATTCATTATATTATTTATTTTATTCATTGACTTATTTATTATAGTTTGTGAATTGAAGAGTTGGACCTAGCAGAGTAGGACATAGTAGGTTAAATTTACCTTACATTTAAGGTAATTATATTTATAAGATTCGACCTTGCTGCAAAACACTATTTTGGGGTTAATTATATTTTATGGCATACACTGCCACATTTGTTCATTTAACAGGTCTATTGGCATTTCAAATTTTTACAATTTTGGTTTATTTGGGTTGAATATGCCCTTGTATATTAAATACTGCAGAAATAAGTGTGAAAAGAAAAGTAATAAATCGAAGCAGAAAATGGGAACATTAACTTTGTATGTCATAAACTAGAATTGCTCTCATCCTTACATTAAATCTGCTAGCATATTCTGCAAATTTTACAATAAAAACTATTGATTGCTGCTATCGTGTTTCTACCAATAAGTCATGCAGTAACCACCGTAAGAAATAACTTGATGTGTATATATTTTTTTAAAAATGTAAGCAAATTTTCATTAGAATTTCCGGTGCACATTTACTGCACGGATCCATAGATTTGTAAAATTTACAGAACAAATTTGTGATAATATTTTAACAGACTAATGTGTTACTAATCGAAATATGTTTTCTTCTTACCTGAAGACATCCCAAATACATAGCTACGTAAAAATATATTAATGAAAGTCGAACCTGTTATGCGCGGACTTGGCAAGGTTCTAGATTACTGGTCCCCCTTTCCATTGATCAGTAATAAAGACAGAAATCAACGTGCCTTGCGGAGCTCTAACTCGCCTTCACTCGCTCCGCAGTACTTTGTAAATTGAATGTATAAACTTTAGTACAGAAAGAAATCACCCCAGCTACTAACCTACATGGGGAACCAGTAATCTAGAACCTTCCCCGCAGACTTTCCTATAAGGTATCTATTAACCATAGTATATGAAGTAAAGTATCTGAAGTCAATGTGCTAATTCATGCCGCGCAACGACAAATGTCAGAGAATTAAGAGGTTGACATAATTGTGAAATTTACGTTAGTGATGTGTTATGTTAATTTGAGCATTTGTGCTGTATCGCTGGACCACACGAAAATCAAAACAAAAAAATACATTTCGTTAGATTATATTAGATAACATTATTTTAGGTTACTGTAAAGTTTAGAGTTAACCCTCCGTTTTTTTATATAAAAATTAGGAAAATTTACAGGAGAAATGAGGTAAGAAATGATGATTTGCAGTTGTTAGGTGTTGTTTAGGTGTGTAACTTTGGCAGTAAAGTTATGTTTAATACGAGAAAAGGTATATGGAAGTGGGTACTATTTGCAAGACGCGGAAGGTTCAATGATTCAGCAGTGTGCCCATTTTATGTCAAGAACAGATCCCAATGTACCCCTGCGGGGCTTCTAACTCGTTCTTATTCCTACTCTTACTACTACTACTACTACTACTTATACTATGGATCCGGATTGTAAAACTGCACGTTTTGATGTTTTTACTCCTTTTTTGTAGGTATGAAACTGGAGGAGCAACTCTAAACTTAAGCCTTAGGTTAGGATAAGTTACAAGTCAATTATCTTGAAAACAGATACGTGTAAACTTTTACAGCTTGGAATAAAAAATCAGTATATTCGTATAAATATGGAGTCCGGATATAGGTATGGCATAAAAACTACAGTGCAAAAAACATAAAACAACTTGTGCTAGGTGGCCACTATAAAGCACAAGAGCTACCTAACCGAGTCGGAGTAGGGCGAAGCTAGTGGATCCACAAGATAGCGTATGCATCCGAAAGGAGCGGGCGCGTCACCGACGGCGTGTACGCGGATAAGCGAGGGTATTGAAAACATGTGAATTTTGGTAATGATACGAGTTTCATTAGCAGTTGTCATGGATTCATACTAATAACTATCCACTAGTAAACATAAATTTCACTGTCTGCACTGTTTGCAGAAACACATTGTCGTAGTAGCCACCTAGCAGGTTAGGTTGGTTAACTTACATTTAGTTAGGATATAATTCGATAAAACTCAAATACGAGTGTCTGAACTTTGACAAGTGCGCGCCATTTCCACGCTGCCTTATCTGTCACTAAATCATAACAAGTGTACCTCGCCGCCAAACAGTCCCTTCTGCCTCCATATGCAATGCCGCTTACATCAAAAACAACCAACAACAGACACTTCCTTAACTTCAACTTTTCCCATCACATTACTTTCAATAATTCTTCAACAGAAATCAAAATAAATTAACCAATTTACCCGGTAAATTTCCTAAAACTGGTCCGGCGATACAGCACTTAACCCTTAATTTGGAACACAAATATACAAGCAATAAAAAATCGGGATATTACCTATAACGTTTTTAGTAACGAACAAATACATTATTCAACATGTAAGGTAATTTGATGCCATATATAGTGTTTGCACAATTCTCGTTCACATCTATACCCACCGTCGCTACCGATCGGGTCACTCCTCTGCGTTCCTACCGTAACTTGCGTAGATAACATTAATGCTTTTAGTGACCATCTAGCAAGAATTGGTTAGTGTCTTTTGCGCAATAGTTCTTATCGTATACATACACTGAAGTTCCCCTAAAACGAATCTGTACAAAGGAATGGAAGTCCTCACCCAAGAATGATTATTTAAGATACAAAAAGTCGATTTACTGAAAAAGAAGTATATATATATATATATATACTGTATATGCAAGAAATTTGTGCTGGATCCTTACGTAAATCTGCACCGCATCGCCAATTGGTAACATTATGCAAACCCGACAGTCAATTACTAAAATAAACTTTACTTAATAAAGATGACCATATTTATGTACATCAGTGCTACTTTCTGGAATGAAGTATAACCAACTGGCGACGCAAATGTAAATTATTGCTTTTTTTTTTTTTTTTTTTGAGCGGAACTGGCGAGGCGATGTAGATGTAAATCTATGTCAAAATTTGGGTTTTAAAAAGGTTGTCTGAACAGAGTCGTGGGGGACGAGACGGGGACATATAACCTCATTGTTGATGTCCCCATTATTCCCCCGCTCATACTCATATAACTGTTAAATACAGTGTGATGGTGAGACACGGCAATATGATGAGTTAACCTAACCTAACCTTTCCTACTCTGCCCTACCTTCAAAATAATGGCCTAAATATTGATTGTAAGGTAACCTAACGTAACGTAACCTAACTTACTCTACCCTACATTTGGAGCGCTTACCTCCGGTGCGTGGGGTCCCTTGTTCGATTGCAGGTCAAGTAAATTTGTTTTGGACAAGATCGTGCCCGTGGGTTTTCTCAGGGTACTCTAGTTTCCTCCAACATTCTCATTCCACCAATTCTTCTATCATTCTTCCTTAGCCTAAATGGCATAAATGTGGGACATTAAACTTAAATATTTCATTTCATTTTTCTGCCCTACATTTTAAAATAATTGTTAAACATTGAGCTAACATAACCTAACCTACTCTACTCTACATTTGAAAATAATGGCAAAGCATTGAACTAACGTAATCTAACTTACCCTACGCTACAGTATTCTACCCTAATATTATCTACTTCTCCCTATCCTACCCTATACTTCAGTGCAAAAACCGAACGTTGGATTTTAGACAAGACGGTATTTGTGTGAAGCTTAGCGTAGTTTGTAGTCAAAAATTATTTAAGAAAAATGGACTACCCACCCTTACTTGAAAATGTCTCTTAATAACCGGATAAAGGAGTTTGATCTGCTAGAACAGAGCTATTCTTCTATTTTTTTTTATCAATTTAATATTTGGAACCTAGATATCTATATTTGATTTGGTTTGGAGTTTAGCATCCCTTTCAGCAGCGAGGGTACATGAAAAGCGGTCCTACAGCTTAATGTAAGATCCGAACTACATGAGCTCTCGCCGGCGGATTTTCCACGCCATTCGGCTTATCCCCCCCCCCCCAAAAAAAAACGCTCGTATATATATATATCAGAAGCAGCTTCTTTTTTAGTATTTGATATGACTTTCTTTATTTTATTTTATTTTATTTATTTATTTTTTGTTAAAGGATATGTTTGTCCAAAACCATTAAAACATATTTGCCTTCCCGAGCAGTCAACTTCACCCGCTTTCTTCTCATATCTAATACAAAAGTTACTACATGCTACGCGAATCAGTTTTCAGTTGTTACTGCACTGTTTTAGCCAATCAAATGCATGATATTGCATGACGTCATGTCATAAACGTCATAGTTTTATACTGCTTCCGATTACTCGTGGATAAGTTAATCCTTTCTCACAAACCGTTGGTGCAACGATGTAAGATTCTTATCCAAAGATAAAAATAATCAATGGATTATCTTATCCGATCCTAATCTTCGGTTGGTGCAACCGGGCATGAAGTGTAGAAATTTACTACTACCTCTGATTTCAATACTTATTGTCTATAGAACAAAAACGGTAAGAGATGGCGACACAATCGATTCAGCGTCCCAAGAATTAGTTCCATATCCTCCGTTAACTCTCTATTCACTAGAAGTAGGCCTACTAGAAATAAATCATGGTTTCAACGTTTATCGCCACAGAATAAAAACAGTAACGAATAGCGCTAAGTTGTTTTTTGCAATCAATTCACTATATCACGGGAACATATCATTACCGAAACCGGAAACGGTTTAAATTTACAACTACTTTCGGTTCAAATACTGATTTCTATAGAGTCAGAATAGAGAACGATATTGAGAAGCGATTTTATTGTAATCGATTTGCGCTCTAAGAATTTGTTCAATCTTCTATTAACCTTCTACTCAAACAGGATGGTAGAAATCAATTGTTTCCAGATTCTACATTTATCACCATACAAAAATGGCAAAAGATCGCGATATGTGGATTCTTGCAGTCAATTCAGTGTCTCAATACAATATACTAAATCACTCGTAACATTTTACCAAAACCGGAAGTGGTTGAAATTTACTAATACTTCTGCTTTCAAATTAATTCCGATGAAGGAAAAACCGTAATATATAACGAAAAGCGGTGTTTTGAACCAATTGAGCGTTCCAAGCATGAATATAGTCTCGAATTTCATCCTTCTGTTCAAACAGGAAGTGGTAAAAATCCACAATTTACGGTTGCAACACTGATCGCATAATGGATTAAACGAAAATAAATAGATAAATGCAGTTTTTTTTTTTTAAATTCATTTCGCAAGAATATGTTTCATCACTGATTTTAATCCTCTATTGCAACCAGAAGTGAGCACTGAATTCGCATAGTTTGAAAGTCTATTGTAGTTTCACACTGAAACGAAACTCACTTGTTTTTAACTGTTAACAGGAAGAAATTAACCAAAATAGAAAGCAGAGTAATCACAAAACTTTGCACAGTTCTTTTAGGCAGGATGTTAACAATTTCTCAAAAAAACTAATGGAACAGTGGCCTAAAAGGTGCCAGATCAAAAACTTTTAAATGGAAAATGAAAAATATGAAATTACTCTTATATTTCAGTGAGAATTTCGCATTTTGTGTCTTTTTAGGATTCGTTCTATATTTTGACTCCCGTTTCCCTTCATGTCTGTAATAACATTATTATAACCCTGTCTATTACCATTTTGGATAGCTTAATTAAATCTCTCACTCTATGGCCTATGCAAGCAAAGGTTCAATGCCGCGTCCACAAAAGCTCCCTATTGACTTCTGTCCTTAGCCAACTGAATCCGGTTTCTACACTGTATAAATATTTCTGTGAAATCCATCTTAGTATTGTCCTCTCATCTGCGCCTTGGTCTTGCTAATGGTCGTTTTCCGATTTCCGATCCGACGAAATAATACTATTCCGACGACTTCTAGTATAAAACTGCGTCAGCATCTTTTCCAATTATGCTGCAGCTTCTTTTGTTATCTCTATTGTACGTGGTAATTTCCGTCATTTCATACTCCAACAGTCGGTGGTATTTAACTCTTCCTTTTTCCGACCACTAAGTTCTATCCTGCTATCTAAGGTAGGTAATGAAACAACTAATTGTGGGCTATTGGAAAATCTCAAGCGCTTTAAAAAAATCCTCACAGTTTCCAATGTACTGGAAAATTCTTCTGGGATGCTACCTGATTTACTTATTTTTCTCATTTTTTGGAGGGGGGATTAAAAAATGCAAGGACTGCGATTTCAGTGTAAAAAGTTTATAGAGGCTTTAAAAAATAAAAGAAGAGGCAGGAAAAGAATAAGAGATAGAAGCCAAAGAACAGTGTAACTGCAAAACAGTAATTTATGACATCATCTAAAAACATCTGGACATTTTGGCGCTCACACACTCATAATGCAACCATTTTCATGATGTCACCACCTCACGGTCACAAACAGTACTTGCACTTACTTCATAAATTCTTTTAATACTCCTCTACTTTCCGCTTAGAAGTGGTAATGTTTTTAAAAAGGACTCACTTTAAAATTCTATATTTATCGACTCCTGCAAGAGAACCACAAAACTAAGTATACTGTTGTACGTTCTACTCGATAGTTGCCAGATTCAACCTCTAAAACCTGGCCTACAATCAGGGACGTAGCCAGAGTTCTGAGTTTGCGGGGGCCATATTTGCAAATGTGTGTGTGTGTGTGTGTGTTATATTGTGTACTCACGATAATTCGCTGAATCGGGTGGCGCGGCAACCGCGGATAATCAACACGAAAACATAGTATGGAGAACTCACCAATAAATTGTTTTAAATTAAACTTTAACTACTCTTTCGGGGGTTAGAAAAGAAAAGTGAATCTCTCCTACGAAATGCGATAATGAAACAATAATTTAAAAAATATTTATTAATAGTGTTGTTTACTTATGCAAGGACATCCAACTAGAACATTAAGAAACGCAATACTTCATCTAAATACTTTTTGATACATTTATACAGGGTGTTTCAAAACAGCACCGACAACGTTTGGGAGGTAATTCCTTATATCAAGATAAGACAAAAAGTATAGACCAACCTGGGTGCACAAATGCTTTCTTTCGGAGTTATAGGCTGCCGAAAATATGAAAAAAAAAAATAACTTTGAAGGTCCATAGCTCCAATACTATGGGAGCTACCGTAGTCGGGTCAAGACTTCACTTAGGAACTACTATATGCCCAAGTTTCAGAATCCTGTGGTACTTCCACAACAATTTTTATAGAGTTAGTTCGTGAGTACTTCAGATTATATGCACGTAGCCAAACCCCCTCTATAAAAAATGTTGTGGAAGTACCGCAGAATTCTGAAACTTGGATATTTGGTTAGGGCACATACTAGTTCCTAGGGATGGTATCGAGACGAGACGAGACGAGACTTTGTACAGTCTCGGTCTCGTCTCGGTTGAAAAATAGCTGTCTCGGTCTCGATCTCGTCTCGAGTCAAAAATGGGTCGTCTCGGTCTCGTCTCGGTCAACAAATGCTTGTCTCGATCTCGGTCTCGAGGGCCAAATCTCGGTCTCGTCTCGAAAGTCTCGAAATAAATAGGTGAAATTAAAATTGTAAAAGTATTATTATCGTAAAGTCTGTCGTTTCTGCTTCTTATTTTTGGCCTTATTCTTGACTTCGAATTATAGTATGGTGTACTTCTTGAGAGCTAACTTGCTTGCGCTAATGCCTTCCATGCGTGTGTTCCAGGTTCAATCATCAGTGGGTATATCATGCCTGGGATAAAACCCAAATAGTAACCCATATTTACTTTCAGCAAAAGACTTTCTCATATGGCCTCAGTACTGCATATACTATTAAAGCTTATTAAATTAACTCCAGTACTATACAGTAGTTTATTTCCTTCCTTTGAATCAGAACTGTTCAATATCTCCTAACTGATAACGCAACACATAGCAGGACGAATGTATTTAATCTTACCGAAATTGAAATTTTACAATTTCTCATTTATTATCCAATACATTCTGCTTTGTCATTTTAAAAACAGGATATAACGTTAATTATCTTAACAAATAGGATAAATCATTACTACAATATATTTTGTTTAAAATTGATCAAATGCTTTATTACCGTTTCACATCTACGTGTTTAATTGACACCTTATAATACGAACTTCGTGAACTTTGTGGTGGGAGCTACGGCATTCATCTTTGCTATGTGTGGTCTCGGGTTACATCACGAAACAAGTTAGATTCAAAGTCAGATGTTTCGCATAGTTCGCGTCTAAATTTAAGTACGAGGGCTATCCAGAAAGTAGATTACGTTTTCGTCTGTGTCCGCTAGGGGCGGGGCTAGCGCGGCCATCTTGGGGTCAGAGCGTTGCGCAGCTCAGTCGGCATCTAGCCGTGCTAGTGAGAGGTTCGTGCTGTGCTCCGTTAAGATACTGTGACGGTTTGAAATGTCTGCGTTAATTGAAAATCCCGCGAGCTGCGAGGTGCGTGCAGTAATAAGGTTTCTGACAGCAAAAAACTGTAAACCGATAGAAATCTATCGGCAGCTGTGTGAAGTGTATGGGGACAACATTATCACTGAAGGTGGAGTGCGACAGTGGGTCATAAGATTTAAAAATGGCCGAACCAATGTTCACGACGAAGATCGAAGTGGGAGACCCAGCAAAGTGACTGCCGAACTTGTCGAAAAAGTCGATGTTAAAGTCCGTGAAAATCGAAAGTTCACAATAACGGAACTTTCTTTGAGTTTTCCACAAATTTCGCGAAGTTTGTTGCACGAAATCATCAGCGAAAAGCTTGGTTACCACAAGTTTTGTGCAAGATGGATTCCAAAAATCTTGACAGAGGACCACAAAAATCAGCGAATGGCTGCAGCGTTGCACTTTTTGGACGCCTACAATAAGGATGGTGACTCTTTACTCGATCGCATCGTTACTGGTGACGAAACATGGGTGAAACACGTGAACTGTGAAACGAAATTGCAATCAATGCAGTGGGGGCACACAGGTTCTCCCCAAAAACCCAAGAAATGCATGCAAACAATGTCGGCAAGGAAGATGATGGCGACTGTTTTTTGGGACAGAAAAGGTGTGATTTTGGTGGACTTCCTGGAAAGATGCACTACAATAAACGCTCAAAGGTATTGCCAAACTCTGCAAAACCTCAGAAGAGCAATTCAAAACAAGCGCAGAGGAATGTTGAGCTCTAAGATCTTGTTGATTCACGACAACGCCCGGCCCCACACGGCAAATGTCACGCGTGAAGTTCTTGAATCTTTTCAGTGGGAGTTGTTTCCTCATCCGCCGTACAGTCCCGACCTGGCACCGAGCGACTTCCACCTATTCCCAGCAATGAAGAAGTGGCTGGCTATGCAGCGTTTTGATGACGACGAACAGCTGCAAGAAGAGGTAACGAAGTGGTTGAAGTCGCAGGCGGCCGAATTTTTCGACGAAGGAATTTCCAAGCTCGTACATCGCTACGATAAATGCCTTAATTTGAATGGTGACTATGTCGAAAAGTAGTATTTGTGTGTGGCTTTCATCTGTATATAATAAAATTTGTTTCCTATACTTTGTTGATTTTTTATTCCAAAACGTAATCTACTTTCTGGATAGCCCTCGTACATTCTGTTTCTTATACAAGTTCCTAAAGTTATAATGCATTACATACGAATATATCCAATGCCGTAACATAGATTAAGCTTATTCCTGAGCTCTTAGCAGTGAATGTGATCTTTATTCGAGAAAACCAATCGTGCGTTCATTACGTTGAAATTTTATGTTGATTGGAAATTACTTGCGAAACATGAATATACATATTATATAAGTATATAGGTAATTCGAGCTATCAGTATCTATTTATCTTCTCTCTCTCACCAAAACAAGTGATTCTTAACTTTCTAGTTTTCTTTTGTATTAATTTTCGTAGTTTTGCAACAACTTGAAGTATTACATAGTCAAAACTATTTCTTTTTTCGCTGTACGACTTTCGTTAAATTTTGACCCCAATTTTACCCTACCTTACCTAGTAAAAGTTATACAATCTGAACATTAGTGGTAGACTATGCTAAGTCACTTTTTAGTCAAATTGAGTTAGAATACTTTTTTAATAGACTATGTTCTTCCTAGTGGGATAATAATGTAAGTCTAAAAGCATACTACTACTTTGTAACTACTTA
Source organism: Thermobia domestica (assembly GCF_964235325.1). NCBI lineage: Eukaryota > Metazoa > Arthropoda > Insecta > Zygentoma > Lepismatidae > Thermobia > Thermobia domestica. Next base: position 189,909,580 of record NC_137463.1, on the reverse strand, counting down.
GTATAGTTTGAAAAACAGTACTATACATCTTAGTTAAGGAACCGGTTTTTCGCTTCTCCTGTAAAATTACGAAATTATGACTTGGTTTAGTTTACCTCTTAGATCTCGATATAAAATCATCACCATCATCATAATTAACCATTATCAATCCACTGCTGGATGAAGTGTTCCCAAGTTTTCTCTACAAATATCTAACTTGGGTAATTCTTTTCCAGGTTACTCCCCAGTGGTTCCTGATTTTGTCACAATTTCTTGTATGCAGACTTTTCCTAGGCTGTTTTTGTCACGTAGTATCCAGTCTAGAATTGTTTTCGTCTATCGATCATAATTTCGTCTTGCAATATGTCCATCACATTTTCCAGTCTATTTTAAAAATTATTTCATTAGTACCAGTCATTAGTTGCCAAATAATTCATTTCTATATATGTGGCCTACAAATATTTCATATCTACTTTTGGAGCACAGACACGCTACTTTTTGATCTTCGGATCTGCCAACACTGACTCAATTACTTAAATCAACACAATGTAAGGACCCCCATTTGCTCCAGTGGTTAGCATGCTTGATTTTGGTTCACATGCTCCCGAGTTCGATTCCCGGTGGCGGTAATGTTCAACGACCGAAGTTTTTCGGATTCCACTGTGATCAGTCACTCCACGTTTCCTTTAGCAGCCCTAGCATAACCGTGAGACGTTAAACTAAAACAAACCAAAACAAAAACCAACACAATGTGTATTACTAACTGTAAGTCCTTGAAAACTTGCACATAGCTATATGGTATGGATCGAGTTTGAGGTGGTCAGTGGTCAAACTATAACAAATGAAATGCAGTTAGGGTGTAATTAAAATTTTAATAAAGCACTGTTTTAATCTAAAAAATACGCCAGGCCTAAGGCTTAGGGAGAACAACTAGTGTTACTGAAAAGTTATCAGTTTCATTTAATTTCAGTTACAATTTGTTTTTACATGTATTGCTGGAACGAAAACTTTGATATTAACATTATAAATAGCCCAAAGACTATGAAAAACATCGTGTTTGGAAAACATTCTTGCACCATAAAACAAATTACGAGTAATTTTAAAATATTTTGCAGTTTAGCTACGTTATTTGCACTATATTTATAATAATATTTAGAAATTTATTTAAGTTCGCAACGCTGCTTAAAATAAAGTAACTGCGACTTGTTGTAATTAAAACTTCTGAACACTAATGTTATAATGTTCCTGCCATTTGAGTTATTAGAGATCTCCAAAATGTTGATGTTAGTGATATGTATTGTCCTTTGTTTTACTGAATAATATATGTGCTATTGTGCTTTTATTTAATATCTAAATTAGAAATATGTAGAGCTCTTTCGTGGCTAAGTGGTTAGCCTTTGGCGTGAGAGATCCGGGTTCGATTCCCGGCGGGAGCTTATGTGGTTTGGTTCCACGTTAATCAGTAGGTTCAGTCTCATATAGCCTCGCTGCTGAAAGAGACGTTAAACTTAATTAACTGAACAGAAATATGTAATATCATACGTAGTGCAATTTGAGAAATTACAACTTTATGTTGCGTTGGCAACACTGCTTGTTTATCTAGTTGTATTGCAAATTATCTAGAAGAATTTCCCCTTCCATATTTCACACAGCATGTTAAAAAAAATCAGCATTTTAATATATATATATATATATATATATATATATATATATATATATATATATATATATATATATATATAACTAGATGAAATACCCATTTTTCGCATGGGACCAGTATTTGGAAGCCAAGGTCTGTGGGAGTATCACTATCTCAGCAACCGCGAAAACTATGTATTTGACACTAATATCGGTCATTTTGTATTATTTTCACATGTCCCGAGAACCCCCCCCCCCTAAGACACCCTGGGTCCAAAATTTAAAAAAAAAACGCTTTTTTTTGGTCTGATTACTGGGCCATGATACCCGTCACCCAAATTTGGTAACTCCTGGACTCTCGTCTGGTCCCCAGGCCGCACACAGGCAGTCAGAAAGACAGGCACACAAACACACAGACAAACCAACTCTTCCTTTTACTTATATGAGATAAGATAGACAGGGGAGGGTTGAAGGAGTTATAGCTCCCCTTGACGCTCAGCTATACACTGTATAAAATGGGCTTCAATCCTACTTCTTTCTTTACACTTGATAAAATGTCAAACTATGGTTTAGCCCCTCCCTCGATCATATCCTGGATCCACTGGTATATATATATATATATATACCAGTGGATAAAGGATATGATCGAGGAGGGGCCTGGGGCCTGTATATATATATATATATGTATGTGTGTGTGTTGAGAGAGGGAGAGAGAGACAGAAAAGGGTATATACATCAGCAGTAGATTTTGTTTCGGAAGAGGCTTGAGAACGAGTAAGAAACATTTGTGTTGTATGTGCAATGCGAAAAAATGATCACAAATTTATTTCGGGAGGGGCCTAAGTCCTATAGCCACCCCCTAAATACGCCACTGAATATTAGTCAACCGTTTCCATATTATCTAACACATCAACGAAATAAATTTTGAGTAAAGGACAATCTTAATAGGTATCTATATCAATATTCGAGACGAGACCGAGACTTTCGAGACTGACCTAAGTCTCGTCTCGGTCTCGTCTCGATTTATAGAGCTCCGTCTCGGTCTCGGTCTCGTCTCGGTATATAAAAGGCCGTCTCGGTCTCGTCTCGGTATATAAAAGACCGTCTCGGTCTCGGTCTCGTCTCGATAATTCGAGACGATACCGAGACGAGACCGAGACTAGTCTCGGTCTCGGTACCATCCCTACTAGTTCCTAAGTGAAGTCTTGAACCGACTACGGTAGGTCGCATAGTTTTTGAGCTATGGACCTTCAAAATTTATTTTCGGCAGCCTGTAACTCCGAAAGGAAGCATTTGTGCACCCAGGTTGGTCTATACTTTTTGTCTTATCTTGCTGTCAGGAATCACCTCCCAACGTTGTTGGTGTTGTTTTGAAACACCCTGTATATACTGTACATTTTTGCCTTGTGCCTTTATATACTTTGTAGCTTGAGAAAATAGTTACAAATAATATAGTAAGTAATAGGTAACAGGTAATACATTAACTACCCTAAAAAAGTGACATGACTTCCATGAGGTTACCTAAACTGAACACACAAGCTCTCAAGACATATTTTTGCGTTAAAATGTAATATTCTACATAGTTAAAGAAACATTATAGCCTATACTACACTAATAAACTTCAATATAATTTCAACTGACTATCGTGTAAATTTAATAAGCATTAACAAACTTTAGCATTTATTAAATATCTTGAGTTCCTTCATATACATTTTTATTGTTCACAAAATCGTTAACGTCATCCGTGCGTCTCAAATATATGAATATTGAAAAGGCCTACAATACTTGAACGTCCGTAAGCATAAAAAATCTAATCAACGAAGTACATATAAAATAATAATTGGTAAAATATTGGTCTAATATTACACCAGCACTTTTTATGCTGTTCTTGCATCCATGTGACAAGGTTCTGCCACATTGCATTTACAAATTACTTGCTGGACACAAACTGTAGCGCATCTGCGACGACTTTCTGAATAGGCCTACGTCAATAATTTTATCTTCTTCAAGCTTAGAGGCTCTCTCTTGTTCTATTTTAAGTGCGGCTAATGCTGATGTTCTGTACAACGAAGATATCATTTGATCAGTGGCGTATTTAGGGGGGCTCTGGGCTTAAGCCCTCCCCGAAATTTTATTTACTATATTAAAGTAAATGACATATCTTGCAGAATTTTCATATTTCCAGGACTAAAGTTAGCAAAGCCCCCGAAACAAAATCGTAAATACGCCACTGGATTTGAGAGTCTTATGCACGCTGAATGAACACTCACAAGAAGCTGATAACACAGGTAGCGTCAAGACTATTTCCAGCAAATTCGTAGTTTGGGGGAAAATTGCCTTGGGCAGAACAGCTCGCAGGTAGAGATATTTGTAATTTCTTTCTCCATAAGAGATTCTACTTAATTTTTACAATAACGATTTCATATTCAGGAAAATCTATTTCGAATTGCGTAGCAAACTCTTCCATTGCCTCCTTCATCAAGAAGAGTTTTGTTTTAGGATGACATGCTTGAATGCCACCAATTACAGGTGTATTTTCCTTGCAGAATTTTCCGACAATCTCGTTCACAATGTTGTCATCATTCTCCTAAATTTTCGTAAATAACTATAAGTACAGATAACGATCACTAAAGTTCATAATTGACTGTTTAAGAACATGTTGGCCCTAATTTATATATCACGTGAGTACCTTTCCATTTCAAAAAATATCACACATTTCACAATGACGGAGGAGGTTCCTGATCTACTTTGCCCATTTTTCTTTTGTCAATATGTGAAACTATCACTGTTTGAATTGTCTATCTTTCACTATTTTTACGATTCAAAAGTTTATTTGATATATAACATAACATAGCCCATCTCCTACCAAATTTGACCTCTCCCCCCTCCGTTCCTTATGGCTCTCAGCCGCTATAATTTTGCACATAAAAATATTTTCACACACTCTATCAGGTGCACTATGTCTCATCCTGCATCTCAACTCATCCATTTGGACCCTTTACTTGTTAGTCGGTTATAAAAACTGCATTCGCATAGATTTTTAGCCCTTGGTACATCAAGGCGACTATAAGGATGGAATCACTATGGGCTGGAAGAACCTAGCAATGTTAAAAATTACGACTCCCAGCCCCAAAGTTACTGATCTTATGCTCACATTACCGTTCACTTAATGTTTAAGAAACAGCCTATAAATGGGTTTCAAAAATAACCTTTTCTTAGAAGTACGAATAATTTCAGTTTCTACATGGATATTTTTTTCATTTATTGTCGGATAAAACAATTTGTAACATAATTTTAAATAAATATTTGAGGGGGCCAAACCAAGATTTGGGGCGGCCGGTGCCCCTCTCTAGCTACGTCCCTGCCTACAATATACCTCAAAAAGTCTTATCTATAAGCTACAGTTTCTATATACAGTATATTCGAACGTACATATGATTGTATGAATTAAGGTAAAATCTGTCTAGTCGCTGCAATTTTAGCTCTTTGTGATCCATATATTTATACCACGTGTTCAAGAAACGTTTTCAGGAATGCATTCAGGGAGTGGGTCCTGGGGGTCAAACCCTTTCCGAAATCCCAAATTTTGTAGATTTAGTTGAATTTTAACGCCAATTTTAATATAATTTATTCTCATATTGAATTTCTACCCTCCCCTGAAATAAATCCTTGCGTATACTGTGACAATTGTACGATTATACTTCATTCAATTGTACAATTATATTTCATCCTTTACTAGGATCAGGCAGTAAGGCTTACAATATTGTGCTGTTAGCATGTCCGTCCGTCCGTTCGTTACTCTGAGGATAACTACTGACCGGATGTATTATTATTATTATTATTTGCAACAGATAGCTAAAGCGATTATCCCAAGCGAGTTCGTTAATGGAGTTAATCCATTCACGTGTTAACGGACAATAGCGGTTCTAATGGTGGCTATCTATACGCCATATCCCATACATGTAAGCGGATTTTTGAATTCTCTTTATTTGCATCAATACCTAAAGAAATTATATCGATCAAGTTCTTCCATTATTCACAGATGTATCATATTTTGTATATATCAATTGTACGAGGGCAAGTCAAAAAACTTTTCTTACTTACCTCTGTCACCGTTTATTTTATTGTTATGCTGTTGTGGTCATGCTATGAAAGTTTGATCCGAATTCTTCATTTGTATTCCCTTGTTGTAGATAGATCATGGCTGCTGCATTAGAAGTTGAAACCACGGAGGAACAACAAGCAATGATTCGGTTTTTGTGATCAGAAGGTGTATCAGGAGCCGCAATCCATCAAAGACTTTCGGCACATGCGAATGGATTGAAAAATTCAAAAATGGTCGCACAAGTATTACGCACAGGGAAGGAGCCGGACGACCATGTACAGCCACAAATGATGACAACATTGAACGTGCACGTGACATGGTTCTGGTAGACAGCGAGTGACTATTGATGAAGTGGTACATCATTTGGAACTTTGTCATGGTTCCTGATACACCTTCCGACAACAAAAACCAGATCACTGCTCGTTGTTCCTCTTTGGTGCAAACTTCTAATGGAGCAGTCATGATCTATATCAACAAAAGGAAGACAAATGGAGGAATTAAGGCCAAACTTTCATAGTATGACCACAACAGCATAACAATTAAATAAAACAGGTCAGGCCAAACTTTCATAGTATGACCACAACAGCATAACAATTAAATAAAAGAGGTCATTATGAACAATGTTAGAAGAGTTATGTCAAAATTGCGGATAATTTTTTTACTTATCCTCGTAATTTGACATGTTGACTTTAACAAGGAAATCAGAAAAATACGCCTGAAAGAAACATAGGTACAAGATTAAGCGATACAAGCCTACTCTGTCATTTGTAACTTTACATCTACCTGACCTACAAAGATGAATTACATAACAAACAGGAAATTTTATTTTCAAAATATTTTGTTATAAGTTCCAAGACTAGAACTGAATCTATGGTAAGAAATCAAGGAAAACATGATTGTTCTATAGACGGTGGGGGCAAAAGTGGATATGGCCGCCATACTGGATGAAGCTCAAGAGGGATGTTCGGGGACCTCCTTTTAGGATATTACTATACTTGATGAAAGGAAACTATCCTGCAAGTTTCATTAAACTACTAATTTTTGTTGGGTTTGTCGAAATTTCTCCCTACATACATAAAAGCGCGAAAATAGTCTGAAGAGGAAATGTTAACTATTAATGAGGCATAATTAACACTTCTAATCAGAGTTTATATTACCTATTTTCAACTTAAGAATCCGGGGCGCTTTAGACGTTATTCTCAGTGTGTGAATAGTTGTAATATACCTCGTGCATAAAAGTTTGCTTTCTGAGGGTGGCCACCTGTCGATCACGAATGGAACTTTCCTTCAGTTGAATTAAATCGCTGACTGCCTATAGATCATTCCTTGGAACCGAAGAAGATAAAAATCTGACGAAGCCATGCTCGGATTGTGTGGTGGATGCAGGAGCATCTCCCAGCCAAAGCAATTTTGGTACGAACAAGCTTAGCAAGATTGCAGGGACCGTTGTCCTGAAACAGTCCGATATACGAAGCACGTCTATTGGGTGGTTTTCACGAAGGGGAAGACGGAATTCGGTTAATGTATTGGTGTTTTTAGTCATAATGACCCTAGGTGAACAACGCTCCACCAGGAGAACACCTTACATATTTCAGACCACTGCCAACAGGACTTCTCAACCATACCAAATAATGATTTTCTTGGGAGGCAGAGACTCAAAACGTTTCCGCACTGAATTGATTTGCTTAGGGAATGTAAAGGAGCATTTAAAGCTCAACGCTCGTCATTGTAGCTTCCACAAAGCCATGTCCCCCGTATGCGTAGTGTGTCAAGTAGTCCAAGGATGACATTCTAAGGTCTTTCTGCTCATCTGTCAGAATTTTGGGCACCCACTGCGTACTGACATCGCGAAAGCAGAATTATCACGCACAATATTGTACGCTATACAGTACGAAATGACGCACTCAGAATCAGAAGTTACTAAGTCATTATTACTAGATTTTACAGGAACGCGCTTTGAAGTTGATATATAGAATTGTGTTGAAATACCAAGATATGAATACAATGAACTGAAATGTCATATGGTGGTTCCTTTCAATAGGTGTGACGTTATGTTACAATACCAGGTTGGTATAAGGTACGGAGAACACTTTGGAACAAAATTTGAAACCTTGACTTAACAACTTTTGCTATAAAACGAGTGAAAAGTTGTTAAGTCAGTGTACTTAAGAACTTCTGACCCTCACTGTTAACACAGATGCCACAATAAAGAACAGATAAGTAATACGCGACATAGGTACGAACTTTATTTCTAACACCCACTTGTACTTTCACTCGACATCAGTAGCAGACACAATTCTGTTGTAAAATGTAGTTCCTTCTGAAAGAGATACATGTTCTAACAGCAAATGTATATATCATCACATTTCTCTTTTATAATTGCTCGCAACTGATCTAAGGTCTGTACAGACCGTCATGTGCATTTTACAAGGCTTCCAATTGCACCCTGCGCCTCAAAAAACGACTGCGGGCGGAAAAGGAGTTGAAAATATTCTGTGACGAACTTCAGGTACACAGCCTCTATTCAAACATATACTACGAATTTCAGTAAAGTCAGGAACACTGCGGATAAAAATGTCATTAAAGACCACTTTGAAATCAAAGACGTCAGCAACTGGCGTGCCATCATGTTGCCCATTATCAGTGAGTGATTTTTTTCACATACACAACCTCAATATGATTTTTGCGTAGAGTTTATCTGATCAGTTGAACTCATGTAGAACGGGGATTCAAGTTTTGGCTATTCAAGATTCGCCTAATACCTTCTAGCTATACAAATGTCAATCAAAGCAATGACACAGAGTTAATTTTCTTATTAGGCGCAAGTTGAATTTTGTTTAACACTTTGTTTAGCTCGCATAAGTTGGTAATCTTGCACCTCATTAATAATTAACATTTTCTCTTGAAACTATTTTCGCGCTCTTATTAAATAGTCCAGTATGTAGTTAAAATTTTGATAAACCCAGCAAAAATTAGTAGCTTAATGAAACTTTCAGGTCCATTGATGAATTATATTTTCCTTTCATCAAGTATAGTAATATCCTAAAGGTCTCCGAAAATCCCTCTTGAGCTCCATCCAGTATGGCTGTCACATCCAATTTGTCCGCCACCGTCTATAAAACAATCCGTCATGTTTTCCATGATTTCTTAACTTAAATTCAATTCTACGGTCTTGGAACTTATAACAAATATTTTGTAAATAAAATTTCCTTCGTTTGATATATAATTCATCTCTGTAGGTCAGGTAGATATAAAGTTACAAATGATAGAGTAGGATTGTATCGCTTAATCTTGTGTTTCTTTCAAAAGTAAAATATATCAACCAGCCATAATTAGAATTGATATATACAAAATATGGTACATTTGAGCATAATAGGGTATTATACGAATCTATTACACTGGAAAACTAAAAAGAAAAAGAAGAAACTTCGAAAGATTCATAAAAATAAAGTATAATTCGAGGGTAGTTCAACACTAAGATAACAGCAACATATAATTTTCATCCTGTTGTCTTTTGTTTCTACAAATGCGATTTCCCTACAATTACGGCACATGTCTGGGTAAAACAATCTCGAAGATGAACAGTTGAATTAAGTACATGAAAGTTTTACATTTACCATACACCAGCTTCAGAAAAGAATTTGGTGCTGATATGCCCAAACAAGTAATTGGATAGCATTCTTCATTTTATCATCCGATCCCCAATCAATTGCTGGAATACCTTGCTCTAACCAAGTTTTCTCTTGATGGTACACCTTCAATAGTGTTGTGTGCTGGCACTTGCTCTTATGGGCAAAACTGAGGGATGAGTGACTGGTGTAAAATAAGTTTTCTGTATATGAAATATATACAGAAAGCCAGTGCGTTACCACCCTGCGATGTACAAAAGTGTAATTAGAAATATTATCCCACTTTTACTAGTTCTTTAGGAGTCGTAGTAAATTTGTTGAATATACTCGCAGCCTGTTGCTTTGAACTGTCTATCTTCCGAATAATTTCTAATTTTTCTTCTTTTTCTAGAACAGAGACAAAGTCGTGGCACTTACTGAATGTAAAAACAGTATCACATCATTCATGTTTCCTCCTGTATTTTCATGTATTTAAACATTTTGACTGGTTGATGAAATCTGTCTTCTTTACGAAAGATTTAGAAAATCAGAAATATACGCTTGAAAGAAACAGATAAAAGATTAAGCGACATAAGCCTACTTTACCATTTGTAACTTTATATATCTATCTAACCTACAAAAATGCATTATACAGGGTGAGCACAGAAACAGTACCTGATTTTAAAGTGCCATTAATTAGCATTTAATTGAATATTTACATGAAATTTTGTACAGAGCTCAGTAAACTCAATGTATTTTCTCATCTATCTTTTCAGAATCCTAGTTCTGACCAGGGCAGATATAGGGCAGTAACATCGAAAATGGAGTTCACCCCACAGCAACGAAGCTGGTGCGTTTTACAATTTGCAAAATCAAGCAGTTTTGTGAGAGTGCAGCGTGATTTCAAACGACAATTTAATGCTGATCCACCCACACACAAATCCATTGTGAAGTGGCGCATTTGTGATCAAAGAAAAGGACATTCAGGGCGACGTCCAGTCTCCGAGGAAACTGTGGAGCGCGTAAGAGCAGCTTCGTACACAGCTCACGGAAGTCTACACGTAAAGCTAGCAGAGAGTTGCAGATGCCACAAACAACAGTAAGCAAGATCTTACGCAAGCGTTTGCGGTGTTACCCGTACCGACTGCAGTTGGTTCAGAAGTTATACCCACAAGACAAGGTAAAGCGTCGTGAGTTCTGTGACTCTATGCAAAATTTCATGGAGGGCGACGAAAACTTTCTGGCGAAGATCATTTTCAGCGATGAGGCGACATTTCACTTAAGTGGAAAAGTAAATAGACTAGGGATGGCCAATTCCGGAATTTTTACTTTCCGGAATCCGGAAAGTAAAATCGGAAAATTCCGGATTTCGGAAAAATTCCGGAATTCAGAAAAATTCCGGATTTCGGAAAAATTCCGGAATTCAGAAAAATTCCGGAATTCGAAAAAAATCCAGATTTCGGAAAAAAATCCGGAATTCGGAAAAATTCCGGATTTCGGAAAAATTCCGGAATTCAGAAAAATTCCGGAATTCGGAAAAATTCCGGATTTCGGAAAAATTCCGGAATTCGGAAAAATTCCGGAATTCAGAAAAATTCCGGAATTCGGAAAAATTCCGGATTTCGGAAAAAATCCGGATTTCGGAAAAATTCCGGAATTCGGAAAAATTCCGGATTTCGGAAAAATTATTTTTTCTTTTTGTAATCCTAAGAATTTTGTTCAAATGCAAACGAACAAATTTTCTTTTTGTAATCCTAAGAATGTATGATGCAAGTTAAGCTGAAACTTACATCCTAAAGTATACACTACTCAATCTTCCCATGGTTAATGAGATGTAGTCCAAAAGTACGATGTACTCCTAATATTTAATTTTTGTTTTACTGTGATATTGTCCAGAGGTAATACATATATCACACTGAGATAAACAACTTGACATAATGAAGATGTTATCATACGTAGTTTTCCAGAAAATCGTGAGAAACGAATTTTTATGAAGTTAAAATATGCGTCGCTTGTTGCCAGTGTGATGCAATTGATAACTTTTATGCTGGAATAGTATTATTATTATTATTATTATTATTATTATTATTATTATTATTATTATTATTATTATTATTATTAATCGTTTATGTACTGTAAAAGAAAAATATGAATCGTTAAGTAGTAGATTTTATCTGTTGTTTTTTGATATCTTCTAACAGTAATAACAAACTGCTTGTAAATACGTAATGATTATCAAGGACAATGGCATATTAATGTAAGGACTACTCTGCAGACTAGCAATAAACAATAAACAATAACAGATAAACAATAGTTGCAAAAAAAATAAAAAGTAACTAACTTGGGCATGTCAGAATGTTCGCGAGAATATAAGGACGCATTGAGACTCTAGCAAAGATACTCAAAGGGCCGTACGATGGAGGTATTAACGCTAATGTTAATGGCACTAATGAGCACTTACTTGCTCTAACCGTTAACCTCATTTTTGAGATGATTCACTACCAGAAGGGCCACCCCTACCGAAGTGGTCTAAATGGAGTAGCCAGACGAAGAGTGTTCTGGGAGAAGGCAGCAGTTCTCCAGTAGCCAAGTTGGCGGAAATCATAGTGATTGGTACGGCAACTTGGACATTAGTCCCAGGCGTGGTCAGAGTGACTTTAACGGCTGGGATACTGCGGGGTGGAAGGCAACGGGAAACCACCACTCTATTTTCCCTAGTTTGCTGGCAGCAAAAAGAGAACATATAGAAAAACAAATAAAGATGTTGAGGAAGAGCAGTTCGGGTTCAGAAGAGGCTAGGGCACAAGAGATGCTATTGGATTACTAAGGGTGATCGGTGAAAGGTTTATAGAAAAAGGGAAAGAGGTGTATGTTGTATTTATTGATCTAGAAAAGGCTTTTGACCGCGTAGTGTTCATAGTAATGACATGAAATGCGAACGTGAAATAAAAGCAAGGATAGGAATGGCGAAAGAAGCCTTTAAAAGAAAGAAAAGTCTGTTTTGTGGGACCTTGAACAAAGAGTTGAGAAAAAGACTCATAAAATGCTTCGTGTGGAGTGTTGTATTGTATGGGGCGGAAACGTGGACATTACGTAAAGGTGACGAAAATCGACTGGAAGCCTTAAAAATGTGGGTGTGGAGAAGAATGGAAAGAATTAGTTGGGTCGAGCGGAAAACGAATGAGAGAGTGTTAGAAATGGTGGGTGAGAAAAGAACACTTTTAGATATTATTAGGAAGAGGAAGAGAAACTGGTTGGGACATTGCCTAAGAAGAGATTGTATCATGAGGGACGTCTTAGAGGGTATGGTGGCGGAAAAGAGAGGGAGGGGGCGAAAGAGACTACAATTAATGGATGATATTAAAACAGAAAGATCATACGCGAAGACGAAAAGGTTAGCGGAGGACCGTGGAGCATGGAAGCTTCTCAGCTGAAGCAAGTGACCTGCCAATAAAGGCAGAATACCTATGATGATGATGATCTTAGAAGAGGGCGTGTTGGCATGCAGTTAGAAGACATATCCATTATTTAAAAAGCACACGTTATCTGTGGAGTAGTAACGATTTGTCGCTATCGAACACTAACATCACTATCGAACACTAACATAGCACTAGCGACGTTTAAAGTCGAAATTGGAGTCTGACATAAGTGGCTTGTCAACTTCACGGACATTATATTTTTCTTGAATGCGAGAATTTTGCGCCCGGGAAATTTGCGCCCTACCAAAAAAATAGTAAAAAATGCGCTCACAATATATTTGCACTGGGATGATTGCGCCCTACCGCAAAAAGAGGGGAAAATGCGCCGGCTATATATTTGCACTGGGATGTTAGCGCTCTACAATTCAACTTATTTTTGTATTGTGTAAAGTAACTTCCACTCACACTTGAACTAAGCTTGCCTCTCATCGTCTCAGTGAGTTACTCCATCCGTTATAATATTCCGAACAAATGAAAAAAAAAATACAATTTTAGCTCACTAAAGGGCAATCCATACAAATACAATTTTTCATTATACTACAAAATTTACAATAAAAGTATAAATGACTGATATATAATTATTTATTAATATAATCAAAGAGTATAATTTAATTTACAAAAGGCTGTTTGGCTCTACCCAGATATCTCTGTTCACAATCCTTGCGAGTTGTTTGGCTTTTTAGGACACAAAATATAGAAAAGAAAATGTAAAGTGAATGTAAAATCAGTTCAGTAATATTATCAAGAAAACTATGTACAGTGTGTTTACTTGCTGGAATTACACTTCAAACACACAATTGCGTTCAGTCGTTCTTTCAGAAAAAATGTTCCGGGGGGCACACTTAGTATTCCGGAGGGGGTCACTGCTGGTACTATTCTATTTATTATTATATTATAGACGTATTATTTTGGTCTCCTCCGAGGGGGCACTCTGAGAGCTCTGGGGAGGCCAGTGTTCCCCCAAAATCATCTCTGGAAGAAGCAGTGATTGCGTTGATCCGTTGTGTTTTTTTGGCTTATATTGAAGTTTATTCTCCCCTTATATAGCCACAATGAAAATAAATCACAAATGGCATGGTTGTGGGGGGAGGATTGCTTATGCTATAATGTCAGCCCCTCCGAGCAAATGCGTAAGCTCCAATAGGTTCTTTTATTTCGCAGGGCTCAAACTTCCCGGTGGAGGTACATCGCAGGCGCAATTTTCCCTGTTCTTGAGGTAGGGCGCAAATTTCCCAGACGCAAAATTCTCGACACCGTTCGAATAACCTCGGAAGACTATATATTTTTCAATACTTTTTTATATTTTTTTACTCGAGATTTCTTCATAGCTTCTTATTAAAATACTTACTAATATATCCTTATTTTATTGTCCTAACCAATCAATATGGGTATGTTGTCAGTAAAATATTTAGATTGATCGAGCCTCTGGTGTGTAACCACAGTATTTCATATCATCCCTCCATTAGAAATCTTGGCTAAACGAAACAATATATGTTGCCAATAAAATAGTTTAGAATGATCGAGCCCCTGGAAATAACCACAGTATTTCGTGACAGACCCCCCCTTCCTATTACCATATTCTAGCTACGTGCCTGACTCAGCTAATTCTCTACATTCTTTACCAAGCACACATTTTCTAAAGCGGAAAATGATCTCTAAATACCAAAGCTCAGCAGATGCACAAATTGGGTAACATTCTATCTACATGAATGTTATATATGTCGATTACTGGAAACCGCTTCTCGCTATCTATTACCATATATACTATATAATGATTAACGTTAAAACCGGAAATGGTTGATTTGTACCGCTTCCGGTTTGAATATTACATTCATCAGGGAACTCGATTCTTAACTATTGACTCTGTACATCGTGGCCAAAATTGATGGTAATCCATCAGATAGTTCTTGAGACTGTTTGTTTCACTGACGGACAGAATGAATATATGGCTATAGAGTTTTGATAAACTAAATTCGTTAATGAGTGATGATGGAACAAATATAAGAAAGGGAACCAAGAGTAGGCCTACCTCCGAAAAAATTTTCGAACACAAAATTAGCCATCAAAAACCCACATGTCCTGGGTTAGAATACCATAGATGAAAACTCTGCCACTGAGTCATCAATCACCCGCTTATTAGTTTTATTAATTATTATATTAATATATATTAATGAATGCCTGCTTATGTTAATTATTGAACAATTACATTGTATACTTCGTAAAGTCAAAAATTGTAAATTTGTATTTACTGTACATACAGTGAGCGCAGAAAGTGTTCGTACACCTATGTTATTGAAACGAGAATGCCTGCGAAAAAGAAACAGAAAATTTAAGAAGTGTAATAACACACACAATATGAA
Organism: Thermobia domestica; assembly: GCF_964235325.1. Lineage (NCBI taxonomy): Eukaryota > Metazoa > Arthropoda > Insecta > Zygentoma > Lepismatidae > Thermobia > Thermobia domestica. The sequence continues at coordinate 189,894,411 of NC_137463.1, read as the reverse complement.
TAATGAAAACTAAGCTTTATGAATATATCAATAAAGAACCATAAAGACAAGTTTAATGCTCAGAAAGTAAATAAATTCCGTAGAAAGTGTATAGAGTAGACGCAAAAAGAGATCGTACACCTGACGTACGAATACGAAACAAAGATACCACAACTGGGATTCACTAGTATTCACCGGAGTATACACCTCTGTATAGCATGACGAATAACAGAATGAGTTAGGTTGTGAATAGGAGTGAAAAAACTGCACGGTGGGCTGTCAAAATGGGAAGCAACCGAACAGAAACAAATGAGGAGACAAGAAAAGTAATTATTAAATTGCATAAGAAAGGTAAGTCTTTGAGAAAGATAGCAAACCTTGCAGACAGGCCTCGTTCAACAGTACAAACAATAATTGCGATGTATAATGTTTATATCACTGTGCGAAAAAAAAAAAAAAACTGGAAGACCAAGAGTGTTGAGTGAACAAGATAAACGTTACATTATTAGGGAAAGAAAAAAGGTTCCAAAAAGTAGTGCTGTGCAATTGGCAATTGATCTGGAAACACGCGGTGTTAAAGTATCAGCCAGTACAGTGCGGAATATTTGCAGGGTATCATGGTCGGATAGCCAGGAAAATGTTATGGGTGAACAAGACAAATCGTATAAAGATACTAAAGTTTGAAAAAGAGTATAAAGATAAGGGATCAGGCTTCTTTCTGGAATAGGGTCATATTTTCGGACGAAAGTAAATTTAATCTTATCGAATCCAATGGGAGGCGTATGGTATGGCGCAAGGTGAATACATAGATGAATCCTCAAAATCTCGTCCCTAAAGTAAGACACGGAGGAGGGTCCGTGCTCGCCTGGGGTTGTATGAGTGCCTCAGGAGTGGGTCGTCTCCACTTTATCGATGGAGTGATGATCCACAAAGTGTATATTAACATATTAAAGGAAAATCTCCATACTAGTGCGCAGAAAACAATTTATTGTTCAGCAAGGTAACAACTCCAAACATACAGCGGAAAATACTCGATTGTGGCTACTCTATAATACCTTGAAACAGCTTCGCACACCTCCCCAATCCCCAGACATGAACCCCATATAACATCTATGGTCTGTTTTGGAGACAAGAATCAGAAGGCACAGCTTCTCTATCAAAGAAGGCCTAAGAAAAGCTATTCAAGAAGAATGGGACATTATCAGTCCCGAAGCTACAGAACTACGAACTACTACAGGTGAAATCAATGCCACGAAGACTACAGACAATCATTAACGCACAGGGTAATCCCACAAAATATTAAATAATTTATAAGCATTAATTCAATCATAAGTGTACGGTGACTTTTTGCGTTTACAAAAAAGGAATTCTCTCTTTTCTTCTGAACAAAACAGTGATTGTCTTTGTTTGGCCTTTCTCTTGTATATAGAAATAAAATGTATAAATGTGTAGTCTTAATTCTGGTTATATATATATTTTCCACCTCCCGTTCTCATGCTAGCTGTTTCCAATATAAAGTATGCACGGTGTACGAACACTTTCTGCGTTCACTGTAGGTATGTTGACAATAAGCGAATGTTATTAGAATATTTGTTGAGATTTATTTTCCTTCACTGCCTTTCGCCTGGTTAAAAAGTAGTTTGCAGTGCTTTGGAGCAGCTGCAGGTGGAAACGCGATAATGTTTGAGACATACCGGCGACTTTTTTGTGTGTGAAAATAAGACCTTCCTCATAAAGCAGTAAATAACTGCAGTAGCAATTGTCTACGTAAGTGATAAAGACATATCCAACTACAAGAAACTAATACAGTATATATATTCATTATTGTGTTTCTCTTTTAACAGCTACTAGCTAGGGATGGCCAATTCCAGAATTTTTACTTTCCGGAATCCGGAAAGTAAAATCGGAAAAATTCCGAATTTTTTCTAAATTCCGGATTTTTTCCGAATGTCGGAATTTTTCTGAATTCCGGAATTTTTCTGAATTCCGGAATTTTTCCGAATTCCGGAATTTTTCCGAATTCCGGATTTTTTCCGAATTCCGGAATTTTTCCGAAATCCGGATTTTTTCTGAATTCCGGAATTTTTCCGAATTCCGGATTTTTTCCGAATTCCGGATTTTTTCCGAATTCCGGAATTTTTCCGAATTCCGGAATTTTTCTGAATTCCGGAATTTTTCCGAAATCCGGAATTTTTCCGAATTCCGGAAAGTAAATTTTCCGATTCCGGAAAACAAAATTTCCGGAATCCGGATTCCGGAAAATTTTGGCCATCCCTAAAATAGACACAATGTAAGGATATGGGAAACCCAGAATTCTCATGCAACTGTGAATGTGGAACGTGACTCACCGAAAATCAATGTTTTTTGTGCAGTATCAGAGCGTCGGGTGCACGGTCCGTTCTTCTTTCAGGAACACATAATTACAGGTGAAAGTTACTTAGCATTGCTACGTAACTGGTTGATTCCGCAACTTAGTAATGCAAAGATAGACGACTTCGTTCTACAACAAGATAGAGCGCCGCCACACTGGCATCTTGCTGTATGCAGGTTTCTAAACGAGAACCTCCCAAACCGATGGATAGGGCGCTCTGGAGTCAATGATCAAGTTCTTTGCAAGTGGCCTCCAAGATCAGCTGACCTCACTGTCTGTGACTTCTTTCTGTGGGGATTTGTGAAGGACAAATTGTATGCACCTCCACTACTCGCAACTCTGAACGATCTCCAAGAACGCATCAGTGATGCTGTCAACTCCATCACACCGGATATGCTGCACAACGTGTGGTTGGAGCTAGATTGCCGCCTCGATATTTCCCGCGTTATTACAGGTGGCGCGCACATCGAGTGTTTGTGATTTCAATTATTGCTACAAAAACTTTTTGAGTTTATGTATCACTGTTCAAAATTTCAGCAAAATATTCCTTCGCATATTAAATTTACACTAATTTGAAACCTGGGACTGTTTCTGTGCTCACCCTGTATATGAAACAAAAGCATATTTTATTTACAAAATATTCTGTTGTAAGTTCCAAGACCGTAGAATTGAACCTGAGGTAAGAGCTCAAGGAAAACATGATTCTTTTATAGACGGCGGCGGTGAAATTAGGTATGACAGCTACCATGGGCGCCCGAAGAAACTTTTCTAGAAGGGGGTCCATCTCCCTGCTTGCTATATTACGTTTGGTATTTTTTTTATTTGTATTAAGAAAATCTTAAGAAATTTAAGTTGTTTTCGTGAGAAAGGGAGGAGCCCAGGTCCCACCTTGCCCTCCCCTTTGGGCGCCCATGGCAGCTACATCGGATGAAGCTTAAGGCAGACATCTGGGCACTTTTAGGATATGCCTATACTTATGGAAAGAAGCAGTCCTGCAAGTTTCATTAAGTTACTATTTTTTTCCTGGTTCAGGCCCCTACATACTGGACTAGAAGGTTTGCACTTAATTAAAAATTAACATTTCTAATGTCGATGCTCGATGTCAAGGTTATATACTACCTATTCATACCGCAATTGTGATTCTACTGATTCTTGGTGCTTTGTTTAATTTTATTTTATGATTTACGCAAACTCTCGTAGAATTCATGTTACTTCATTTTATGTTTTCGGTGATACATTTTTTTAACTTCATGTAACATTTTCATACCTAGATATCAAAGATATAATATCTTGTCATATACTGTAATTGTGCTTATACTGTTTTAATATATGCTTATATATATATATATATATATATATATATATATATATATATATATATATATATATATATATATATATATTTACATTTAGAAACTACAAATTTTTGTGTCATTTCTTGCCAGTACTACCAACGTAATTTCACATTAGGCAAATCTTGAATTCAAGATTCGCCTACACTTTCTCTTGAGTTAACACCTGTAAATTCCATTGCCTGAGGTTATTAGGCGAATCTTGAATAGGCGAAAGTTGAAGTCACCATGTGGAATGGACAAGGACTTGATCTTTTGATCGCTTCTTCTTTTCAATATGCCCAAAAATTCTGCCAATGGGCATGAAACAACGTCCTGGAATGGGGAAGTATAAATAATAACACTGAAAATCGACCTGCACAAGATGCAGCCAAAACGCAAACATATATAGGTTCTTCTCTTGTGCTGCACAATTATTCATAAAAATATGCAGTTTCCTGTCTGACTCAGACACCTTATTATCATTATGTCATTTCATACGTCGTACAGTTGATAACTTCATTTGGTGTTTTGCCACTAAATATTTCATGAATATTGTCGCATCATTTGAAGCCACATCCCATACAGCAAAACTGTGCAGCCTCAGTTGCCTTTTATAATATTCTTTCCCAATATTAGTTACTGGGAGAGGAAGCTTTTTCTGATAATCTAAACAAATACCCTGTATGGAGGGGCAGGCCCGTATCCACGAGAGGCTAGGATGGGCCGGGCCCCCCTTAAATTTTCACTGGCCCCTCTAAAATTTTCACGGTAGGCTTGCAAATGAACTATAATATGGTTAGGTCGCCCCCCCTAACTTCTACCGCCTCCCCTATATTTTTGGGCTGGCTGCTGGCCTGTGGAGGGGTCCTTCTGCGATGCTTCCTTCACTTCCCTTAAGTAGGTATAAATGTGATCGGCTTTATGATAAAGTAATGTCTTCTCTAAAAACAGTGCCTTCCTTTGTTTCTCTGTACGAGCAGCCTTGCATTGTGCATCCATTTCCATGCAGTCATCACAAATATCTTTGCTTGGTTGACCAAATTTTAAATGAAAATCACGTGGAAATACGTCATTAAATAACGAATATTTGACATCGTAACGCACATCTGGATTTTGCTCTATAAAATCTTTATGCAATTAAGCGACGGTGAGTTCGGCAGGTAGATATTGGGCAGTTTGCGGTTTAGCGCGACAGTAATGACTTTCTTTTGTGGGAATGTTTACAATCAAATTGCATATATTTTGGCGCACATACTCAGGTTTTTTATGTCCCGGCGGGTGCTTCCGTCTTTTATCAGTTGGTGAATAAAACAAATTTCAAACTTTCCGATACAGTCCTCCTCGCCTCAATCCATGCAACGCATGAAATGCCTTCATACACACTTTACTTGCACAGCATCACATGTGGTGTAGTATTCATACGTACTTTCTCTCTTATTGGCATCCGACTTGCGAGGACGATGAGTCCTGATAGGCTTTTGAAGAAGACACCCCTGGAGAACATTTTGCTTCTCGTGACTGCCGTCTTTCTGATCCTCAGAGAACTTTTTTGCACATCCACACTTACATTGGAAATCTTGAATTTGCACACGCGATCTCACATTTCCTTTGTACCCTGTGTACCCTTTGTCAGCTGCTTGGAACTTCTCGCGCACATTACGTTTCCATTTTCGGAGCTTTTCGTGTCTTCCTACCACGGCGGGAGTGTTCATTTCACAGGATGTTGTTTTTGATAGTTCAGAAGGCCCTGGTGTCGGAATAGATATGGTGTAAGTTTGTTCCGCTGCATCTACGCTTGCAGCTGAACCCATCTCCTTTACATATTTATAGTCACCAGAAGGTATATATTCAAAGCCACTATCTTCAGATATACATTGACTTGTAACACCACTCGAATCTTTTTCGGCGTCAGCCATTTTTTTACTATACAGCAAGCCCTCTGGCGCTAAAGCAGCAACGACACTCGTGCAGCAAACGCGGAACAATTTGACTTAACAACATCTGCGCCCAAATATGAACTTAACAACTTCTCTTCCGAAACTCAAACTCCCTTTCCAAGGGCAAGTGTATCATTTGAACGACTTAATGTCGTCTGATTAGTTTAATATTTAACACTGGTGTAGACCTGTATTGTAAGATATTTGTCGTGCACTTAACAACATTTCTTCCAAAACTTGACTTAACAACTTCTGATTCTGAGTGCGTCAAATGCTGAATTTCTATGCCTATGTTCGTAGATCTATCCACCAATCGTTCCGAATTGCTTCCTCAGTGTTTCTGGCAGTGCGCGATACTCGGGCGGTTACAGGTAAACAAGAACGAAGCAAATCGCTGAGTTTATCCGGTCCTCTTCGAATAACTTATGCCATTTATCGATGTCCGATCAATACATTCAGCGCCCACAATTTCTTTGTGAATTTCACTCGGCACTTATCGCTTACTCCATAAAAAAATCTGATTATGGCCCATTCCTTTGCGGATAATACTAAAACGCGCAGTATTTTAGTGATATTGACTACATCCCCTCCACCAAAGTGACAGGAGATACTACTTCTAGCATAAATTAAGTTAGAGCGTTTCAAGTTGTGCCGCTGCTATCGATGTGCGTTTTCCCGCACCTCCCTCAAAAGAGAAGGGACAAGTTGCTGTGGTCGAGGTCTTTCAATTGTTGGATGCGGAACCGTTGCCGTAATGAATTATTTCACGGACTTCGCCGTGCAATGTCTTGTTTGTCATTCTCAATACACTGCGATCGTCACTCGCCAGGTCCACACGACTGAATGACAAATTGACAACACAGCCGAGGATATTCACTTCTTTCTCCTAACCAACAGGAGGGCATCGTTCGTAACAAGGAGGCGGAGGTGGGGCCGAAGTACGTTAAACATATTTTCGAGGGCACACTTGAAACAGAAAGGCCAGTTCCCTTACTACCTACAACCAAGAAGACAGTGTTATTACTTTTTGATTTCTCTTCGTAGAAGGTTAGAACGGTTTCAAATGATCGATATGCGAAATGAAATGAAATTTCTAGTTGGATCCATGCTGAGTCCCTATAGATAAATGAGTGTAAATGAATGATGGAATGATGATAGAAGATCTTTGACACAACCCTTGAATAATGTTTTCATCATATATTCTGCATTAAAGGCAAATATCTAGAATTAAGCCCCTGTGTGTTTATGATTATAAGACAAAGTGCTGAAACTACTGTAATATTAAACATTATCAAGAGAAACGCACTCTTGTCTTCCGAAGATCAAGAACCACGTCCACCCTTCTTAGTGAGCTCACGCTTAAGGCATGTCTACCATGTGCCACGATGGTTATTTCTGCTACCATCGAACATCGTTGCCACATCAACTACTGGATTCTTTATAGTGTACGCAACGCGAATTGGCGATGTAAGGTGGTAGTGGAGGAGTTATGTATGTGGTACGAAGAGAGATGGAGGAAAAGACGTTTGATGTAGCAAATCTGGCGGCTGACAGCAACTAGTGACGATGACCTCCACTGACAGAGACCACAAAACGGTGTGTCAACTGTTTCTAACAACGGAAGAAACCCAAGGAGAAAAAAGACAGACAGCGACTTCTTTTGACATTGCTGAGAGCTTAACTGTAACACCTGTCTCCAAACATAACTTTCGGGAATGATAAACATGTGCCAGAGTTGGCGGTATAAGAAAAAGAAAATTTCCGCAATTCTCGCCAAGAGAACGAACTCAAATAAAAACAACTACTGATTCACATCTTCTTATTTATTACAAGTCCAAGGATGCTGACATTCTTTTCATTACAAATTCACGATTGTTTCAAATGTAATAATGACAAAGAAACGCCGAACTCCTACTTAAATTTATTTTCCCCTATTGCTCAAATAACAAATATGACAAAAATTACTCTATTCGCAGATGGAGAAATGAGAAACTAAACATAAGGAACATAAGTAATTATCTTACACACCGACAGCTCGGGGAGTCTGCACAGGGTATTAGTGAATATTATATACCAAAATAAAAGTTTACATAAACACGTCAAAAAACATAGTTTCCAAAAACAGAAGAAAACCAATTTTAGAGCTTTCTTCGACAAGTACAATGACTGCGCAGGGATTCCCAAATAGTTCTGAAGTAGAGGTAGGTCAAAATAAGGATGGAAGAAAGGACACATCACTAGCAAAAAGAACTCATTGTCAGAAACAAGAAACTATGCAACCCAATTTAAAATGGCGGAAGAGTTTTAAATGTTATGTGTGTTGAAGATGATGATTAGGCAGACGTGCAATAAATCTAGCAGATACGTCTTCGCTTTATGAAAAATAAAATCTTTAAGTTTTACGTCCCACGTTATGCCGGTTAGGCTAAAGGAGACGGTGTCCTTCGCTTTATGTCAGGCATACGCCACAATATCTAACCATCCATGCAATTGTATCTATAACCTCTATCGGCGAGATTCTGTTTAATGTCTACATAGCCATCTCTCCTCTCATGTTATGCAATCACACATAACATTTAAAACTCTTTTATGTCATGGATTGCATTGTTAACTTACCGACAAGGAATTCGTGTTTCGTGTCATGTGCCCATTCTTATTTCGACCCACTTTTACTTTACAGACTTTCTCATGTTTACCGTCTTCCCTTTTGGACAGTACATGGCTGCTTTCTGTAACGATTCCTTTCTATAATGCTTTCTATGAACCACCAAGCGCGCGATGACTGCTTATCGACGAAACACCTCTCTGAAGTTGCTTTTCTCAGGCACTCTCTCAATCGGAAACTATGGACTTTTCGAAATATGATTATATAAACTTTTGTTTTTCGTGTTTTGTTGTGCTGAATAACTGCCGAAAAATTATGACATGCTATTCATTAATACTCTCTCTCTCCCTCTGTCTCTCTTCCTCTATATAATTTCAATCAATCACTTACACTCGTATTTCCTGGATTTGCAATGTATGAGAAAAGACCGTGTGGTGGTGTAAGATACGTGAAGTTTACACGAATTGTGACATTGTTGTTTTTAAATTTATTTATTTATTTATTTTGGGTTTAAGTCCCCCTCCCCCCAAAAAAAACAGCTGGTTTAAGCCAGCTAATCCTGGTAACAAGAGAGAAACTATGCATGAGGTCAGACGACCACACGATCCTGAACTTCACAACAGACATATATCATGGAGCTTTAAAGGTGACATAAAAAGGCAGACGTCTAGATTGGTATCGAACGTCTCACACGTACGAACGCGCAGAATACAATTCTAATAGAGAAGCCTTTGGGAAAGAGATCTTCGGGGTTAGATCATATAACGAAGATCCTCGTGACATAGACAACACCAATCCTGACGGGATTGACTAAGTTAGGGTTACCATATTTTCAAATTTAAAAATCGGGTGACTTTCGAACAAATGATTTTTCCGACGTGGTTTTCACAAAATGTTCGTTATTACACATTTATTTCCAGGAAATCAGTCTTTGTTATGATAGATTATAGTAATCTGTACATGTTACGTATTTGAAGTTAAACAGCCATATTTACATCAATTTCACAGTGTTAACATTCATGGTAAGTTCTTCCAATGTCCTAAAAGAACGGAAAGTCAATTCTCTTTTAACTTGCATTTACACTTATCTTTAGGCATAGTTAAAATTTTAATATTCTAACAGAAATACTACGGGTAACTTGCAAATACAAAAAACTATTATAGTACTTTCTACTAATTCTAAAACTTATATAGTCACATAGATGTAACGGCTACGGGCGGACTACAGAACTGAAGAAATGACTATGTAAATCAATCAATACAGTGCATATTACGTTCTACTGAACAATGGACTGGTCTTAATCACATCTAGCAATGTCCGGAAGTGATGAACAGAAAGATTGTTTAAAAAAAAAAAAAAGATTGTAACAATAATTTTCTACTTTCTATTTTTACCTCTGATTTTTAGAGTTGAAGAAAAATAAGCATTTTGCTTCCGTCAGAGAAACAGGCTATTTTAGAGTTTTAGCAATAATTAAGGGAAAAAAAGACTCTCAAAAACTGGTGATCTAGCAATCTAAGCTCGGTACATAATAGAATCCAATTGTAAGCTTTTGTTTCTGCAGCGATGAACCTACGGGTAAGCCAAGAGTTTGTTGGTTAATTTATTGAAATTCGGTCACAGTTCATGTGTTCATACTTTTAATGAAGTTATAACCCGGTCTGCTGCAATCTGGCTTTCGTAGAAAACACTGAACGAGATTAGGCTCTGGTGTGTGGTCACAAAACATTTCGTAAAAACTAAACTACAGGTGGGTAAGTAAACAGTAACGCCTATTTATACAATACTACTACATTAAGCAAATAATGAAGAGCCTATTATCTAGTCCTACAGAATTATAATCTTTTTAATTTCTTTGGCTCCATACGGAAACCTACTGTATAAACCATCTGTGTTCCTAAATTTCCGCTGAGTGAAGCAGATCTATTCGTTGACCTCAGCTGCCACCACACACATATTACATGCGTGCGTATGTCTGTGAACTGCAAACGGTGGGGAAAGAGAGAGAGAGATTTGTTAAGAACGACTGAGAGCTGGCAAGCTGCCGGATGAATCACAGGGCTTCGATGGATGGGGCTTTTGCTCATGGCGTATGCGATGTGCATTTTCTAACTCATTTTACCACCACTAAAATTCTTTCTCAGCACTTTCACCGAAATACTACAAATGAATTGATGCAGTGTTTATTAGAACGCCATAATGACGTAAACACGGAATAAACATTCAAGACTGTGTTCCTTTTTTCACTTTTCTTTTCTTACATGAATAACTGGCATGTGCAGAATAAGTGTAATGTAACAGTTAGGTCTCTTGGTGAATGATCTCGTGGTCCATTTGGATTGACGAGGCTTCCGAATTCATACCGATTCAATAAATAAGTTTTAAAAAATACAACATATTCGTGGAGTGGAATACACTACGGCGCAGAAGTGACCCTTTTATAAATTTAATTCAACACACACGAGGGTAGCCCCAAAACTACCCAACCTAACAAATAAAACCCAACACATTTGGGAAAGAATTATCTTTATTTCTCAACATAGTCTCCTTTTAGATCAATACACTTTTCCCAGTGATGTTCAATAGCTTCAATACCCTGTTTATAGTGTGAGTCATCGAGCTTCTTAAAATAGCCATTAACCGTAGACTCCACCTCTGTATTGTTGGCAAGTCTTTTACCATCGAGCCATTTTTTTCAAGTTTGAGAAAAGAAAATAATCCGAGGGGGTTAAATCTGGCGAATAAGGTACGTAAGGAAGTAATTCGAACTTTAACTTGTTGATTTTGGCCATCGCGATAACAGATGTGTGGATTGGTCACTGTCTTCATGAAACAACACTTCCTTTTTCGCTAAATGAGGCCGTTTTTTCTTGATTTCATCACTCAAACGCTGCAATAAGTTTGCATAATACTCGCCATTAATTGTTTTTCCTTTTTGAAGATAATCAACGAAAATTATCCCACGCGCATCCGAAAACACAGACGCAATGACCTTGTCAGCAGATGGAACTGTTTTCGCCTTCTTTGGAGCCGATTCTCCCCTTTCAGTCCATTGTTTTGACTGTTCCTTCGTCTCAGGTGTAAAGGGATGGAACATGTTTCATCCATGGTTATGAATCGACGCAAAAGCTCACCTTTACTACTGTGTAACCGCCAAAAGCTCAATCAAAACACCCGACGCTGTTTTTGTTCCATTGTGAACAAACGCGATACCCACCTCACGCACAGCTTTCTCATATCTAAATTTCAACTCAATATGCGATGTACATAGTACTTTTTGAAATGTCTACCATTTTTGCTACTCGCGCACTTTCAGTCGACGGTCTTACAATACTATTTTGTGGACTTTCTTCACGTTATTTGGTAATGGTCACCTCATTTGATGGACTATTATAATGTTCGACTCATCAGCTCGTACGGCCTCGTTTAAACTCTGCCATTCAATACTGTTGTACACGAAGGAGCAGATATCCCAGAATATAATCTAGCTCGGCTTTGATATTGGTTATACTGAGGCCTTTCAATTGAAAGTATTGTATCACACAACGAATTTTTTTTTCATGTTTACTAATTCACTGACAGCATTCTCTATTGTTTGCAGATAAACAAATACTAAACAACGTAGCGTTTTCAATTTAAGCTTTAGAAGATTGGTACATTTGACCATGACGATAGTAATGTTTTTCGAACAACTGCCATCTATAGGTCACGTCAGGTACTTCTAGGACTACCCACTTATATAACATTTGAATATGGAATTTTTATATCCAAAAAATGTAATCTGTTATGGAACAGGAACAGAATAATAAATGAAATATAAATAGAAAGTAACAGCCACCGCATTCAACTTTCTCGATTCAATTTCTTGAACTAAAGTACGTTATCAGCAGTTATTACTGAAATATTTATTAGTGAAATATGAACAAAATAAGGCGTTTTCGAGAAGAGTCGTCAACAAATAGCATAAGTTGTTCGTATTGTAAAAAGTCGTATTTGAGAAATTAAAAAAAAAAAAAAAAAAAAAACTTAACTCTCAAATTATAACATTTTTTGGGGTAAATTATAGACTTTCAGTCAAGTGGCTACAGCATCATCCATATTTATCCTAGGATCATGGTTCGTACCTCATTCTCTTCAGAATAGAGCAGCCTTAAGGGGGCAGACTACTGAATATTTTTGAAAAACTAATAATTTTTCTTTTGCCCGTTTTTCGTAAGTGGAAAGAGGTAATAAAATGTAACTTACCACAATAATAGATAATGCTATTTTACACCCGAAAATACGGATCGAAAGAATTTTCAGTGTTGCCATCCATAGAAATAACAGTGTGACCAGAATTTGAATTACTCAAAAATCTAGGTAAAGGCACCGACTAGAAAAATAAACTCAACGGTAATTGATGACTTATCATGCTGTCTATCCTTCTTGTTTACTACTTTTTAAATAATATTTCTATTTATTTTATAAACCTTACATAAATTCTTGCAAAATAAATAAATCATTACAAAATAAATAGAAACATTATTTAAAAAGTAGTAAACAAGAAGGATAGACAGCATGATAAGTCATCAATTACCGTTGAATTCATTTTTCTAGTCGCTGGCTTTACCTAGATTTTTGGGTAATTCAAATTCTGGTCACACTGTAATTTCTATGGATGGCAACACTGAAAATTCTTTCCGATTTGTATTTTCAGGTGTAGAATAACATTATCTATAATTGTGGTAAGTTACATTTTATTACCTCTTTCCACTTACGAGAAACGGGCAAAAGAAAAATTATTAGTTTTTCAAAAATATTTAGTAGTCTGCAGCCTTAAGCCGTACCATTCACATTTTCCTGTCGTATTCCTGAGGCGGGAAATTTTGAAAGAAATGAGATTTTTTTGATTTTTTTTTTAATTTTGAGCCCCCCTGGACCCCCGTGTGTTAACGCAAAGAACTCAAAATCAGCTGAAAAATACTAAGGGGCATACAAAATTTCTACCTTGAATTGTAAGGACGAGAAAAAATATTTACCAATGAGCCTTACAATGCCTTAGATTACTCAAAAAGACCCAGATGTAATATAAAAATTTCCTGAGACACCTCTATTTATCCTAGGATCACGGTTCGTACATCATTCTCTTCAGAATAGAACAGACTTTCAAACAATACCATTCACATGTCTCCATATATCTGAGGCGAAACAGTCGCAAAAGAGAGGGGTTTTTTGTTCTAAAAAAATATTCATTTTTTTAACTATTCACCCCTCTGGAACCCCTGTTTTAACGCAGAGATCTGAAAAATTTGGAAAATACTAAGGGTGCACTGAAAGTGCATACAAAATTACAATTTTCTAGGTGCAAAAGTAAGCCCGTCAAAAAATATCCCCATAATACCCCAGATTTCCATATAAAACAGGATCTCAGGTAAAAATTCCCTGAGACACCCTATTTATCTTAGGATCATGGTTCGTACATCATTCTCTTCAGAACAGAACAACCTTTCAAACGGTACCCTTCACACCTCTCCAGACTCCCTCTTTTCGTGCAGAGATTTGAAAAATACTACAGGGTGCACTGAATGTTTCAATCTTTTTGGTGCAAAAGTAAGCCCGCCAAAAAATATATTAAAAATAGGCATAACAAAAAATAGTTTTTTAAAGTTATGACATCATCACACCCTCTGTCTCGACGCAGAAAGACGTGGAACTATACGTAACGTGTTCTATAATGCCTCCATTCTTGAAAAAACAAAAAAAGAAAAAAACGGAGTATAAAGCTTTATTGATATTTTTTTTTAATCGAATAATGAAGACACTACGTTAATACTTATAAATAGGCACTAAAACTTAAAAGGGATAAGAGCAATGGTCGCCAAACTTAGGTAGCTTCTGAGCTAAGCTACCAACCAAAAGAACTATTAACTTTTCTTTAAAATATCTTACATTTGTTTATTGAGTATAAACTTACATTTCAAGGTTAGCTAACCGACGCGTTAACGCGATCTACAAAAAATGTCCCCGCGAGCTATTAGTAGCTCGCGATCGACAGTTGGGCGATCACTGCTTAAGAAAAACTAACCCTTACAGGACTGATTCTACATATGTACAACACGTGCACTTGCACGAGGAGACAAAACCTGTCATAACTATATTATTTAAAATAAATATTTCTGGTTGGAAACAGACTTCATGATGATGGTGGTTAAATTTACTAAGCTGACCTCCTATTTGAATACTATATTCATAAATCATGTTTATATCGCATTAGTTTAAGATCATGTGGACAGTGCTAATCAAATGGTCAAATAAATCCCAGCATGAATTGCTTGATTGTTGTCAAATACAAGAACTCAATTCTCGAACAGTTCCGAACACCTGTTCCATTTAGTTAGTTATTACAGTTTTGATGTGAAAGCTAGTCTTATCTTTGACACAACCAAGTTCCTTATCAATGAAGGTGGAAACAAGTTTCCTTTTTTTAATTTTTTAACAGATGTAGAAGGAAAAACAAAAAATAAAGATAAAAGAGTTAGTTGCACTGGAATTGCAAACTGATATATTGAGATTGAAGCTCGATATTGAATTCTATAAAAAGGATTACCATATTTCCTCTACAGGTGTGTTTGCTTTATCTTTCACTAACATAATACAAGTAGATTAGTATTTAAAGAAAAAACACAGACACAACGGATTGTATTTGTAGTGTTTAGATCTTTCTGAGTGCCTTTCCCTCCCCTTCGTTGTTCATGATGGGGTAGCATACTTAAAATCGTTGATTTTACGATTTGTTCTTTCTGAAGAAAGAGGGCCGTAAATGATGCAATTGCACTGGGGGTTCCGGCTCTGCTTGTGTATATCTACATTATGGAGCTACTAATGAAATATGAACAAAATTGCCTGAGTTATTTTTGAGGAAATCGTCCGAAAGGAAACTCAACACGAAGAGTAAACTCTTGGGAACTTTTTCAGGGCTAATGAGTTACGCCACATTATCAGATTAATGAAATATTCACAGTTGACTCCCGATTTACAGAAGTAATAGAAGTTAAGATAACCACCATTAACTCAAAATCACGGTTAACTAAAAGGCAGAGAAGAAAATGAGATAAACAACCACTGTATAATGAACAGAAGGTGCTTATATGGTATGTGCTGTATTTTCAGGAACTGCGCTTTAATAGTTTGAAATCAACTGTACCACCATACAAAAAAAGAAATGGTCTTCCTGTTTCCTCCCTTGCACTAGCAACAGACAAGCATTAAGAAGTTATATTGTGTATGTAAAATATCTGCTATATATATTTAAAAAAAGGGGGGGACACCACGCGCGTTAGTCATTCGACCACGAAGATTCACTATTAAAATTACCTGACAAAAAAATTGTTAAACAATAATAAATTCTAATTGGTTAGACTAGAGTTTAACGTTATTTTCAACATCAATCAATCTGAAATTCCAGCTTGATCTTTTTTTTTTTAATGACTTTAAAATTTTCTCGTTTACGATTTCCTCATTTGTTCTACGTACATATCAAAAGCTTTGTCCTGTCTTCACGATTACGAGATTGTGGTTGCAGCCTGTCCCTCTGTATAGACGGATGATTATAACGCTCGTGTGTTTCCGTTGGTTAATTAACACATAGCTTGATTTTTCGTGGTACTGTATGGAACAAATAAATATACATATGCATATTCTTGAGGTGGCCCTACTCATTATCCTTACTGGTCTTTAGCAGACTTCGGTTACAATTTGTTCCTTGAAATAATTCTCTCTTTCCTTCTCTGCGTTGCAACTGCCTATGATTATTTACATGTTGAATTTCCCAGAACCATCGAATACTTCTTCTAGATCTCTGTAAAAGCTATACTTCCTGCTATCCTTAGGATGGCGTCTCTCGTTGGTGCGTGCACATTTATATCACACCATCGCCCTTCTAGTACAGTACAAAATATTATATTATTCACGAATTGAACCTTCTGTGATGAACTTCAGGATTCCGTAAGTCAAAGAATTACTTAATCTGGCCTGTAAAGGTATACTCAGTAGCTTGTTCGTGTAAAATTGTTGTAATACTGTTTCTTTTTTCTCTTATATTGTATATATGACTTAGTTCATGTTTTTAAATGGATGTAAAGGGTAGATGCAGTGTAATGTAAGTGAAAGATTTTCGTCCCTTCAAAAAACCTATACTTTCGTATACGAATACGGTTATTTATGAAAGCAAGGATGTAACTTTCGTTTCGTCGTTCAAGTCGACATAAACTAATATTTTCATTTTTTTTTTTTTTTTTTTTTTTTTCATTTTTAGCTGAATGCTGCTAGGAACTACGTATAACTAGAATCTGATCAAAGTAATCTTTATTACTAATTTGCGTTACAAGATTGGCAGTATATTATTGTATTCATCACGCACATTATCTTGTGTTTGAGGAAGGCAGTGTTTTATCTAAGTTACCCATTTTTAGAACAAGAGTTACGTGTTATTTCCGCTAAAAAAAGAAAAAAAAAACGTACACACTTTATTATTTGAACTTTCAGTAACGACTGGATTAAATTAGAAGAAATAAAGACGCTAAACTCTAACTTATTCAATCAACAATAATAATGATTGCTACCAACAATTTTTCCGATTTTGTGATAAGGTGCAGATTGTATGGTGTAGAAAAGTTTGTAAAATATTTCTAACGTATACCTTACGTGACACACACATCTCAAACTCAGAGAGCAGAGGAGCAATATTGCCCCTGCCCATCTGATTGACGCCTCAGATATTGCTGAATTTACTGCACCACTAAAGGAAAATTCTTGAATCTAGAAAGATAGCACATCGGTTCTACAATTTATCGAGATTATTGTATTTCGCTAGTAAACAAAACAAATAAGCGCAATTATGAATATTAGTCAGTTTTATTGCCCAGATTTCTCTCTGAATTTGTTACCACTGCAGATGAGTTAGCAATATTGTCGTGCGTCTTCGCATAAAAGTCCCCGGCCTGGCATTCGCTCTGATGGTCCGACAGTGCTTCTTTACTGCTTAAAAATAGGCGACACGTCAATCGCTTTGTAACGCTCTGCGCGATATATTTCGTGAGATGCCAGGGGAGGAAGGTGCACAAGGTTGCGTACATGAGAAGAAAAAAGTAAGCAAGAACAGCAGTGATACAAACCTTCGTTTTATGTTGATGTAGGTAAATCTGTATTAATACCGTTAAGTGCATTTTCTGTTTTCTAAGGCAGCACTGCAGTTTGTGGTTTTTATAATAGTTGTGTAGTCAGCAACAGAAGTTCGATCGCTTCAATATCTCTTCTCGTTGATCTAGTAGTAAGCGCGCGTTTAGTAGATGTCTCGTGTTCGATTATAGGTGGGAGAACCTTAAAATTTGAAAGCGTTACGATAGTAAACATTTAATAATTATAAAAAAGAAAAATGGAAGAAAACATGAAAGAAATGGAAAAAAGAACAGACTGGAAAATAACGGAAAAAGTGGAAAATTTATATATATATAAGAATAAAGTGGACTCAAAGGAAATGTATGAAGACATAGAAATACAAAATACTAATAGGAACACTAGAAGATCCGACAATATTAACAGCACCATTAAGACATTTGATCAGAAACTGCATAATCTTGAAAAAAAAAAAAAAAAAAAAAAAATTCCTCAGTTACAGGATGTAGATGAAATACAGCTTGACTTAAATGGAATAATATCGGATGTGGAGAAATTAAAAAAATTAGCAAGAAAGGTACACGAAAGATGAGGAAAGTTACTAGATCTAAAGAAAGTTTATGAGTATTCTGTGGGACAATACGGTAGAATGGTATACGATTACAAATCAAGCAAGCCACAACGATATACAAAAGCATTTCGTTCATAAATCAATAAGAAATAGAAAGTTAACTAGATATGATAAAGACAAGACAAGAAATTACAATAAAAACAATGCAAATACAAATAGATCAATTACTGTAATGGTTAAAATCAAATACCTACGTACAAAGCGGAAACAGGGAATATAGATTTAATTGCAAAATAAAATTTTGAAAAGAATTTTAGGAATGATATAAAAATGGATCAAAAGATTGCGATCTTGGCCAAAGATTTTAGGAATGATTCAAAAAAATGAATCAAAAGATTGTGACCTTGGCCAATAATATTTTTTAAATCAGAGACCACAAAATTTTTAAACGGCCCTTAAATGAAGTTTTCGTATTTTCTACGAAATAAGCACATAATACGAGTTAAGTAATAGTTTGGATTTGGCAACACTATGTAATTCTCCAGATACAAGGCATACAAGAAAATTTTTGATTGAAATATACTGGATTTTTTAATCCAAATATATATTACTAATATGTCAAATGAAGCAATAATATGTAGGAGCTTGTGAAACAGGAAATTTGAACAATGAAAATGAAAACAAACAAACGAACCTATGGCAGTTGTAATAAACAGAAACTAATAATAATAATAATAATAATAATAATAATAATAATAATAATAATAATAATAATAATAATAATAATAATAATAATAATTAGTATAGAAATAATTTCGAATGCGAAATGTTTTGTACTAATAAACTCCTAATGTTAGTTTAGTCTACCAGTTAAGTCATTTCTAGAAAATATAATGAAAATATGCGAGAAATTTATACATAAAAAGTTAATTACATGTGCAAATGCCAATAACAATTAGGTGATTTGGAACAGCAAGATTACGGACAAAAGAGGGGACAAATCAGGAGATTTAATAATGGGAAAAAAATCTTGGGATTATCAGTGGAGAAAGAAACTCCCAACGTACAAAAATAGCCAAAGACAAGAATCTAACACAGACGTACTATTAACAACATTAAATATGGACAAATAAATAATAAAAAAAAATGGAGTGTGCTCAATTCTGCAACAAATACTGACCATAGTGTAATACTTTTTGATATAGAAAAAGGAAACGTAGGAAAAGAAAATGATAAACAATATGGAAACAAAATTTAAAATATAATCCAAATAAAATTAATTGGGATAGATTCTGGAGTACAATCAAATTACTGCAAATATACGAAAAAAGTTATATAAAAGCAATAACAGTGAAAATAGAAGAAGAAACAATCAAAGTAATAAAGAGTTCAACAAAAATTAAAACAATAAATGCAAGTTTTAATAGAAGTGTTTTTTGGAACGAAGAATTGAGAAGATTAAGAAACAGTTGTAGAGAAGCGCATAAATTATATCAATATACTATTTCAGATTTAAAAGAAAAAGGAAAACCAAAGTGATAAAGTGCACAAGAGCAGGATAGGAAGGGGTAAACCTATGGCTAGAGGGAGAGAAAATCGAAGACGTTCCCCTATTTAGGAAGTTTAATATCCTCGGACGGAAGAAGTGAAAAAGACGTAAGTTCCAGAATAGTGCTGACTAAACAAAGCATTCAATAGGAAAAGAGGACTACTAACATCAAGAAATGTATCATTGGCCGTTCGAAAACGATTTATTGAGACTAGTATGGAGCTTGGCGCTTTAAAGATCAGAGATGTGGACATTGAGAAAAGCTGAAGTATCTAAGCTGGAAGCACTTGAAATGTGGTGTTAGCGTACAATGCTGAGCATATCATGGATCGAAAGCAAAAGGAATGAAGACGTATTAAGGAAGCTAATGAAGGACGACAGATAATGAAGATAATAGGAAAAAGAAGAAACAGCATGCTTGGCCATCTTACGCGGCACTCCAATTGGATCACCGTGTTGATAAAGGGAAAGGCGGAAGCAAAGCCGGGAAGAAGACGACCAAGCATAGAATATCTAGATACGGTTACGAAGAAGAAACCTTATCGAAGTATAAAACAGCTCTCCCAAGGGAGAGAACAATTTTAAAATTTCCATGTTGCCCACCAACTTATGGTTGAGGTGAGAAACAAGACTATTTCAGAAGATCTGAGACAAACAAGACTTAGGAAATATAGGAATAAAAGGCAAAATACGAAACAATGTTAAGGAAAATAAAACAAAAAAGCTGGCACACTCATGAAACAGAAAACCTAAATCTCTATCCGTACAAAATAGTAAACAAGAAAGTACATAAATCAATTTCATTATCGACATCTGAAGAAGAAGATGGGGCATACAGAGGATATGGACAGTATTATATGAAACTTGATAGAATCTTTATTGCCACAGGACGGCGAAGAAAATGAAAGTGACAACAAAGAGAGTTAGAAAGACAAATGGAAATATCACCTATAGAACATCCAGGAACGGGGAAATTATCCAGGAATATATAAAAGAAATATCAGTAAATGGGTACCATGTTTAGTCAAAACTCTTCTATTTATGACTTTAAAAAAAAGGTAATATCAAAAGAGGTGGAAGGAAGCACATGTAATAATACTTAAATAACGCGAAGATAAGAAGAAGGAAGACGCAAAGTCATACATACCAATATGTTTAATTAACGTAATTGGAAAATTATTCGACAGAGTGCTAGTAGAAAAGATAAATAAATATAGGAAAACAGAAAATTGCAATTTGCAATATTGATTTAAGAGAAAGAAGAGCACCGAAATAACTGTTAGAAGATTCTTAGAATTAGTAGAACTAGGGAAAATTGACAAATATCAGATAACAATATATATATACGTAAGTGGCGCTTTCGACAAGCTGTGGTGGATCCCCTTTTCAATCAATGAACAATAATCAAAATTAATAACATCTTATACTAAACAATGAAAAACTACTGTTCAAACAAGGAAGTAAAACTACAGCTACTAGATAAAAGCATCGAAGTAAGAAGTAAAAAGATTGTCAACAGAGTTAGGGGTACAATCTTATTTGGAAATGCTGCTAAACATGGAAGAAACAGTAGGTCACGCAGATGATACAGCAATTGTAATGAAGGCATCCTCAAGAAGAGCAATTGAAACAAAAGTAAACAACGTTTTACAAAAACTAGTGTAGTATAAATTGGTGTAGTATAAACAAATTAAAACTTTCAGGAACAAAAATCAAATATATGACATTCGGAATCAAATTAACTAGATATCATACTCTGAAAATGAAAAACGAAAGCACTGAAAGAATAGAAAATTTTAAGTATTTGAGTTTATGGATTAACGAGAATCTAAAATTTAAAAAAAGCATATAATAAAAATAACAGAAAGGGCACAAAAGGTTGGACACAAACTGTTAACTGTATCCAAGTAAGATTACAAACCACCAGATTAAACAATAAAAGCCAAGTAATAAGACAGTGATTGTGCCAGTAATATATTATTGTTCTGAGGTTTGGAAAAATGAAAATGAAATCTTTAAGTTTTACGTCCTACGGTCATGCCGGTTAGGCTAAAGGAGACGGTGATGATGAGAGATAATTGAAATGGTGGAATGAAGAAAGTGGGAGGAAACGGGAAAATTCACGAGCACGGTGTTTGTCCATCATAAAGTCCACACAGCGCGAGCTGGGATCCAGCCAGGGACCCCCAGCGCCGGAGGTGAACGCTCTACCACTGAGCCCACCGCGCCCCCCTTGTTCTGAGGTTTGGACACACAAGTTGTTCATAAACAATAAATTAAAGGAATCAGTTAACAGAGTCCAAAGTTGGATCCTGATTAGAATAAAATTATAAGAATAATTGCAACTGAAAGTCTAAACATACTAAGTTTGGAAAAGCCTGCACACCTTTTAGTATTAGAAAATTCAATTAAGTCTTACATAAAATAACGAAATAAAGAAATAACGAAAATAATCGAGATTTTAGAGAAGATACCGGAGAATGATGAAAAACTTCATAAACTAACAGATGAAAAATGTAACGAGGAATGGATAAGCACACCAAAGGACTGTTAATTGATACCCTGTTCAAAAAACCACCTGTGGAGCTAGCAACAAAACTCTGTACCACACTACAAGGCTAGTCTTCCCAGGAGTGACTTCGGCTGAATATACAGGACTTGTATCTCTAGCAGACTTGACTTTCAGAAGCATATACCTCAACTTACTTTCTACATCTTTTGGTTCATATTTCTGAACATGCCTAGCAAGGAGATGCACTGCAATATTGATTTCCCTAAGTATTTCTTGTACTGGAATCTTCCTGATGTACAAATATGTACAACTTAGTAGGAAGTCTCACAGATTTGTAGACAGTGCGAAAGATCTTTTGACGGTAGACATTGAAATGTAACTAGTGCTCCAAAATATCTTAAAAATTGATCTAGTAATTCATTGCCATTCTTTTATGAAAATAAATATGATGTGTAACTTTTCCAAGTTTGGAAGCACATACCTACACTTCTGTTCTAATATACCAGAGGCGAGTTCCAAGTATCTGATGGCGCCTCACCCCTTACCTACTGCCGTTTTCGGCAACTCACACCAGTAAGTATTGACCGAATTCTTCAACAAATGCTAAGCTATAAATCCGGCACTCCAAACTATAAAATATGCACTCCATTATAATAGAAAACACTTGAATGAAGTGTGTTTAAATTACTGCCCTCCCGACGTAACTATTTATTGTTGTTAGGAAAAACATTGTTCTTCTTTATTGAGAGAGTACCCAATATGAATATTAGGTAAGTTGAGGGTGTGAAATTCGCTATATAAACTCCTATTTAAAAATAAGGGAATATTATATTTCAACGTTTTCGAAAATTTCACTTCTAAAGCGGGAAAAAGACATTTCTATGATATTGAAATTTCTCTTTATTTACTCACAAAGTACAGAATTTGAGGATTCGGTTAAATTGAAAATGTGAAATTCAGAATACGAATTCTTAAATAAAAATAATCGGGCACGTGTTTCAACCTTGTCAAATATTCCGCTTCTAAGGAGGAAAAGGGGTGTGATGTTTATAATATTCTAATTTCTCTTTTCTTATGGAGAAAAATGCCTAATGTGAGGATTCGCTTGAGTTGACATTAAAATCCGTATATATACTCTTAAATAAAAACAAGGTAATATATATTTCTGCGTAGCAAAAATTTTACTGCTAAAGTGGGAAAGAGAAACAATTTCCATAATATTACGATTTCCTACTATTTATAAACAAACTGTTTCATGCAAGCATTTGCTTAGGTTGAAGGTGTAAAATTCGTTATAACAACTTTTAATTAAAAAGTAATGCAGCACGTATTTCAGTGTTTTCGAAAATTATGTTTCTGAAAAGGAAAAATCTATACTATTATACGAAAGAGTGGAAGTGACTCACTCATAGACACTGAAGTCATATTAATATATCTAGAAAGTGAGATTTGGACAAAAGCCCCATTGTTTTGAGAGTAATGAACAAGAAAGGATTTTTTTTTTTTTTAAATATATCCTAAGAGAGGTAAAGGAGACAGAAATGTTTTGCTCTGCCACATGAATCCCTTAAGTTAGCGAGATGAAACTCGACATATGAACTCTGAAAATAAGCAGACACGTTTTCCAGCGTTTTTGCAACTTCCGTTTTAAGGAGAATGGGACACTTTCATTTTTCCCCTCGCATTGAAAACAATGTTGTCTGTTGTTTGTGATCGTATAACGGAAAACTGGCTGAAAATTTCGAAATAAATTTTGGAACATACTTAGAACCTACCTCGAGCTAGGTTTCAATCAGCGCTTTGATTAAAGGGCATATCATTAGGAATTATAGGGTTCAAAATTCATGTCAAAAATATAGTCCCTGAAGTCCCAGAAGCCCCTGAAGTTATGAAGATGAAACTCTGTATATAAAATCTTCATTACAAATAAACGAACACATGACCTAGCATTTTGCAAATTTCCGCTTTTAAGGGAGGTAAGGGCAATTTCTATACATTTGCGCCACATTGAAATGAACGTTGTCTGTTGTTCGTGATTCCATTACGGAAAACGGCTTACCAGTCTGAAATGAATTTTGGACCACAGTACCACCTCCAGAGCTTAATCATGTCACATTGATAAACGGGCGTATCCTAAGGAGATAAGGGAGTTCAAAACTTATATAAAAAATGGAGAAACGGTTTCAAATATTTTCCATAAACGTATTCCCCTCGCACGAAGAATAGTTATTTCAGCTAGTATTGTATCTATTTCAAGAATCACACTAAAAATTAACATGATCATTGCTGACAAAAAACTACCTAATTTGTAATCGTATGAAGAAAATGTGACAATGCAACACGTGTTTGCACGGAGACAAGTGAAAAAATAAATAAATACACGAAAAACAAAAGTTTGGATATTGAAAATATCTGAAAGGTTATTTTTCTTGCATTCACTACTGGGAGTCTAGAAGATGGAGAATTTCCTACGGGGGTAACTGGAAGAACATGACACATCTGCCTTCAAAAGTTTCCTTGTAGTTCAATTTAATTCTTTTGTTGCAAGTGGAAATTAATACTTCTTTTGACATGGGTATTTTAACCGACAGAAGTTAAATATTAGCAAATAATCAATTCACTGAACTCTGTTAACGGTAACTTGAAAACAAGCGGAACCACTGGACGCCGAAGTACATGTAGACCTAATGCACGAAGTACGAACAATAAATTTCAAAAATCATTTGTTACCCTTGGTGAGTGCAATTGCATTTTGCTAGGGAAAATGTGTAATTTGGAACTACTTTACTAAAGATAAGACTGATAAATATGTACCGGTAATATGTTTTCACTAAGATAACCTTTAAATCAACTGAAGTACTAGCAGTCTATGGATACGATGGTCGTTATAAGTATCTCCATGGTATTACAACCGCGAAAGGCTAGCAGCCCAGAACGGTTTTTAGTTGGTGATGCG